>NW_028277177.1:3007500-3607500 GCF_051122295.1 Plectrocnemia conspersa | reverse complement strand
AGACGAAACGAGCTTCAATCGTTATATGCGTGTTATATTTTCCGCCAAATCAATTAAAAGACGTTACTGCTGCATTTTTTCGTAAGATTCAGTCGGAATCTGAATATTTTTTGAAGAAAAAATGTATCATCTTGGGTGATTTTAATTTACCTACGAACATTAGTGCCAATATTGACATAAGTTTAATAAGTAATATTTTTAATTTAAATCAAATAAATTGTGTCAATAATAATTTTGGTGACAAATTAGATCTAATTTATACAAATGTAAATAATTGCATAGTAATTAAGAGCGAATTCGTATTGGTGTCGGAAGATAATTATCACCCGGCGCTAATGATAAAATTAAATATAAATAAAAATGGCATAACTACGAATGAGTTGGAATGCGTGAGCGATCGGAATGATCTCGGATGGTCGTTTGGAAATTGTGTAGATTTTGGTTTATTAAATAATTTACTTTTAGGTATGGACTGGAGCCGAGTTGGCGGGTGCGTTGATGTTGAATCTTCCCTGGCGGCCTTCTATGAGGTTCTTTATTGTGCATTCGACCAGCTCTTTATTCGAAAGCGCCCTCGAGTGCTTAACGTGTCATATCCTAGATGGTTTTCTCATGAGATCATCTCATTGCTAAAAAGAAAGCACGCCTTTCATAAGTTATGGAAGAGATCGGGACATCCATCTGCTCTCGAGGAATTTCGTTCATTAAGAGCACGCGTTAAGTGTTTGATAATTTCCTGTCATCGCAATCATTACAAAAATTGCCAAAAACAAATAATTAATGATCCCAAAGCGTTCTGGAAATTCATTAGCACTAAACGCGCTACTCAGTCTACGTTGAAAGTGATGAACCTCGACGATAAAACATTGGACGGTTCACAAAATATTGCTGACGGTTTTGCGCAATATTTTCGTTCTGTTTTCGAGGAATATTTTTCGCCTTCTGCTCAGTCGCTTCCTTCTTCATGTTCTTGGTCTTCAGTACTGACCATCAGAGAAACTGAGCACTCAGATCTTAAATACGGATTTAATAAATTAAAGACAGGGCGTTCTTCTGGACCTGATTTAATTCCCGATTTTATTTTGAAGGGTTGCGAAGTAAGTCTCGCTGCTCCTCTAAAATGTATTTATGATCTGATTCTCAAAACATCATCATTTCCTAATTTATGGAAATGCACAAAAGTCACCCCTATTCATAAAAAGGGTGACAAATTATATATAAAGAATTATAGATCAGTAGCAGTGTTGTCAGCTCCTGCTAAATTATTTGAAATAATTATTCATAAATATCTTTACAATCACTTTCAACAAGTTTTATTAGACCAACAGCACGGGTTTCGTCCTGCCCGTTCCACTGTTACTAATCTTCTGTCGTTCACCAAAACGGTGACAACTTCTCTCGATGCCGGAATTCAAGTAGACGTCGTGTATACAGATTTTGAGAAAGCCTTTGACAAAGTTTGTCATGCGTTATTATTAAAAAAATTGTCGAACCTCGGTTGCTCAGATAATTTAACTCGGTTATTTTCAAGTTATTTGAGCAATCGTAGACAGTTTGTAACGTATGGTGGCCGATTGTCAAAGGAATATTTTACCCCTTCGGGGGTTCCTCAAGGATCCAATCTGGGACCTCTGCTTTTTGTGTTATTTATTAATGACATAAATACTGCAATTAAACATTCAAGTTTTCTTCTGTACGCAGATGATTTAAAATTATATAAATGCATTCGATCTGTTGCGGACTCCTTCTCTCTACAAAGTGATTTAGACTCTCTGTGGAGATGGGCTTCCGTTAACCGTCTGCCCTTTAGTGTCGGAAAGTGCCATACTGTGTCATTTTCTCGATCCCGTTCGCCATCAGCTTATTTCTACCATCTCGGTGGTAACATTTTGACTAGAGAAACTTCCATTAAAGATCTCGGAATCACTTTCGAGAGCAAATGGAGGTTCTCTCTACACATACACGACGTCTGTGATAAATCTTCCAAGATGCTCGGCTTTGTTATGAGGAATGCCTTTCACTTTGACGATCCGTCAGTTATTCGCATCCTCTATGACACCTTAGTTCGTAGCATTCTTGAATCGGGATCTATAATTTGGAATCCCCGAATAGCCAAATATTCCCTTTTAGTGGAAAAAATTCAAAAAAGGTATTTAAGATACCTTTACAAAAGGACATTTGGTTATTATCCGTACTTATATCCCAGCGCCTTTCTTTTAGGAGCGTTGGGATATGATTCGCTGAGTTCTCGCAGAAAGCTGTATATCGCTAAGCATTTTTTTAAATTACTAAAAGGTGCTGTCGACAATCCAGCTATTCTCGAGGAATTCCAGTTTTGGGTTCCTGAACATTTTCGAGAATCACGATCGAGACCTCTTTTGATGACCGTTAGGGCTAGGACATCCGCACTTGCCGACTCGCCTATGGCTGTGGCCATCCGGCTCCTTAATACGCTGGCATTACATATTGACCTATTTAATGTCAGCTACGAGGAGCTGATCCGGTTTATTTCATTTAATTTTAATATTTTATAATTTTTTTGTTATGTTTAAGTATTTTTATATTTATGTATATATACTTTTTTTTTTATGTTTTATAAATTTAAAATTTGTTTTCGACCATCGTGGCGCATTGGGGTAACCTGTAAGGCCACGATGGTCTTAATTTAATCTAAAATAAAATATACCCAACAGCAATATTAATCAAATGGATTCAAACGGAAGAGTTTCAAAAGAAGCAAAATGCTGCCTAAAGAGTTATTTTCCCTTTACAATGGAGCATCAAATCATAAATTCAGCTAAAGATGTAATTAGATACAAAGCCAACGTTAATGAAAATAATATTAACGGTTTGCACATTATAATCGAGGTACTCACGAAAGAGGTCCGTAATTTGACTGAAAAAATAAATAATGTATAAAAAAAAATACACACACAAATTTGAGGATTTCTTCGAATTTTTTTATTAATCGAACATTTGATATATTTTAATAATTATGAAAAATAATTTTAATTAAATGGCCGCCTCTGGACTTTTTGTAGCAGCCGATACGATCGACGACTTTATCGAACATTTTGGGTTGTATTTATATATTATATATTTATTTCTACTCATGTTAAAAGAAATAATAATTAAATTTGAGTTATAAATGTTGATGTAAATATTATAGAATATAAAATAAGTAAATACTGCATAATCTTTTTTTTGCCTAACATATGCGAGAACTAATCAATACTATCCGACAGATTCTCTCTCGTATTCATAAAAAGAATGCTGATGCACTATTGCAGTGGGATTTTTTTCTTCAATCAGTTAACAGCAAACTGTCTTTGGATTCGGTAAGCTCACAATTTTTCAAAGTGACTTTTTAAAAATTGAAAATAAACTACTAATCTTATTCTTTTACATCATTAAAAAGTGATTGTATTGTTGGAACGAAACAAAAAAAAACTGCCCAAAGGAGGTTTGTGTGAAATTATGTAATTATAATTTACTTGGATTATTTTCTTCGTATTAGCTAAAACTTGTTTTTTTATTTATTTTAAAATATAATTCGGCATTTATAAAATATGGATTTACCAATATTATACGTGCCCATATGCGTCAATTGTTATCGAATGTTCAATCAATCAATTTGTTATCGCAAATAATTCGACGAAACATTCATTATTTAAAAAACACCTGTTAGCATTTCATCCTGGATTGGCAAACGAAGACACCGATTTCTTTAAGCAACATGAATCTATTTCAATTAGGAATAATTTAAATATTAGTGAATCCAGAATATATCTTTTGAACAGAATTACTAAATGCCAGGTATCATACCGAATTGGATTAGATTTAGTAAAACCCTCAATTTTAGACGCTGTCGATGTAGAATTTTCTTGTCTTGCCCTTTCCGCTTCTACAGTTTCACGGCGCGTTAAAACTCTTTCATTTGCCATTGAAAGTCAATTAATCGATAGATTAAAAGCAAGTTGATTATTTTCCGTCCAAATTATGCATTAGTTATTAACGATAAAATAATGCATCTGACGAGTGAAAAAGATATTGATTGATTTTGTACAAAATAAAATTAATTGTGTAGCGACTCCTATGCATCAGACACGAATCTGAGGTCCCGCCCCGGTACTCGATTCTGATTTTTATTGGTGTTCCTAGTTTTTTTAGGCTGTTTAATTATTGATGATTGTTAAATTAAAGTTGTGGTTGGAGTGGATTGGAGGTAATGGGTGTAATAGTTGGCGGGTTAGGATAGCTTGTGGGCGTTCGTGTTTGTGGGGGATAGAATTTGGGTTTAGGTCCGCTGTGAGTGCTATAAGTGAGGTCATCTTCGACCACGGACTACCTCTTCACTCCAAGAACATCTTCGAACAAATTCTCTGAAAACTATAAATTTAAATTGCTAACGTTCGTTCTCAAACGCGCCCAAAACCGGGATTCCACTTAACTGTCAAATTTGTTACTTGTGACAGCTCTTCTGTCATCTGGTAAGCTCTCGCTGCGCGCAGTTCAATGCAATTAAATAAACAGTGAAATATGTTATAATCACAGCATTTTTCTTACAAGTGTTAATTGAAGATGATTTCAAATGATGTAGCAATTGAAATTATGGAAAATATAATTAAAACTATAAATTAAGAGTGTGCCAGTAAGTGTTTGGTAATATGAATAATATACTACGGTTATTCTAAAAAAATATCTATTGACTTTCTAGAATCAAATATTAAAAAACAAACAGCATTGATTTGGCAATTAAATATATATAGATACTAAAGTTAATTAAACATATTACAATGGTAGTAATAATGAAAACTCTCATATTAGTGTAAATAAAAGTTACATTTTACCCACTATATAGTATCGTTTACAGTTAATTTTTAGAAGCAATAAAACATCTAATAACATTTACGTATGGCAAACAATTAAAATATGACGTATTACGACAACTTTGAAGAGGATAAAGAGATGCCAATCTACGTGTTTAATCCTATACGGTAACTTCCATTAACACAACTTGGTGACCTATGTGATGACATTGTAGTATTGGCAGTGGCGTAGCTATGGTGGGGCGGAGGGGGCGGGCCGCCCCGGGCGGCACTTGCTTGGGGGCGGTATATTCGCGATGGGATCGTCGAGTGAGGTTCTTAACCCTGAATGCACTAAAACATATATAAATCCACGAATCACAAGAGCTTATTAATAAATTTATTATTTTAAGAAATGCTGATTTTATGACCCTGCAAAAATTGTATGGGGGGGGACGGCAATTTTAAGGATCGCCCTGGGCGGCACATACCTTAGCTACGCCACTGAGTATTGGTATATATAAACAAAAAGTTGAAGTCACTGTCATCAAGTATTATCTTTTAATAAAGAACATACTACATAAGTTTGATGTAACTGAATATCCTGAATTTGTCTGTTCCAAAAGAGATGAAAAAAGAAAAATTGATTAAAAACCATGACGTAGATATATATTTTACTACATCGGAATTAAAAATAACCCAATCTTATATATTTTGACTATCGATTATTCCAGATATGCAATCACATATTTATAATCATTGTAAAATGTCGTTTATTAGATAACATCCAAGAAACCACACATTTATAAGCTGTCCGTTGGCTGATATATATAGCGTTACTACTGCGATGGCGCCGATTTGACCGACATTAATTTTCAATCCTCATTCATACTAAAGATATATTACACGTTCACGTTGAAAACGTACCTGGATTATTTGTAATTCGTCAAATCTAACGAATATGTGCATTAAATCAGAAGCAATGATAATTTTAATGTATTGTAAAAGGAAAAACTCACTTTTTGGTCTCGGAGCTTGTCGACGGGAATTCAAAATTTTGAGATTTCATTACGAAGATTGTTGTCTGATTGTTTATCTAGTTTAATCAATGTATTCTTATAATCCTTACACACAATATGTATATATTTCATTTTAATAGTTATAACATACCTAGTTAATTTGCAATCCGATTATTTATATTCAGCCAAATTAAACAACGCACATGATAAATTAATGAAAATTATTGTCACATAACAAAATTATTGAAACTGTTGTCACGGTGATGTCGGCCATCTTGTTTTATATTTGAATGCTAATTTTTCATTGGTTTAAACAACAGAATGCCTTACCGGCGTCTTGGAAAATAGTACAGCAAATTTAATTTAAATTTTTATTATTATAATTAAATATATTTCCTTTGTTTACGTGTATATTATATACACCGTTCATACAAAGCGATACGATTTACAGAGTAGAAGATTGAGCATAAAATGTTTCATTTTAAAATATGTGCTTAGAACAATTATATATAACTAGCTGTCGGTACCTCACTATCGTGAGGTACCGATAGCTAGCGAGTGTGCGAATACCGGACCCTCAACTTTTTGGGTTTTAAATATAATTTTGTCTTCGTTCTGATTTTTTAAAATATTTTTTAAAATTTAATGGTTCAAATTGGACATTACTATTTAAGATTTTCAATGATAGACAAAATAGTTCAATCTATAAAACTACTTAACATTTTCAATTCATTTGAAAATATGTTTACAACTTGACTAAATATTTCCAGAAGAAAACATTTTATATTATTTATTAAATTTACAACGTTAGATTTTATCGTTATATTGAAACTTAGATATTTAATGATAAATCTAAATATTGTATATCATTTATGAATAGGTTTAAAACTTGGCTAGATAATAATAAATTAAAAATTGTACTATGAAATTTCAATACAGCGAAGCTCACGAAACCAATGAATAAATTTTGGTGTACTGAAAATTCGTTATATTGAATGTAAGGAAGATGATATATTTTTATTTTATTTTTAATTACTATATTACTACAGCATCAAAATAACCTCTTATAAGGTTGACAGATCGTTTTTGTCCTTGTTTAAGGAAAATGTATGAAACACAATAAAATTTGTGAAAAAAATGTTTTATAAAAAAAGTTTGAGGGTCAACGAAACACCTGTAATGTCGCTTTTGAACACATCTGGCACACGCCAAGTCAATGATGAACTGAATTCTTAGAAATATTTTGTCAAGTTATAACGTCATTCTTAAATTCGGAGCAAAATATTTTGTTATACTGAGATTAGTCTTCATTACAATGAAAACATTTTGTATGAAAGTTTTTCAGGGACAAATTAAACATTCGTTATACTGGGAATTTCGTTATTTCGGTATTCGTTACAAAGAGATTTAACTGTATTAATTTTTTAAATAGAATTGTAACTTAACTAAATATTAATAAAACAAAAAAATACCAAAATGTTTTCAACATAAAAAATAATATTAAAACGTAACATTTTGTAATATTTAAAAGTAGGTTTACAGTTTAAATAAATAATAATAATAATAAATAGCATTGGTTACATATCCGCTCAAAAATATTACTGATAATTAAAAATAATTTTTACACCTTACTGACGCTACAACACATTCGATCACTTATAGTTGGTGCAATGTGAGCGATTATAGGTCATTGATTGTATTTTAGCGTATTTTAGGTGTTTGAGGTCCCGTTTGCGCTTTCCCATAAAGTATACATTAGGGCGCCTTGTGACATCACATCTCGCGTCTCTTTCTAGCATTCACTCGTCTCTTTCTGGCGCCTCGCTGCCGCTCCCGCCGACTTTCACTATAGAACCAAACAACCTAACCTTTTTTTAATGATACTGTATTGATTTGTTCTCATTTCGGTATATCTTGTAATTGTCCAGAATCATCCAATCTATGACTAACTGATCCCGCTATCGCAGCGGCGTATGAAGCGACGCCTGTGAGTATTTGTGGAACTGATTTTGGCGCCGGCGTGAAACGTCATCGTGACGTCACTATGGCGCTCTAACGCGAGTGTTTTGGGAATTCGCGGCTCGTTTTAACGCTGCATATAACACAATTTTATCATAAATTAAAATTTTAGTAATAAGAACGTTATTTAGTTACACCATAAGTTACTTTATAATTAAAAAAAGTTGTTTATATGTTTTATGTGTAAATATAAAAGCCAATTAGAAAGATATAAGAAACTGAAAGTATCAAGCACCTAATATGTTACTTTAGACCAAAAATACGCTTTAAAAATATTAATAATTTTGAGACCTTTGTCTATTTTTATTAAAAAATACTTTGACTTATTTTGATTTATATATTTTTTTAAGTAAATGTTTTTTCTGCGCAGTATTATATATTTTAATAATTAATAAATGCAAAAAGTTTTCACATTATTTAAAATTAATAATAAACTAAACATATTTAAAATCTATAATAAATTAAGAATATTTAAAATCCATAAAAAATAAAAAATATTTTTAAATTTGAAAAAAATATTTTGAATAAATCTTGAAATTTTATTCTGAAACTTTATAATTTAAAAAATATTAAAATTAGTGATATAGTTTCCTTTCAAATGTGTCAGTAAGAGAGATTTTTGCAACACTATGTGTTTAGTAGTTGGTTGTTATCGAATAGTACTTATTTTTAAACTTTGCCCCTTTTTGTTGAAAATATTTTTTCAAAGGAAATTTTAAAAATTCTCTTAAATATATTACTTTAAATTGGCAACGTTCGCCAAAATTTAAGTACACATTTTTTCTGTTAAGAGAAGCTAATAAAAAATTTACATTATTTATATTATATATTAAATACCGTATAAACTAAACATATTTTAAAAAAATATTTTTTTTAGAATTTGATGATTTTTATACATATATTGATGTTTTACAATTTAAATCGATAAAATCAATTTCGTAGTTCGTTCTCAAGCACGCCGGGGAAATACCATTACCGGTATTCCCCGGAATTTCTTATATGTGACAGTTCTTCTGTCATCGGTCAAGCGCGCGCCGGGATACAGCTTAGTGCGATTAAATAAACAGAGAAATATGTTATAATCACAGCATTTTTCTTAAAAAGTCACAATTGTAGATGATTCAAAGTGATTTACCATTGGAATTATAGACTTTATAATCGAAATTATCAATTATGAGTGTGCCAGTAAGTGTTTGGTTATATGAATACTATATCACGGTTATTCTAACAAAATTACTATTGACTTTCTAGGATCTAATATTAAAAGACAAACAGCAGTGATTTGGCAATTGAAGATATACATGCCAAAGTTAATTAAACATATTACAATGGTAGTAATAATGAAAAATCTCATATTAGTGTAAACAAAAAGTTACTTTTTACCCAATATATAGTATCGTTTACAGTCAATTTTCAGAATCAATGAGAGATCTAATAACATTTACGTATGGCAAACAATTAATGTATGACATATTGCGACTATTTTTAAGAAGATGAAGATATGTCAATCTACGTGTTTAATCCTCTACAGTAATTTCCGTTAATTTTGTTCTTCGTTTGTCGTTAAAATTTAATTTATGGATTATAATAGTAGTAATAATGTGTTCAATGTTTACTCTTATTATTTTTTAATTACTTTTCAGAAGCAATGATGGAACAATTTGATGACCTAAATGGCTACAACGTAGAATTGGTATATATAAACAAAGAGTTAATCTTCTCATGTTGAAGTCACTGTCAGCAAGTATTATCTTTTTATAAAGAACATACTACATAAGTTTGATGTAACTGAATATCTTAAATTTGGCTATTCAGAAAGAGGAATGATGGCACAGAACAAAAATTGTACATATTTTGCCACATCGGAATTAAAAATAACCCACTCTTAGATATTTTGGCTATCGATTATTCCAGGTATGCAATCACATATTTATAATCATTGTAAAATGTCGTTTATTAGATAACATCCAAGAAACTACACATTTATAAGCTGTCCGACAGCGCCGATTTGATCGACATTAACTTTCACATTAACTTTCAATCCTCACATACTAAGGATATATTACACGTTCATGTTTAAAACATAACTGGTTAATTTAAAATTCTTAAAATCTAACGTATATATGTATTAAATCGGAAAGCAATGATAATGTTTATGTAATATAAAAGTAAAACTCACTTTTCGGCCTCGGAGCCCGGCGACGGGATTTCAAAATTTGAAGATTTCATTACAAAGATTGTTTTATGATTGTTTATCTAATTTAATCAATGTATTCTTCTTATCCTCAACACATTATGTATATATTTAATTTTCATAGTTATAACACACCTAGTTAATTTGCAATCCGATTATTTATAAAAGCAAAAACTCACTTTTAGGCCTCGGAGCCCGTCGCCGGGAATTCAAAATTTGAAAATTTCATTACGAAGATTATTTTATGATTGTTTATCTAGTTTAATCAATGTATTCTTCTAATCCTCAACACATTATGTATATATTTCATTTTTATTCAGTCAAATGACGAATTAATGAAAATTATTGTCGCGTAGCAAAATTTTATTATTAAATAATAATTATTTAAAAGTGTTGTCACGGTACTGTCTATTTGAATTTGAATGCTTATTTTTTATTGGTCGACGCTATTTGAATATTTGAATGCTTATTTTTGATTGGTCGAAACAACAGAACGCATTACCGGCGGCTCGAAAATCAATCGGAACAAATTCAATTTTAATTTTTATTATTATAATTAAATATATTTCCTTTGTTTACGTGTATTGTTACACACTGTTAATACAAAGCGATACGATTTACAGAGTAGATAATTGAACGGAGAATGTTTCGTTTAAAGTTATGCGCGTCCGGAAGCGACGGCGGAAGCGGATTAGAACAATTATATATAAGATATACCGCATTAATATACATCAACTTAACCACTTCTGTGGTCAGCCCGTTGGAAAAAAGTGGGCCTAAATTTTTGGCCCACTTTTTTGCGGTATTTATGGTTTCTGATAAGACGGGTTAAGACTTATAAATTCAATTTTTTTCCTTTTTTTTTCATTAACTCCCATAATTTCGATACGGCAGGAGCTCAAAGGAGATCACACCAGTACAGGTTAGCAAACACCAATCGTAATATTCGTAATAATTAACATTCTCTTTGCTGTTTTGAAATATGTAATCTTTTTTTTTGCTTTTAATAAAATATATGATTTTATATCTGCTGTTTCGAGACATATAAGCAATTCTTTTTTGCTTTTAAATAGAATAGATCAAAAATTATTTGAGTGTTCTGTTTCTCAGAATCTGAGGCCGGTTTCACACGTGCCGGGTGGATTTGCCCGGCACCGGGCCGGCGCCGTGTAGTGGGGATGGTGTTGCATGATACCTATTATTTCAGACGTGCCGGACAAATCTACTCGGCGCCGGCTCGACGCTGACTGCCGGGTTGTCGCCGGCCGCGCTCACTAAACTGTCCGGCGCCGGGTACCGAGTTGAGTGTGGTGGGGGTAAAACTCAAACATGAAACGGGCCGTTGACAGTGATTGTGGTATCTTGTAATAAAATTATTAAATATATTCCTCGTGTTTAGGCAATAGCGGAAGAAATAGACCTCGAAATTTTAATTATATTAATGTTATCTCTTTTAATTATCTTAGTAGAATACATACAAAAATAAAAAAATAACGCGAAATGTGTGGAAGGACTTATGTGAAGCCGTTAATCCTAAATTAATGGCACCAGTTGACGGGGTATAGGTTGGGTTGGGAAGAAACCGGCCAGAAACCGGCCACGTGTGAAAGCTTTGTAAACGGCGCCGGCCCGGTGCCGGGTGAATCCATCCGGCACGTGTGAAACCGGCCTGACTGTTCGACGAGGGACCTATTCTTTCATTATTATTTTTTTTAAATATTAATATTATCATTATAGTATTCTTTTTTTACAATTATCGATCCTTAACCATATTTTTGTAAATTAAATGATTCCGTTAAATAAAACCAAATCTTTCTCAAAATTTTTAATTACATACTATTTTTATAAATATTTTATTATTATTTCTCATTATTTTTCAAAAACTATATCGTTACGTTATTCTACATATTTTTTCAAAATACTATTGCTTGAAATTTGTCAGCAAGCTATGAATAAAAAAATAATTTATTATCTTATTTATTATTTATTTTATATTATTTTTAAGATAACGTAATTATTACTTAAATTAATATTTTAATACGTTACTTTATAATTATTATTTTGATTTAGAGATTTTTATCAGGGATTCTATTGATATTTTTAGATAATTATTTTGAGTTTAAGAACAATTACATATAATCATATTTTTAAAACAAATAATTATTTAATGAAAATATTTTTTTTATATCAATTTGTAAAATGTTGAGAATTTATACTTTGTAAAATGAATTTGACATAAAAAATATACATATATAAATAATAAGTAAATAAGTGTTGTCTGATAATCAAAATAAATCGTTTGTAAGCAATATACACGCGAAAAGGGGTAACTTACAGTTTTAAAATAAATATGCTGGATCAAAACTCGTACGAAGGGCGTTGATCTTACAAACAAAGAATATAATAAATAACATTAGGATATAGGATTAAACAAGGCACTAGCGCATTAAAATATTCATTACTTGATTTTCTCCAAGTATTTTAGCGCTCTTATGACGTGCTCTCTTTTTTAAAAGCGCTCATATGACTGTCTGCGCATTTGACGTACGCTATTTTGTTACAGCGCTACTTTGGTAAGCGCTCATATGACGCAGCGCTTATAATGCGGCGCTCATTTGATGCACGCTCTTTTGACCGGCCGCCGAGTAAATGTGTTTTCGATCTCTTCTAAACTTTCCAAACTATGCCGATACGCTGCAGTTTCCGGATAATGCAGTGCAGGTAGAAGCAAAAACAACACACAATCGTATTTTCGTGCGATGTATAGGACTTTATTCTTGTGACTTGGCTCTAGCACGCGCGAATATGTATGTAAAAATTGGATAGTGTGACGTTCACTGAGATAGAGGTTATATTGTTATGAACACTCAACATGTGTACCAATTGTTGATATTAGATTTGTTTTTTGTCGTTTTTAACGTGATATTAAACTATTGTTTTATATTTTATAGTGCACAAGATGTCCTCTGACCATGCTTCAAAAAAACTTAAGATATTGAGGGAAAAAGGCTTTGACGAAATTTTAGAGGATAAAGATGGTCAAAATTATTACCATATGTTTTTGACTAAGGAAACATACGACATGTCGGCTTTTAACTGTTACGTTAAGTCCTACGAAACACATGCTGAAGCCATGAAGAAAACTTTTACCGAATTTAACGACAATTGTGAAACAATATTTAATCTCGCAATGGAAATCAAACCCCTCGACGAAAAAACAAAACAATTAGTTAAATCAGTTTCTCTTCCCTCTAAGAATAAGAAAAATGTTTTGGATGTTTTGAATACTTTGAACGTTGACTTGTTGTCTATATTAAGACAACGTCATGATGATTTTATGGATTACCTTGATACACTTTAATTAGTTAAAGAATAAATCACTATCGCTCACATTGAATAATAATATTTTGAAGTAAAAATTGTTGCCTATATATTATAAGAACAATGTCAAGAATTTTACGCAATACCTTTATAAATTTCGTTGTTTTATAAATTATAATCACACCTTGAATAAAATTTCTTCTGGTTAATATTTTTTGTGTTTTTTTTACCTAAAAATTGTCATCTTCCTGTTCCTTACTCCGTACTTCATATAAATCCACAGTATATATCTCTATTTATAAAAATAAAGCCTGACAGTTTTACGAGCGAGACATGTAACTTTTATGACTAGAGATATGGTGACAACACGTCCTCCTTTGAGAAGGATTGTTCTTAAAAATTTGTCCTCGCTTATCTTCCTCTAACAAAAGAAAATTACGTCGAGAGCAAAAGTTATTTTGATTTAAAATATATAATTTTTTTATAAGTATATATAATGTAGAAGTAGATATTACAACATTTAAAAACATAATGGATAAGAGAGTTACTACGTTTATCCTTTGCTTAAACCACTGCCGTTACCGGTAATAGGGCCCTACGAGTCCAACCCAATGGGTGGCATCCAGCTTTTAAGGGCTAGATGAGCGGGAATCACCCCCGTAGTACTACGTTATTTGTTTCGAGTTTCAGTAGTGTTTTTCTCGAGTGTTATTGGGAAACGCTCTCCTGACACACCTGCGTACTATCGCTTAGCTTTTGCATAGCATTAGCTTTGCTTATTTCTGCATTTCCATGCTTCATCCTTGAAAATTACTTGCGTGATTCCTCCGTTCCAGTTTCGACTCCCGGTCCCTAAGGGCCGGGCCCTTATTAGTCTGCTGGTTGGAAATGCAGTGCTTTGCTCGTCATTGGTAACCCAAAGGACGCTACCTCGGTTGGGTGTTCACGAGTTGACTTCCTCTTAAGGACCTGGGGTTTTTAAGCTCGAAATTGGTCCCTCACTCTCTCACACTGTTAATGGCGATCTCCAGCGTGTAGTTGACTGGCGCCAAAACATAATGGACGTAGGAAAATTAAATATCGAATGGGATAGGTGTAAAGTATACGAGGCAGTGGCGTAGCTATGGGGGGGGCGGGGGCGGAGGGGGCAGACCTCCCCGGGCGGCACTTGCTTGGGGGCGGCATATTCACGATGAAATCGTCTAGTGTGGTTCTTAACCCTGAATAAACTTATGTAAGTTTGTGGGACCCTTATTAGCCTGCTGATTTGAAATGCAGTGCTTTGCTCGTCATTGATAGTCCAAAAGACGCTACCTCAGTTGGATGTTCACAGAGTTTGCTTCCTCTTAAGAGCCTGGGGTTTTCCAAGCTCGAAAGAGGTTCCTCACTCTCCCACACTGTTCACGGCGAACTCCAGCGTGTAGTTCACTGGCGCCGCAAGAGCTTAACAATAATAAATTTATTATTTTAAGAAATGCTGATTTTATGACCCTGCAAAAAAATGTATGGGGGGGGCGGCAATTTTAAAGATTGCCCCGGGCGACACATACCTTAGCTACGCCACTGATACGAGGATATATTGAAATACCGTTGTTATAACTGCTATGGATATAATCACAAAGCTAGTAAATGTAAAAACATTTGTAAAAATGATTTAAAACGCATTTATTATATATAAAATTTCAAGTGTCGAGTTTGAGACGTTACGAACTACACTATTCCGTTCTTATTATATTATATTTATTTACTTGAAAAATATAAATCCAGTTAGTGTCAAAAATACTTGCCAACACATTTCAATTATTACTTATTATAATTATATAATCTAGTCAGGGATGCTTTCCCAAATTTTTACCAGGGGGTTAGCATTCCGAATGCGAACCCCCTGGTAAAATTTTGGGAAAGCAAAAAATAAATTATATAAGGTAAAATATGAAATTGGTAAAATGAACTTACCTTATGCAATTTTTTTTAAATATTCGATTTTATTAGAAATCACTTGAGAGTGGCTAGTTCGAGGCTTAGGAGAAAACTTCACCATATATACCACAGCACGAAAAGTTAAGCGAAAAATGTACGCACGGTCAGCGCATGGTTACCAATAACTAATGCCGCCGTCTTCGTAGAGATCGTTTTTATCGACAATTTACCAACGAAATTTGAATATTGGCGCCATAATTGACGAAATATGATAATATTTGAAAGAAACAGTTTAATCATAAAAAACGAAAGTAATTATTTTCTGATTAACGGAGGGTTAATATAGCATTCACATCAAAAGGTTTGCGCGAACCCATGCGAACTCCCAGGAAAGCATCACTGAATCTAGTGCAAACTATTTTTTTTTTGGTAACAGAAAAAAATAACATTGCAATATGTTCAAATAAAGTATACGTTGAGCATTTTTTTCAAATACGTTTTATATTTTAATATTATTATTGAGACTTACTTATTGCTAATATTTATCACTATTGTTAAGTGAAGCATATGTCGTGGACTATTTGAGTGAAAATATCTCTGAATGGATATAAGCATGTGTATGAAATACATGCTTTTGTTTTCACTTCGTCAGCCATTCCTATCATAAAACAGGGGCGGTCATTTCTCCGTTACATAACATAATTAATTGGAACTACTAGTTACAAATGTATTTCTTTTATGTTGACATGTCGCGCATATACAAAAATACAAAAATATCAAAGGCGTTAATTTTTTTTTAAATTTGCGTCGAAATATTAACATGTGGGAATTTTTGTATATGTAGGGTGGGCTTTTATTTCAGCCTTCTTGGACTAAAAGAAATAATATTTTTCTACTTTGATGTCCTACCCCAATAAAACTACTTAGGTTAATCCCCTATAATGAGCATCATTTTATTCTACGCTTTTGTTTTCAAGAAATATAAAAAGTTTTTACTTTATTTAAAATGTATAATAAGCCAAACATATTTAAAATTAGTAATAAACTAAAAATATTTGAAATCCAAAAAAAAAATTTTGGCGATGGGATGGTGACGAGTGGCAATTAGACACATATTGAGCCGCTGCGTTAATATTTATTGTGTTATGATGAAGTTTACATGTTTATATAAATGTTTACATGTTCCCGGATCAACAGGCTGGACCAGCAACCGGCCATTGCGAGTCCGCCCAGTGTTGCCACACGAGAGAATCCATTACGCCAATATTACCAGAGTGCCGCTAACTTTTGGCCATTATGAAATCTAAATAGGTCCCAATATTTGTATAGTGAAAAAAAATATTTTGAAGAAATCATGAAATCTTACAATATAAAAAAAATATTTAAATTAGGGTTTTACAATATTGTGTAGTTTCCTTTTGAACGCGTCAGTAAGTTGGTTGTTAATTACAGCACTTCACGCGCTGTCATTGTGTTCTTTTTTGTTGAAAATGTTCTTTTTTCAAGTAAAATTTTAAAAAATATTTAAAAAATATAAATTTAAATTGCCAACGTTCGCCAAAATTTAATTTTATCTTTTTTCTGTATGGAGAAGCTAATACAAATTCACATTATTTATATTAAATTTAAAATCCCTTATAAACTAAATAAAAAAAAAGGAAGTTATAAAAATATTATTTTTAGAACTTGATGATTTTTCTACATATTTAGATATGTGTTTTACAATTTGAATCGATAAAATCAATTGCGTCGTTCCTTCTCAAGCGTGCCAATACCCGAGATTTCCATTAACCGTCAGATTTGCTTACATATTACTAGAGATACGTGATTGTCGCATTTTGCGATAAATGCGACATAGAAACGATAAATACGATATATGCGAAATTGTTAAAATATGCGATTTTTTTAAACCCACTAAATAATTTTTCCAAATATCGTTTATATTAAATGAATGATTAAAGGCAACTTTCACGGACTCTATGTTCAACTCTCTTTGGCTATAGTATATGATGCCACACTCTTAGGTTGGTACTTGTCTTGTGTCATTCACGTGGTTGTGAGGTTAACATACGCGTCGCAGTCATACATAATATTGTTATGCCTCCACTACACTCTCTGGAAGTTGTCCGAACCGAAGCTACAACTGAATTCGGCCGAAATCTACGACTTCGAGTAAGCGCCCACACTGTCGCGGATTTCATATGCGCGCGCTTCGCGTCGTGGATGACGTTCGGATGGCGGCTGCTGTCACCTAATGCGCCACACACGTACAGCCGGCATATTTGTGCGCGAAAAAAGTGCCAAATAATTGCAATTTTTAAATTGTCATATTATTAAAATTACGCTACTGATAATTATAAAAGTTTGTGTGGGCACTCACCAATATAATATCAGTGAAAAGTTTTCGGTAGTAAATATTCAATTTACGCAAAATCTTTGTCGGCTTTTGCAAAATGCCATAAGGCATAAAAATTATACTTTAGAATACGAGCACCACATCTGTGACTATCCTAGAATTTGAAGCCATCGATTCTAAATAAGAATTCGTTTTGACATTTATATAAACATAAGGATATTCGAAACGAATTTTTTTAACAAACTTAAGTACCACTAATTATTTAATTTTATATAAAAAAAAATTAATAACGATATCTGTTAGAAGAATATACTATCAAAAATATAATTAATCCTTTTTGGTGCCGTAAAATATTCAAAGATGTCAGTAAGAGTCTGTTGAAGAATTAAAGATATACATGCCAAAGTTAATTAAACATATCACAATGGTAGCAATAATGAAAAATCTCATACTAGTGTTAACAAAAAGTTACATTTTACCCACTATATAGTATCGTTTACAGCTAATTTTTAGAAGCAATGAAACATATGGAAAACAATTAAAATATGATTTATTACAACTTTGAAAAATATGAAGAGATGTCAATTTACGTGTTTAATCCTCTACGGTAACTTCCATTAATTTTGTGGTTCAGTTGTCGTTTAAATTTAATTTATGAATTTATATTAGTAGTAATAACGTGTTCAATGTTTAACTCTTGATGAAGGTCTTATTGTTTTTAATTATTTTTCAGAATCAATGAAAGAACAATTCGATGACCTATATGACGACAACGTAGAAGTGGTATATATAAACAAAAAATTGAAGTCACTTTCAGCAAATTTATCTTTTTATAAAGAACGTAAGTTTGATGTAACTGAATATCCTGAATTTGGCTGTTCCAAAAGAGAAATGATTGCACAGAAGAAAAATTGATAAATAATTACACATTTATAAGCTGTCCGTTGGTTGATATATTATATAGCGTTCCTACTGCGACGGCGTCAATTTGGTCGACATTAACTTTCAATCCTCATACATACTAAGGATATATTACACGTTCTCGTTTAAAACGTACCTGGTTTATTTGTAATTCGTCAAATCTAACATATATGTGCATTTAATCAGAAACAATAATAATTTTTATGTATTGTAAAAGGAAAAACTCACTCACTCACAGATGAACCTGGCGCAACTGGTGGAAGCCAACCAAATAACAGAAACCAGAGCTAAATAGAAACAGCGTTGAATCTATTAGATTAGATCCATCGATTAGAAATCCCCCTCACCCAATTTGATGAAGTTCCAAAAAAATATTTTAAGATTAAATGTATTTATTATAATTAATAGATATTGACAAATAATTGAACACATTGCTGTCGAAGATAAGAATGTTGCTATTGCGTGAAGTTGGTTTAATGCGTTAGTGGTAAAAAATAAAAAGCAAACGAAAATCAAGAGCAATTCTAACCAATTCACCACGCTTGTAAAGTATTTATTTGGTAATATTATACATGAATTAATTCTCTTATGATCAATATTGTAACTCCAATTATCATTAAAACTTTCCATGGTGTAGTTTTATCATATTTATTGCCGTCCAAATATATTATCATTGCCATTATCATCTTGGTGATTTATATTCGTCGCGTCGTTATCCAGTAATAGCTGAACATATTCAGACATTCCAGACATAGAGCAGGCAATGTCGATACATGTTTTATTACCCATATCACTATACTGATAGTTGGGTTCGACTTCCACAGATTTTAACAAGAGTTAAAACTGTGGAAGTGGAACCACACCTCTGATTTTTTTCTGACACTCGTTTATTATTGATGTCATTTCCATATTTGCTAGTGTATTATTTAGTCTGTAACAAAAACAAAATATGGCTATTTACTATATTTTAAATTATACATTATACATATGAGTTGCCAAATTAATATGGATAGTACCAATATTTTATGGTTTTTATTGCCTCTATTTTTTAATAACTTTTGATGGTCATTTCTTCGTTATTTTTGCTTCTGTTATCACCATTGACACTTTTTAGAAGTGGGCAGCACTAGCAAACTGTTACATATGTTAAAAATTAAGTATTATTTACACGTGGCCAACATTTTTATGAAAACACGTGATCGAGTCTCATATATATAATAGATGTATAGTAATTATTTTAACGATATTTAACAGTTTAGATATAACCAAAAACAAGTAATTAGTAATTATTATTGAGCAATTAACATTACCAAAAAAATTAGTAGCAATTGCAGGGATTGGATTGCGTTGGGAAATGTAGCAGAAAGAGTGTTTCCACACCTCGTACAGAGCAAAATCAGAGATGTCTGTCTCTTTCAAAAAGAGTGCGGCCCGTCATACCTTGATGGTCAACCAAAAAGGCATCAAGGTCTCCAAAATAACATTCCAGAAGAGATTGGCTGAGGTGAGGAGAACCTCGTGGGTTATCGTCCAGCTAAAAAACATCGCCTCACGGTAGCTATGGGGAAAAAGCGGTTGGAATGGGGCAAGGCACACAAATACATGACTATTGAGGACTAGAATCGGGTAGCTATCATTTTAGTGGTTTTAAGCTTTTACAAATTCTTCTTTTTCATGTGTGCTTTTCTGACAAGTCTACATTCCAAATTTTGACGCCCAGGAGAGAAAATCTATAAATAAATAAATTAAATAAAACAAAATTGGTGAAATAATAATAAGATAAAATATTATGTTGTTAATTAAAAAGGTGGTTTTAATTAGTAATAATCACATATATAAAAAAAATATTAATTAGAATTTAACCACAAAGATAAAATTTAAACACATACACGCAATAATGATTTAATTGTTTTCTGTGTGTAAAAAACGAGTGGAATATTGCCTTGATTGTATAATACAAATACAACAACAATCGCGATTCAAAACAAAACATTACACTGATACTGCAATACAAGTAGTGATAAATGATTGGTTGTTGGCCAAAGATACAAACAAAATCATTAGAGCAGTTTTCTTGGATTTCAAGAGAGCTTTAAACAATAGACAGAAGAATAATGTTGAAGAAATTAAAAATATCGGTATAAGTGAAAGAGTTGTAAGGTGGTTTAATAATTATTTAACCACTTAACATGCGGGTGTAAAACGAAAACAAAAAGGTAAAATAAATTATGCATATTCCAAAAATAAATTAATATCTCAAGAAAACAGACTTCCAACTTAACCATGATTTTATTTTGAGTTTTTATTGTCTAAATGTAATTAATTGTATTATAAAATATGTGTATTTTCTATGTTAATTTTTGTAAATATATTTTCTATGTTCGTAAATTTATATCTATTATATATGATATATAATTTGTATCACTATACATTCATACATGAAATGTTTTTAATTGCATTTTTTAAATACAGCCGATACGCTGTAGTTTCCCGATAATAACCTTTATTGCAGCACAGGTAGAAACAAAAAAAACACACAATCGTATTTTCGTGCGACGTATACGACTATATTTTTGTGACTGGGCTCTATCACGCGCATATGTATGTGTGTACAAATTGGAAGCTGTGATGTTCACTGATATAAAAGTTTTAACACCTCTTACCAGAAATCATAAATACCGCATTATTATACATCAACTGAATGACAGTTGATGTATAATAATGCGGTATTTATGATTTCTGATAATGACACCAGGCGCAACATAATTTTATATGCCCTCTTTTTCTAATGATAAAAAAGCACTTAAAGATTTTCATATTATGTGTATAAGAAAATTGTCTCTATTTGTCATTTCTTTTAATCACATACGTATATCTCATTATTAATGTTGAAGATGTTTCAACGAAAGCATAAATTAAAAAATATTGTAATAATTATTAATTCAAAACATATATGAGAAATTCAATAGCAATACAAGTAACAAAAATACATTATTGTTACTTCTTATCGAATTATTTATATATTAGTCGATGGGAAATTGCGGTATTTGTGGTTTCTGATAAGGCGTTAAAACTTATATATTATTTTTTTTCTTTTGCATTAACTCTCATAACTTTGATACAGCTGGAGCTCAAGGGAGATCACACCAGTACAGGTTAGCAAACGCCAATCGTTTCTTTGACTATTAGCAAAAAAAAAAAATATCATACTGTAAAAATAGTAATATATTTCATATTTTTTAACCGAAAATTTCACTTTATGCACATTAAAATCTTTATTTATATTTATTGACTATATTTTAGTGCCAATAACTTATATCTGCTATATAATACAAATAAAACTTGAATATTTGTATGTATTATATTAAACTACAAATTACCAAAAGTAATACCTTGAAGCAAAGAAGAAGCGTATTTTTTTAATATAATTTATTACAATCGTTTGCATTTGCCCTTAATTTTTATTTTGTCATGCAACTTTGTTGTTCTAGCTTTCTAGAAGGCCATTGTTGTTTGAATGCTCACGGTTTCGTTGTTTTATGTATTTATTTTATTAAGACATTATTTTTTTCCCAGGATTTTTAGGATTTGACAAAGCTTTACAACAGCGGAAAGTAAGCAAAATCAGAGTGAGTTGTTGAATACAGAATCGGTTCTCGTCAATAACCGTACCGAAGATATTAAGCTACCTTTCCATCGACCAGTTACCAATTTGGGAAGGCCAAAAATCCTTCAATGGACAACGAGAGCGAACAGGATGAAGAGATCAAACTAAACATTGATGTAGAGGGAGGGTAAATATATTATTTTTTAATGTACGATATACATACATTCATTTTAGTAAAAATATATGTATGTATATCGTACGTATGGGGATGGGGAGCCATACTGGAGTATGTACGTAATAATTAATAAATAATAATGTTTTCATTGAGTAATCATTTTAATCGTCATTACGCTCTGGCACATAAAATACTAATTTTACCGCCTATATCTCGTGAATTTTAATTCTTTGTAAATTACTCACAATTTACTTATATTTTATATATCTAATTCCTAAAATATTCATTACTTGATATTCTCCAAGTATTTTTGCGCTCTTATGACGTGCGCTCTTTTTTAAGCGCTTATAATGCAGCGCTCATTTGACGCACACTCTTTTGACCGGCTGCCGCACAGAATATATATTAACCCTTTTTTACATTTTATTCAGTCTATTTTTTTACATTTTAAACGTAAAAAATATTATTGTATTTTTTACTTGTATTGTTATCGAATTTCTTATATATTTATTGAATTAATAATTACTACAATATTTTTTAATTTATGCTTTCGTTGAATCGTTTTCAACATTAATAATGAGATATATGTATTATGTGATTATAAGAAATTACACATAGAGACAATTTTTTTTATAAACGTAATATGAAAATTTTTTTATCATTCGAAAAAGAGGTTATCTAAAATTAACCTTCGCCTAGTGATATCATTAAGTTGATGTATATTAATGCGGTATTTATGGTTTCTGATAAGAGGCGCTAAAACTTATTTATTAAATTTTTTTCCTACTTTTGCATTAACTCCCATAACTTCGATACAGCAGGAGCTCAAAGGAGATCACACCAGTACAGGCTAGCAAACACCAACCGTTTCTTTGACTATTAGCAAAAATAAAAAATATCATACTGTAAATATAGTAATATATTATATTTCATATTTTTGAACCGAAAATTTCACTTTATGCACATTAAAATCCTTATTTATATTTATTGACTAGATTTTAGTACCAATAACTTACATCTGCTACATGTTTCAAATAAAACTTGTATATTTGGATGTATAATATTTAGCTACAAATTACCAAAAGCAAAAAAAAGTATATTTTTTGTAATATAATTTATTACAATCGTTTGCATTTGCCTTTACTTTTTATTTTGCCATGCAACTTTGTTGTTCTAGCTTTCTAGAAGGCCAATGTTGTTTGAATTCTCACGGTTTCATTGTTTTATGTATTTATTTTATTAGGACATTCTTTTTTTTTCCAGGATTTTTAGGATTTGACAAAGCTTTACAACAGCGGAAAGTGAGCAAAATCAGAGTGAGTTGTTGAAGACAGAGTCGGTTCTCGTCAATAACCGCACCAAAGATATTATAAGCTACCTTTCCATCGACCAGTTACCAATTTGGGAAGGCCAAAAATCCTTCAATGGACAACGACAGCGAACAGGATGAAGAGATCAAACTAAACATTGATGTAGAGGGAGGGTAAATATATTATTTTTTAATGTATGCTACTGTCTGCGCATGTATAAATGCGTTCGTCTAAACAGATGTTTTTTAATGAGATGGAAAAACTAGAGGGAGATTTTCTAATATTATTTTTTTGTAGAATTTATTTTTAAATAATAAATGCGGTATTTAAATAAATTTTAATTAAATCAAATTTGCGGAACACGTAAAATACGTTTTTTGTTGACTGGTGGTGGACGTCGGGTAACGTATTTGTACGGGTTATTTTTACGACGGACTTCGCTGCTCTTCATTATATCACAGTTCACACTACACAAGACACTTCTATATTTTTTTATATATGATTAATTCTAATAAAAATCAATATAGTTTCAGTTATACAGTTTTTAGTCAAATAGTGAATTATTATTTTATTTCACATAGTCAAAACCTTGAAACAGATCGTGTTTATGCTAGATTTTCAATGGGCTGTTTTTGTATTGCATCTTTGTTCAAAACTTTTTTATATCTGGTAGGGATGGTTCATTGACATGGGGTTGGCGGAAGGGATTTTTTTTGTCTTACTTGTCGCATTGTGATTTATTTATTATATTATCAATGGTTCTTCAATGGACCTTAGTTTTAAAACTTAGTATATGGTGAGTTTAGAATTAAAATTTTTATTGAATTATGTTAGATACTTTATAAGTTATCACGATTTTTTTGCGGGCAAATAATTCTGCGCGAGACCTCGAGTTTCGCCTACGCTAGGCGAGATATGGCATGGAATTATACCGGCAAACAATGTGTTGATTAATTAATTTTTAGATTTTATTTTAAATTTCTTTACAAAATCACTCATCAATATGCGCACGAAATTGATATATTTTGCAAGTTTGAATACGCGGATGACAACCTCGAGTGCGTTAAGATAAAACGAAGAAAAATAAGTTTCCAGAATTTTATTTTATTACATATCTTAGTGTAAGAATTAATTAAAATCCAAGGTAGATTAATCACTTAAAAATTATTTTAATAAAATATAAATCACAATAACACGAGTTATAAAAAAAGACATACATAGTATATTATTAATACAAAAATTGCAGACAAAATAATCTATCCATCAAAAGAATCTTCTGAACTAGAGTCCGAATCTGCGTTAACACTAAATTTATATTATCCATATTATCATCCGTGGCAACATCGTTAATTTCATATTTTTTTCACTTTTTATTGCATTTCGGCAGACATTACTCCATTCGTTGGCAGTCATGCTATTTATTTCTTCCTTAACTAGTTTTTTGACTGAATTTATTCTCATCTCGACGTTTCTAGAGCCCACATAGCCTTTAATAGAAGACCAAATTTTTTATATGCGGTTCAGATCGGGGTGATATGGTGGCAGCCTTAATACATCGTGGCTAAATTCGTGAAAAATGGCATCTATTGCAATTTTTTTAAATTTGCACCTATGAATAGTTACCAATTGACCCTCAACATATTTTGTGAAAAGGGCATACCTTTTCTGAAAAACCACTCCGTCATTTCAGCCTTTTTTGAGTTTGATATCGAAGACGGATTTATCTGCTTATTGTGATATGACACAATATCAATTATCACCACCGATCTGGACTCTTGCACATTTTTGTGGAGCTGAAACTATTTATGTGTAATGTCGCACATCTTTACACTGCTAATTCATTTAAAATTCGATTTAAATCAATAAAGTAATGAAAATTTATCATATTACTTAGATTATATCTATAGGAAGTAAATTCTAATGCGGTGCACAATTTTTAATAGTTTATGCTGTAGTTATTTTATTTACTTTTAATCACCCTTTAGTGATGTAAACTGTCTTCGGTGATGTTATAATTTACGTGACTTTATTGCTGCATAAAATAAAATATATGTACAATTAATTACCTTTTTTTAATTTTTGTTCCAGATTAAAAACAACACAAAAGATAATAAATAATCAGAAAAAACTTAAAGATGCCTTAAATAGTAAAAAAATGACAGAGTTTAAAAAACTGTTAACATCGTCTTCTAAAGACGATATAAACAATGACTACAGTGGTTCGGGTAACAAAACATGTCTCGACATTGCCTGCTCTATGCCCGGAATGTTTGAATATGTTAAGCTATTATTGGATAAAGAAGCTGATATCAACAAGTTCAACTCAAAGCATTTCAAAGCTCCGATACACTTTGCCGCCGAGACTGGTGATGTAGAAACAGTCAAAGTGATGGTTGGCAATGAAAATTTAAAAATAAATGTTTTAAGCGAAGACAACACCGCTTTACTTCTAGCGATCAAAAAAATAAAACAAAATGATACAAATAAAAATTACGAAGATGTTGTTAAATTATTAGTAGAGGCTGGAACGAATGTAAACTTACCTGATAATTCAGGTATGACGCCCATATGTATAGCAGTTAAGCGTGACTTAATAAAAGTCATAAATACTATACTATCGGTGAAAAATGTAGATTTAGACTCCTTCCCATTTTATAAGCACAAGACGGCAAGAACGATGCTTAAAGAAAAGTTCCCTGATTTAATTCCGGCTCGATTGGCAAAAGTTAATTGTAATCCTGATATGGATCTATACACTAAGCTACGAATGCGTATATCAGCCGGTAGAGAAGATGATATTGTTAGCGATTTGAAAGATATAAAAAAAAATGAATTACGCGAAGTAATGGCCGAAAATAATACTTCGATAACGCTTTTTCAGCGGGCTTGCAAGGCTGGTTTAGATAAAGCTGTTGATGCGTTTTTAGAAAAAGGCGTACTACCACATATAACATCTTCTGTTGACAAAATGAAGCCTGTTGAATACGCGTGTCGCGGGGGAT
Source organism: Plectrocnemia conspersa (assembly GCF_051122295.1). Classification (NCBI taxonomy): domain Eukaryota; kingdom Metazoa; phylum Arthropoda; class Insecta; order Trichoptera; family Polycentropodidae; genus Plectrocnemia; species Plectrocnemia conspersa. Next base: position 3,580,848 of record NW_028277177.1, on the reverse strand, counting down.
ATTATAAGATTTTAGAAAGTTTCAAAAATAAAGGTGTACTCGATAGCGATTACGCCAGTGGCATGTCACTATTGCAGTTCGCGATCATTGGTGAAATGAAGGTCGGAGACAACTCAAACGTCGACTATAAAAAGTGCATTAAGACTATCTTAGAATATGGTAAATCTAAGATAAATTACCAAGATTATAGGGGCAATACAGCTATAAATTATGCAATTAAAAACAGCGATCAAGACGTCGTAATGGATTTGCTGAAGAATGGAGCTTATCTTGGAGTAAAAAATACATACGGAGTGCTACCTTTGGCGAACATATCACCTAAAACGCTTAATTCGTATCTGAATTCGTGTGTTAATACTAATGGTGCCAGTCCAAACAGTGACGACTACAAAATACATTTGGACTACAGTTTTTTCAAACTGCCCACCAATGGAGTCGACGAAGAGTCAACGACTGTGTCTGGCACTTGGATGTCAGAAATTCAAGTTCTTTTATACATGTCGGAGCACCCTGAATTAAAAGGTTTATTAAAACATCCAATCATAACCAGCTTTCTTTACATTAAATGGACAGAAATCAGTTGGATATTTCTTATCAATCTTTTATGCTACGTTTTGTTTTGCATATCCTTAATTTTTTTCATATTGTTTTACCCCAAAGAATATGAAATAACTATAGTTTTAACGGGAATTGGGGTAGTATTATTGACCATAAGAGAAATTATTCAGATTATAATAATGGGAAAAAAATACTGGGTAAGCGTAGAGAATTGGTTAGAATTGATATTGATATTCACTTGTTGCATTTTATTATTTACCAATTACTGCTTGAAGCAATTTTCCGCAATAGCAATATTGCTATCTTTGACAGAATTGCTTTTACTCATCGGTAAACATCCATCATTTTCTACAAATATAATCATGCTAAAAACAGTATCGTGGACCTTTTTCAAATTCTTAATATGGTATTGCATGTTGATAATTGCTTTTGCACTGAGTTTCCACACATTGTTCAAAACAGATGAATTAGACCCCATGAAAACGTCTGATACGAAAGATGAAAAAAACCTATTTTTATATCCAGGAATGTCGTTATTCAAAACAATGATAATGACGACTGGCGAATTAGAAGCTTCGGAAATTGATTTCAATCAGTCGACATTAAACTATTTAATATTTATAATATTTGTCTTTATGATTCCGATTGTGTTAATTAATCTCCTGAATGGCTTAGCAGTCAGCGACACGCAAACCATCAGAAACAACGCAGAATTACACAACATTATATCTCAGATAAATTTTATATTAAACTTCAAATATGTTTCGCAAAGTCTGTCAGTTCTGTGTAAGATATGCAATAGGCTACTGCAGCATTCACCTTTAAAACAGTTAACCGATTGGATAGTTTCGCCAATTTGGTTAGTTTTGTGTACAATATGCTATTGGCTATTGCATCATTTACGATTACAACTGTTAATCAATATGATTGTCCCTTCCCCGAAGCTAGAACCGTATTTTAAATTGAGCATTAAAGTTAATCAACAGTCGAAAGTTTATGTACCCAACAGCAAGACTATTCAAACGGATTCAAACAGAGTTTCAAAAGAAGCAAAATGCTTCCCAAAGAGTTATTTTCACTTTAAAATGGATCATCAAATCATAAATTCAGCTGAAGATGTAATCAGATACAAAGCCAATGATAATGAAAATAATATTGACGGTTTGCACATTAAGTTGGAGTTACTCACGAAAGAGGTCCGTAATTTGACTGAAAAAATAAATAATGATTAAAAAAAATACACACACAAATTTGAGGATATCTTCGATTAGTTTTATTAATCAAACGTTTGATATATTTTAATAATTATTAAAAATAATTTTAATTAAATGGCCGCCTCTGGACTTTTTGTAGGAGCCGATCCTTTTGACGACTTTATCGTACATTTTGGGTTGTATTTATATATTATTAAATATTTATTTCTACTCATGTTAAAAGAAATAATAATTAAATTTGAGATATAAATGTTGATGTAAATATTATAGAATAAAAAATATGTAAATACTGAATGATCTTTTTTTTGCCTAACATATGCGAGAACTAATCAATACTATCCGACAGATTCTCCCTCGTATTCATAAAAAGAATGCCAATGCACTATTGCAGTAGGATTTTTTCATCAATCAGTTAACAGCAAACTGTCTTTGGATTCGGTAAACTCACAATTTTTCAAAGTGACTTTTTAAAAATTGAAAATAAACTACTAATCTTATCCTTTTACATCATTAAAAAGTGATTGTATTGTTGGAGCGAAACCAAAGAAAACTGCCCAAAGGAGGTTTGTTTGACATTATGTAATTATAGTTTATTTGGATTATTTTCTTCGTATTAGCTAAAACTTGTTTTTTTATTTATTTTAAAATATAATTCCGCTTTTATAAAATATGAATTTACCAATATCATACGTGATGGAATATTCATGCCCAAATACGTCATTTGTCATCGAATGTTCGCAAATAATTAGACGAAACATTCATTATTTAAAAAACACCTGTTAGCAGTTCATCCTGGATTGGCAAACGAAGACGCCGATTTTTTTAAGCAACATGAATCTATTTCAATTAGGAATAATTTAAATATTAGTGAATCCGGTATGATTAAACTAGCATATATCTTTCGAACAGAATTACTAAATGCCAGGTATCATACCGAAATGGATTAGATTTAGTAAAACCCTCAATTTTAGACGCTGTCGATGTAAAATTTTCTTGTCTTGCCCTTTCCGCTTCTACAGTTTCACGGCGCGTTAAAACTCTTTCATTTGCCATTGAAAGTCAATTAATCGATAGATTAAAAGCAAGTTGATTATTTTCCGTCCAAATTATGCATTAGTTATTAACGATAAAATAATGCATCTGACAATGTGAAAAAGATATTGATTGCTTCTGTACAAAATAAAATTAATTGTGTAGCGACTCCTATACACCAGACACGAATCTGAGGTCCCGCTTTGGTCATTGATTCTGATGATTTTTGGTGTTCCTAATTTTTTTTGCTGTTTGATTTTTGACGATTGTTAAATTAAAGTTGTGGTTGGAGTGGATTGGAGGTAATGGGTGTAATAATTCATCAACTAACGCAATCGAAAACATCGAAGCTACTACCCTCGACCAGAACGCTTCAATTGTATGTTCAATATTTTTTGTATAATTAAAAAAACAGTAATTTTTACTTCCAACTTAACCGTAATTTTATTTTGAATTTTTTAAATGTAATTAATTGTATTTTAAAATATGTATATTTATCACCACCTACACCGTGCTCTTGTCACGAAGTAAATACAGCCTTAGTCAATTAAAAAATACATCTTTGAAATAAAGCGCTGGCGCGAAATCTCAAATTTACTAATTTTGCAGTTCCGTGGGATTTCAAGTATTAAATCAGCGATTGTGCAGTCAAAACTTTAAATTATGTAAAGTTCGGGACAAACAAGAAGGTGAAACGTGTTAGTGTTAGTGAATCTGTGAGCATATCCGTACTAGTCCTTCTTGATTGGTTTGTATACATGTATTTGCAACGAAAATAATGATTTATTGTCGTAAAATGCATTGTATTGGTTGACGGGTTGTCCTTTGGGCGAAGACAGTTGAAACTTGACTTAGGGCCCATACGCACTGTCGGCTAGCCGCCGGCGACTAGGGACCGCCGGCTCAAAAACGCAGGTAGCTAGGCTAGGCGGCTAAGCCGAGCGACTCGAGGTCGGGCAGTACATTCGCGAAGAAATTGCAATATTAATTTTAAAGAGAAAAAAATATTATTTTATTTTCAATATAATATTGAATTTCCCTGTATGAAACGCTTTTTGTTTCCCAAATGCAATTATAAATGTATCTGTATTATGTTAATAAAATTAATTTAAATTGAGAAGCACGAAATAATATAAAATAATTTTACATATTATTTCACAATATTTTTTTTTCGTTATCAATATTCATATAAAATTATTGTAAACGATTCGGGATTCAATTTCTACGATGAGCGTTTCTGTGTCGAAGCAATTTTTTGTGAATGATGTATAAGTCGCCTCGAAAGTCGCTCCTCGTGCGAATGCACTCATCTAAACCCATGCTTTTATAGGTTGCCGCGACAGGCAAGTCGCCTGTGCATCACCTCTGCGCAGGATCGCGCCTGACGCTCCGGCGACTCGGCGCCTGCGTGCGTATGCACCCATTTAAAACCATATAAAGTACAGTCGCCGGGCGGCTAGCCGACAGTGCGTATGGGCCCTTATACATCATTCACACAAAATGGCTTCGACACAGAAAAGCTCATCGTAGAAATTGAATCTCGAATCGTTTACAATAATTTTATATGAATATTGATAACGAAAAAAAAATATTGTGAAATAATATGTATAATTATATTATATTATTTCTTGCTTCTCGATTTAAATTAATTTTATTAACATAATACATATACATTTATAATTGCATTTGGGAAACAAAAAGCGTTTCATACGTGGAAATTGAATATTATATTGAAATTAAAATTATATTTTTTTCTCTTTAAAATTAATATTGCAATTTCTTCGCGAATGTACTACCCGACCTCGAGTCGCTCGGCTTAGCCGCCTAGCCTAGCTACCTGCGTTTTTGAACCGACGGTCCCTAGTCGCCGGCGGCTAGCCGACAGTGCGTATGGGCCCTTAGGACGAGGCGGTCAATTGTTTTGTAAAGAAAATACAGAGTGTTTATAAAGTATGTAGATATGTCGGAATACAATAAGATGCATATTTTTAGGTAGTGCCTAAAATACGCATAACAGTTATGCAGCAGGTAGTCGCAGTGACAAAACTAGGTATCAACGCAGCTTACAAAATTGTTCAGAATTACAAAACTAACGAAAAACAAATATATTTAATAAATCAGTGATAAGAAGATGTATTCACAATTAATAAAAGAATTTAAATTAAAAAATAACATAAATAAAAATTAACATAAATATTTAAATTTTCAATGAAAAGCGAAATATCTTTTTTTATATTCTAATTTTTAAGTTTATTTTACGATTTTGTAAAAACAAAAATAGTCTAAAATTATTTATTAGACGTTTTTCTCTAAATATTAGTAGGTAAAAAATAATATAAAATAAATTAATAAAAAACTCGATATACACCCTGTGACTAATACAGACGCATTTCACCTTCTTGTTTGTCCCGGACTATACCTATCTCACTCATTCAAGATATAGATATAATTTAATATGCTTTTTTTTTATTAAAATTCTATGAGCATCTGACCCCAACTAACCCCAACTAGGTACTTTTTTGAAAGAGAATTATTGAGTAGTCTTTTCATACGCACTTCGCATCAGAATATCAAATAAAATTAAGTTTTTTATTTTTGTCATCGTAAATTGATAATTCGACCTTATGTAGGGTGGAAGGATAATTTTAGTAGTCTGTGCTTATTCCTAACGAATTATTATGTGAATATGTTATAGTATATGTAAAGAAACGCATTCTGTTTCAGATGTTCCCCTGTTTAGTGAACGAACAATTTTGTGCCTAAAAGTAAGCAAGTTCGAATTATTAATGAAGAAGTACTAGGTAAACTACATGGACAATTGTATACCTATAATTCGATAGATAGCAAGTTAATGAAAATGGTGATTTAGATTTTGACGAACGAGTGAATTATCCAGTAAAAGATTTAAATAGTAATAGTAGCTGTGAAGCCAGCGAGTGTGCGAATACCGGACCCCCAACTTTTTGGGTTTTAAATAATATTTTTACTTCGTTCTGATTTTTTTTGATCTATTTTTAAATTTAATGGTTGAAATTTAATATTAAAATCATTGTTTAGCTGTGAGATTTACAATATAAATGGGAAAAGATCTGATGAGAATATTTAAGATTTTGTAACTATTGGTCAAAATGATTCAATCTATAAAAAACTACTTAACATTTTCAATTCATTTGAAAATAGGTTTACAACTTGGCTGAATATTTCCAGAAGAAAACATTTTATAATATTTTAAGTTAGATTTGAAACTTAGATATTTAATGATAAAACTAAATATTGTACATATATCATTTAAGATTAGGTTTAAAACTTATCTAGATAGTAATAAAGCTAAACATTGTATTACGTTTAAAATATTAAATTTTAAAATATTATTAAAACAAATAAGAAAAAAAAAAAGATTTGCAAAATTAAAAATAATAATAAAACGTAAGTTCTATGTGTTGAAGCGTTGCTACGTCCACGGCTGCGTCCAAGGGTCGGTCGGATGAGAGGTGGTCGCCGACATGGTGAGTTCACTTAACGGATTTTTATATTTTCAATTGGTTTTCTTTTTACTTTACTACTGTTTTTAAATTTGCAAATCTTAAAATATATTGTGCGGTATCTGTGCGTGATAATATATAGTTCATAAAAGAATATAAGTTAACAGTTAAAAACGCCCATACAATTTGTGCAATAATGAATGCTATAAAACAGATACGTACTATATTGTTTGTAAACTTTAAGTCGTCTCGAATATAGGGTTGAACTCTTAAATATTTAAAGTGATTGCTTGGCTGGATCAGATCGAACGATCGAAGCAAAAGCTGCTGCTTTTGTCTGACTTCGAAGGTTGTCGTTTGTATCTATTCGGAGATGCTTCGTTTGCGATCAGTAGAGGCTGAACAGATGCAGAACAGATGCCCGCCAATATTGCCCAAAAAAGGGGCGTTTTATTTATTTGGTATTTATGAAAACTGATTCGACTATTATAAACAAAAAACAAAAACACAAAAGGGCGAAATGGTGCAGCAATGCACTTCTACTACGAATCTTTTCGTTTAAATAATTTGTTTATGAAAATATCAAAAATGTTATATTAAAAATATGAACGAATACTTCTTAGGAACCGTTTCCGTTAGGCCGTTAGGGCACGGACAACGTACAGACGGCGGACAGACAAATCTGTGTTTTCTCACCACACACGATCGGATTGGTCCCCCAGGCACCCGCCACGGACAGAGCGTGTATGGGCAGCTCAAATCAGAATCAGATCATGAACCTTGGTGAAGACAGCAAAAAAACACTCCACCGTTTTCGTATTGAGATCCATTACGTTCTAATAATAAGTTAGTAAATGGTCTCGTTTCCTTGCTCCTTTATGTAGAGGGCGCAATAAACACAATTGATCACAAGAAGCCAATAAAAATCTGAAAATATAAAGATTTTTTATTATATTAAAATAAATATTATGCTTTACGTGATTGTTAATAACTGTTGCCTTAGTGCGTAATTTATTCACAAAATAATATTTTTGAAAATGCGTCAAAGATTATATTTATGTATGTAGTATGTACATTGCATAAACAAGAAAAAAAATACTATCTAAACAAAAGTATTAGTGATGATATCCAGATAACATCTGCTATAAACAAATGATTCATGACGATAACGTGTGCACGCCAAACCGCTTGTCGAAACCAGATAAATATTAACCGAAAATATATAAATTATATATATATATATATATATATATATATATATATATATATATATATATATATATATATATATATATATATATATCATATATATATATAGTTAATATTTCTAGGAGTCGGATTACTCCGCGTACTTTTTTGATTCCGTTTGGAATCATGGTCCCTACGTTTCGGCCGGATCTGAACAACCACATGCTGGGCTTTGCCCACACCGGATGTTCATATTCTCAATTTTCCCCTGAGGATGGCCGGGCGAATCTGGCCGAAACGTAGGGACCATGATTCCACACGGAATCAAAAAAGTATGCGGAGTAATCCGACTCCTAGAAATATTAACCAAATATTTCTCCGCGAAAACGCATTCAACCACATATATATATATATATATATATATATATATATATATATATATATATATATATATATATATATATATATATATATATATATATATATATATATATATATATATATATATATATATATATATATATATATATATATATATATATATATATATATATATATATATATGTGCTATTCGCTGGCATCCAGTGACTGGCAACTTCGACTGGCACCGTGTAAATTAGCCTTAAGAACGCGACACAGCACAGCCAAACCGATTAGAACGAGTTAAAGCAATGAAGTCATGTCGTCACTGTCGCAGTGGAAACGCCCGGTTATCTAGTGTTCACATTTAAAGACTTTTTATAACAGTATTATATACATTAAAAATTAAAAACATCTAAACCGAATTTTGACTAATAGGAGAGCGAAAAAACAATTATCACTTCTCAGAAGTCAAAAAATCACGTCAAAAGCAATAAAATCGTGCTGTCGCCGTTGCAGTGGGAACGCTCATTACCGAGCATTCCCACTGCAAGGGCAGACAGTTAACAGAAGCCCATCTTCATAGTGAGTACTTTGTAGAGAGAACGAACATATTGCGCAAAACTGTCAGCAATATTTTGTGAATCGTCCAATGTTTTAATCGTCGAATTTCATCACTTTCAGCGTCGACTGAGTAGCACGTTTAGTGTTAATAAATTTTCAGAACGCTTTAGGCTCATTAATTATTTGTTTTTGGCAACTTTTGTAATAATTGCGATGACAGGAAATTATCAAATACTTGACTCGCGCTCTTAATGAACGAAATTCCTCGAGAGCAGACGGATGTCCGATCTCTTCCAGACGGATTTCCCGATCTATTCCACTAGGTTCCAATATCCTGGTCTAATTAGAGTTATGGGAAGCGTAAATGCAGAAAGAGTGATTCAGATTATAAAAGAAAGGCTCAGCGAGTATGATATTTCATTGGATAATGATGTGGTAGCTTCAACCACTGATGGTGCAAGTATAATGTTCAAGTATGGCCGTTATACTAGCCCATTCCATATTGTTTGCATTGCACATGCTATTTATTTGGTAGCTTGTGATGTTCCGTATAAAAGTTCAGACATTAGATCAGAAGACAGACAGACTGACCAAGAAAATGAGCAGAATGAAGAATGTGACTCTGACTATGAATATAAAAATGAGGATTCTGTTGATGAACCCACCGAGTACAATAACAACCAAAGAATATTTATTCCTGAGCTTCAGAAGATTGTTGTAAATGTCAAGAAATGATCAAAATGTTCCGAAAGCACAATGTTGGTAATGATACAAATCTGCAACCACTGACTTTGGTAGAAAGAAGAATCATTTGCTGGACTGTAAAACCCGATGGAATATGTGATGCGCTTACTCCCCTTGAAGTCGCAGTGCAATATTTATGTAAGGAAGATGCCGATCTTACTCTCTCTGAAAAAGTATTATAATTTACAGTGAATAAGAGAAGAAATTGAGTTGTTTCGTGCAACAAAATGCCGACCTGAAATGCTAGATAGACTTTTCAGGTCATTAACAACGATTCGACCAACTTCAGTGGAAGCAGAACGAGAATTTTTTGTAATGGGTCTCTATGCTAATTAACTCAAAAGCCGGCTTAATGATGATACGTTAAGTGCAATGATGGTTGTAAGGCAGTTTTATAAAAAATGAGATATTTGTACCACTTTAATTTATGTTATACATATACATATGTATATGTTAATTAACAATAAAATTTATTTACTGTTATTTTTTATATTTGAAATTCTGAAATAAATTAAATGCTTCTAATAAACTATTTATTATTTTAGTTCTTTGCTATTGATCCCCTGGAACCAACCAAGTAAACCCGGGAAAACCCGGGTTTAAAATTAAAAACCCGAAACCCGGGTTTTAAAAAAAAAAAATTTAGCTGCTGCTTGGATTTTAAGCAGGCCTTTTAGTGATTGCTGTTCCGCAATCATTTTTGCTTGTGCACAATATTTTTTGTGATAATTTTAGTCGACATCCGACAATGACGAGCGATTAAAGCAAAAACGGATATCCCAGATGATATCTGTTTCCGATCCCTTTCTATCGTTCCTCCACTCGGCTCTGGGTTACTAACAATCACGTAAATAAGCTGGGTTCGTTGTATATATTCTGACGCCTTCCAGATACGTTCTCATTATTAATCGCAGTCTTGCACACATACACCTAGCTCGAGATTATTTAAAAGTGAGTTTGAAATACTATACAACGTTTGAGCACGGTATTGTTTTTTTATTACACTTTTCTGATAAATTTTATGATATAAAAATACTGGGATTGGATAAATCGCTAAATATAATATAAATCGCTTTTCTTAGTTTCCATGTCTTATTTAAAGCAAAACATGTCAATAGGGAAAAATAATGATTCCAGGTCTCTAGATCTATTTCTTAACATCTTAATATAATTTCTTCAGCTATGGTCAATTGAAAGTTAACATATATACAGTTGACGGGTCGAAACGGGTTAAACGTCCAACTACTAAACCAGTATAATATTAAAGAACGCTAAAACCCTATAATACCACGTTTTAATAATATAATTATGGCTGTTTCTATAGCTTAACAATATACGGAAGTTTTTTTCAAAATAACATTTTTATATTTGAAGCAAAAATTAAATTTTAATTTCCTATAGACATACTATGTGCTAAAATAGATGTTGTATATCAATATTTCATTTTATATTACTAATTATAAAAGTACAGCTTATTTAAAAGTTTTATTATCTATATTAACATACTTCGTTAATTCAACAATTAATAATAATACATTAATGTTTATTGATTCTGATCCAATTTAAAGTTGCATTTTTTCATAACATTTTTTTTACTTCAAAGATTAAATTTCACATTTTCGATATTAGACATAATATAGTTGTATTTCCTTTCCTTCCACATAAACATTTCTTCATATTAGTTATACAATATTTTTTTGGATAATTTGTTAGTTTTGCAAACGATAGTTGACCATCAGACAATTTAATTAAACAATTGTATTGAGTATATATATATATATATATATATATATATATATATATATATATATATATATATATATATATATATATATATATATATATATATATATATATATATATATATATATATATATATATATATATATATATATATATATATATATATATATATATATATATATATATATATATATATATATATATATATATATATATATATATATATATATATATATATATATATATATATATATATATATATATATATATATATATATATATATATATATATATATATATATATATATATATATATATATATATATATATATATATATATATATATATATATATATATATATATATATATATATATATATATATATATATATATATATATATATATATATATATATATATATATATATATATATATATATATATATATATATATATATATATATATATATATATATATATATATATATATATATATATATATATATATATATATATATATATATATATATATATATATATATATATATATATATATATATATATATATATATATATATATATATATATATATATATATATATATATATATATATATATATATATATATATATATATATATATATATATTTAAGTTATTCATAATACAGTGTAGCGTGAACTTTATTATTATTCATATTATTATATAAAATTACCACTATTATTTAATCGTTAATTATTAATACTAGTGATTATTATAATGCAAATAGGCATTGATTTTAAACTTTTTTATAACAAGCTCTTTAGTTTAGCAAAATACATTTAATTAGGTTAACATTGAAAAAATTATATTTTTAATATTTTAATTCGAATATTTATTTTTATTTCAATTATACTTTTTATAAATTTTAATTTTTATAATGCGAATTATTTTTCTATATAGTAACGATCGATGCGAATATTTATTTACTGCGAAAATCGTAATATTCGTAATAATAAACATTCTCTCTGCTGTTTTGAGAGATATGTAAGCTTCTTCTTTTGCTTTAAATAAAATAGATGTTTTTATTTTTGCTATTTCGAGACATATGTATATAAGCATTTATTTTTTTGCTTTTAAATAGAATAGATCAAAAATTATTTAACTGTACTGTTTCTCAGAATCTGACAGCAAATTTAATTTGTGATTGGTTTCCCTCCAGTAGTGGCGCACGTACTGCTGATTCCTCTCCCTGAGTCGTGAGCATCACGGTCATACTTATTTTTTATGACGAAATGGTAGCGAACTTCATATGTCCGTCCCTTAATATTGGTGACGACCTGTACGGATCGTCCCTTAATATATTCATTGCTACATCGAATCGCATGGTTCCATGAGCGATCTATTCTTTCGTTGTTCTTTTTTTATATTAATATCATCATTATAGTTATATTTTATTACGAATATCGATTCTTTACGATATTTTTGAAAATTAAATGATTCCGTTAAATAAAACCAAATCTTGCTCAAAATTGTTAATTATATATTATTTTTATAAATATTTTATTATTATTTTCCATTATTTTTCAAAAACTATATCGTTACGTAAATGCTCATATTTTTTTCAAAAAAATATTACTTGAAATTTATCAACAAGTTATGAATAGAAATATATAATCTATTATTTTATTTAATATTTATTTATACTATTTTTAAGATTACGTAATTATTACTTGAATTAATATTTTAATACGTTACTTTTTAATTATTATTTTGATGTAGAGATTTTTATCATGGATTCTAACGTAATATTTTTAGATAATTATTTTGAGTTTAAGAACAATTACATATAATCATATTTTTAGATCAAATAATTATTTAATGAAAATATTTTTTTATATCAATTTGTAAGATGTTAAGAATTTATACTTTGTAAAATGAATTTCACGTAAGAAATATTCATATATAAATATTTTTAAAGAGCATTAGTTGTTTAAGTGTTGTCTGATAATCAAAATGAATCGTTTGTACTCAATGTACTCACGGTATTTATCTGTCAGACAACTGATAGTATGGGTTAAGTTATTTGTCGGAAAGCTGACGAACAAAGGAGATTCCTCATATTTATATAATTATGCTAATTAGCAGTTACAGCATCCAAAAATAGGTATGCTTGATCAAAACTCGTACGAAGGGCGTTGATCTTACAAACAAAGAATATAATATATAAAATTTGGATTTACGATTGAACAGGGCACTAGCGCACGATTGCGCACGTACGAATGCGCCGAAGATTGCCAGTCGAGAGAAAATCCGTCACGCCAGTGTTACCAGAGTTTCGCCAAGCTTTGGCCATAATGAAGTATAAATAAAAATATATAAATACAAATAGGCCCCCTGCATCGCCATATACTGGTTTTAACATGTCATGAGTTTCATTGGCACTTTTTCACAACTTAAAACAAAACTTAATGTTAATGCGTTGTTCGCAACCCATGACACATGCCGGCTGACAAGTCACAACTTGTTCAAACTTGCCACTGACTATCTCAACGGATCAGGCTATTGGACTTATTACTTCAAATGAATGTAACGTCAGCAGTTAATAAATATATATATATATATATATATATATATATATATATATATATATATATATATATATATATATATATATATATATATATATATATATCAGTGGCGTACGGTGGGTGTTAATATTGGGTGTGCTATAAAAAATAAAAAAAAGTACATTTTTTCATTTTTATTAGCCGAGGTTTTGACATGCCTAAGCTGCCTTACAGCTTTTTCCCATATATAAATAAATAAATAAACATCAAACCTAATCTAAAATATTATTATATAAAAATATCAAATTTCCAATAAACATAAACTTATAATTATTTATATATAAAATCTAATCTTCTTTCTTTAATCATAAATTTTTCTATCACGCTGTCATAAAAAGTGCTCTTCTTTTTAATATCCATAAGGATCCCTTTTTCTATTGAAATCAAGCTAAGGCCACATAGCCTTTCTTGGCCTTGGGTACTTCGATAACAATTATTAATTCGTTTCAGAGCAGAAAATTAACGTTCTGCTGAAGCAGTACTGCATGGAAGAGTTAATATTAGTTTGCTAATATTAACTTAGTTCTATTTCCTGAGTACCTGACTTAAGATTATTTGTGTTCATAAATTGTACAAGCTCATGAACAGATTTCTCTGCAAATTTAGGTAAATGATAAAGAACAGCAAGCTCATTTTTTAAACTTATATAATCAAATAATGCTCCATAGAATTGTTGCAGTTTGGTAAGTAATTCATTTGGAAATTTTTCTTTATATTGCTCATATTTTTCTTTCTCCAGAAGGTGAAAATATTCCAATTTGGACATTGAAGAAAAACGGTTTTTAATTTGCTTACATATATTATCAACTATTGTATTAAATAGTTGGCTAAACGCGTGCTTTTCTTCAACAAGCAAATCATTACTCAGTCTTGGATAATTTTCTTCCGTTACATAAGAATCCCATAATGTTTCATAATTATTTTCCTGTTCATGTCTGAGTTGTTGCAAAATTTCGGTAACTTTCTTACAGCAATATAATATGTCAAAAGATTTGGATTGTAAAATGTTGTATAACACATCAGTTTTTCCAAAAAGGTTTGAAAATATGTGGAGAAGTTTTCTTGTTTCAAAATCTTCCAAAAAGCTAAGAAAACCTCGTGCTTTTATTACAGTGTCGGGGTCCCATAGTTCACAATTTTTCACGACGTCTCGAAAAAAGTCCGTAAATTCATTTCTGTATTTTTGCACTATATATATATATATATATATATATATATATATATATATATATATATATATATATATATATATATATATATATATATATATATATATACATATACATATACATATACATATACATATACATATACATATACATATACATATACATATACATATACATATACATATACATATACATATACATATACATATACATATACATATACATATACATATACATATACATATACATATACATATACATATACATATACATATACATATACATATACATATAATTAACAAAAATATTTTGTTAATTTTTGAAATGTTTTTAATTGCATTTTTTAAATAATATTTCATACGTGTAAAAATGTTTTCGATCTTTTTTAAACTCTCCAAATTATGCCAATACGCTGCAGTTTCCCGTTAATCAATCTCAACGCGTGTACCAATTGTTGATGTTAGATTTGTATTTTCTTTTTTAATGTGTTATTAAAGTATTGTTTTATATTTTCTAGTTCACAAGATGTCCGATTCTTCATCAAGCGGTAAGGCTTTGAAGACCTTTGACGAAATTTTAAACTATGAAAAAGGTCAATACATTTACCTAGAGTTTTTGTATATAAAAAGAGACGACATGTTGAAATTAGATAATTACATTAAGTCCTGCGATATGCTTGCTGAAATCGAGACGCAAACTGATGACCAATTAGAAAAAAAATCTGAAACAGTTAAGGAATTAGTAGACTATGCCGAACTCGACATTGGATCAGTTAATTTAGAAGAAATAACAAATCGTGCGGAACAAAATAATGCTTTGGAATTAGTGAAGAATAAATTGTTGTGTGATTTAAGAGTACGTGAAAAGGAGTTTATGATATTTTATGATAAGTTTCAAAAAAAAAAATAAAAAAAAAAAATCACAATCAATGTCACATTGAATAATAATATTTTGAAGTATAAATTGTTGCCTATATAAGAACAATGTCAAGAAGATTTCACGCAATACCTTTATAAATTTCGTTGTTTTATAATTTGTAATCTCACCTTGAACAAAATTTCTTCTGATTAATATTTTTTGTGTTTTTTTTTTCTTATAAATTGTCATCTTCCTGTTTCTTATTCCGTACTCATTACATATATAAATCCACAGCATATATCTCAGTTTATAAACATAAAGTATGTGTTTTGCAACATGCAACTTTTATGACTAGAGATACGGTGACCACACGTCCTCCTCTAAGAAGGATTGGTTTTAAAAAAATTGTCCTCGTTTATCTTCCTCGACCAAAAAAAATAAGTTTTAGGGTTATGCAAGTAATTCAACGTTGAAGCTACCAACAACATAATATTTCACAATGCATGGTATCTAATTTTTTAAACGTAAACATCAAAGCAGCAACAGATGTCATTAAGTTTATAGAATCAATCAATATTCTCTTCATACATCAAATTCATTATTTTGTCATTAATAACTAGTTCGTCAATCCTAGGCATATAAATGCTGCAATTCGAAGAGGTGTCTCTGATTGAATTCGATTTCTATGTTTAGTTTTTATTGGCACCATTTACGAGAATGTTTGCTCACAAAGACAGTTTGCTTGGAATGGGAGCAATCTTTTAACTGTCCCTCAACTTAATCCTGAATATTTCTCACTATCACCTATTTTGATCAAAAAAAATCCAATAATTCATTCTCAAATATTTTTAAATCGCACAATAATTCAATCAATGCATTTTCCTGAGATAACATGAGTGAGTAAATAAACGGATCTACCACTAACAAATATTCTATACGCGGATCATTTTCAGAAGGAAAGTGTTTAATAAAATAATTAAAATGTATGTTTAAATGCTTTACAATTATTTGAATACGATTAAATATTTTATTATTTAAATTATTCGTGGTTGCAAATAAAAAAATACAGAAAACACTCATTTTTCTATTTTTCTCTTCCAGAACATATTTTTGTAAATGCCTCAATATTTTCTGCTACACTATAATAATTTAGTAATGGACCTTGAAGCTGTAATTTCAATTTATTTACCTCGTTAAATATGTCAACGATATATGCCAACTTCAAAGTCCATTTCTCGTTGTTAAATTATTTAGATAATTCCACACGTTTATCTTTAAGAAAAGAATGAATTTCTTCCTTTAATTCAAAAACACGTGATAATATTTCCCCCCAAGATAGCCATCTTATTTTAGTGTAATACAAAATATTGCTGTGTTTGGAGCCCATAATATTACATTTATGCTAAAATAACCTACAATAGTAGTTTTTTCTAGGAGTTTGGGAAGCATTACTTTCGACGCCGGCACTTGGCGATGATACACAGTGATTGGTTACTAAATCAACATTCGCAACTGCCCAAATCTTTAAGGTTACTTCAGAATGTACTACTGTCATTGCTGGGAGACCTTATAGCCCACGTTCAATCTAAACTGTGTTTTATAAAATATTCGTTTATGATTCGAAATATTTCTAAGCTGGTTACACTTTTTGGTGAATTCCAAGCATTTAAAATTTACCATCATATATATAGTTGACAAACCCTATTACACAGCACTATTAGATATATTAAGTGACTCGTCGATATAAAAAAGAAAACTAACTATTAAGGAAATTATTATTGAAATGCTGTCACTGCTTTTGATTTTATTCAACGTAAATATAAAAGGAAAAATTGAATTAATTAAAGTAATGTGTACGTTGTTCGGTATTACCCCTTTGTCGGGTATGTAATGTGTTTAATGATTGGCAACACCGCACTGACAGTTGACAAGCTTCGCCATGGCGGGGAGCGATCAAGTGCCGAGTAAGTCATGGGAGTTATCTCTGTACGAGCTCCACCGTACGCCGCAAGAAGCAGTAACCGACGGCACGGAGATCGTCGTTTCGCCGCGGAGCCTCCACAACGAACTCATGTGCCCCATTTGCCTGGATATGCTGAAAAAGACCATGACGACCAAAGAGTGTTTACACCGATTCTGTTCCGACTGCATCATCACCGCGCTGCGCTCCGGGAACAAGGAGTGTCCCACCTGCCGCAAGAAGCTCGTCTCGAAGCGGTCGCTGCGGCCCGACCCCAACTTCGATTTGCTCATCTCCAAGATATATCCCAGCAGGGACGAATTCGAGGCGCACCAGGAGAGGGTCTTGGCCAAGCTGAACAAGTCGCACTCGCAAGCGGCTCTAGTGAATTCTATCACCGAAGGCATCAAACTCCAGTCGCAGAACAGGTTGCAAAGGTCGAGGAAGACGCAGGAGGAGAACCCGGCGCAACCGGCGGAAGCTAACCAGCCCGACCGCTCGGGGACGACCGCTCCGCCCAAGGAGCCCACCTCCGGGAATCAGTCGGCGTCGAATCCGCCGTCGGTCAGGAGTACGCCTTCTCCGGTGCCGTCCAACGTCAGTTCGGCTTCCAAGACGACGGCTACTTCCAAGAGGGCCAAGTCTGTTCTCACGTCGGAAAGGAGCGAAGAGAGCGAATCTAGCGAAGCCGACGGAAGGTTGTACAATGTTCGTTTACTCGCTCCACTTAACCCTTGGCGATCGTTATGTAAACAAACGGTTACTTTTTTCATTTTGGTTCAATTTTTCTTTGTATCACTGTAACACTGACACTTACGCCTGTAAACCTGCGTTACAACGGGGTAAATCTGTACCAACTGAGTAAGTCAATCAGATATAATGAATACCTACAAGTGAGTATTACAAGTCTGGGAATCGGTGACATCTATATTAATACAGTAATACCACCAAGTTACGCACAAATTTGCTTATACATACGAGTTTTGTTTAATTGGGACCAGAGACTAACAAAAACAGTGGTTTTTATAGGAAAATATTTAATAAAATTGCAGTTATATGAAAAAGTTATTTCAATGCTTTCATAAAATTTAACAAATTCATCTTTTCTCGCAGCATGCTAATATTTTTTCATTCCTTGCTTTGTGCTTGTAATTCACTCTTCGCTAGGGTCTATGCTTTCTAAGATTTTTAAACCATTTTCAATAGAGAAACATCAAAAAAAAGAAAAAATATAAGAAAAAAAACACTGTCTGAGTATTCAAATACCCAAAAAGCTCTATGGAACTTGCTATTGTTTTTACTGTTGTCTTATAAGCAATAAAGATTAGTATAGTTTATTCATTTAATTTTACTATCTTGTTTTTACTTTTACTTAAAATATTATTTTTATTTTTCTTCTCTTCTAACCTTCCAGTAAACTGAACTCGACACCAATATCTACCAAATAAGTTGATAACAAAAATAATAAAATGTCATATTAACATAAATTATTACTTATTTTAGAACCGAGGGCGGCGATTCGATGGACACAGACGCCGAAGCTGGCTCCGATACTCTCACATCCAACGAAATCGAACTGGTGTTTAAACCTCATCCTACTGAGATGACAGCAGATAATCAACTCATCAAAGCGCTGAAAGAAAACTCCGTTCGATATATTAAAACTACAGCTAATGCGACCGGTGAATATTTTTTCTTAATCAAGATGTATTCAGTAAAACTGCAACGATAATACACTTAGATGAAAATCACTCGATTTAAATTTAAAATTACATGCTATCATTATTTTCTCGTTATATAAGATATCGTTATCAATCGTAACGTTTTAAAATGTAATTTTACGTCTCAGTTGAGTTGGCCATTTTTAGAACGTTGCAAGTGCAATGCTCATTTTAAACTGCACAACCTTTTGTATACTCTTTAAACTGTTGCTTATTTGCAGTATATTAAAGCAAAGTTTTAAATATTTATCGCACTTCTAGTTTACATTTACAATAAAAAATGACAAATTTAAGCGATGATTAAAAAATTTTAATATTGAAATTTAAAAATTAATTATACAAAAAATACAATAATTTTGCTTTACCAATGAAAAAGTTGAGTGGCACTAAAGTTGATAATGATAATATTAACTAAGTTTACTAACTTGATAATAATTTCAAGGCATTGCTATAAATTATAAAATAAAATTAATACACATGCTACTTTTAAAACAGTTTATTTTGAGAAATAATATTACAGGGAAAAACTAATGATAGCTTAATAAAGATATCTTTTCTATTCCAATTACAGTTGATCACCTCAGCAAGTATTTGGCGATGAGGTTGACTTTGGATTTGGACACTGATCTTCCAGACACGGATAAGCTTTTAAATTTTTGCATTTACGTAGCTCCACAGCCTTGCCAGTTGATTGCTCTATCGGGAAATCAAACTTTGCGGCAAATCAACGATAAATTTTGGAAGGTTATATTTTTTTTATTTATATCTTCTGCTAATATGGAACATTTTAATTAAATTTGCCATTTTTTAGGTCAACAAACCATTGGAAATATATTATTCTTGGAAGAAAACTTAATTTTGTTTCCATCTCCGTGAGTTTTAGTGCAAAATTGAACTAAAAATGAGTAAATACATAAACAATAAATCAGTTTTGTGATAAAACACCAGTGGTCTATATAAATTATTATAGAAATAATATGTGAATATTTTTAGTTTGAATTATAGCGAATAATATGTGAATATTTTAGTTTTAATTATATAAACGAAAGCTTTGAAATTATTGTGAACATTATGTTAATTCGACATAATATGTTTTTTTGTATTATAATGGGTGAGTTTATACTATATACATTAGAATTTAATAATTTTAATGATTTTTATAAAATATATTAATTAACGATTTAATATAAAATTTAAATTGTGTGTAATAAAGAAAGTATTTTAGATTTTTTGCTCTGTTTTATTTGATCGACCTATGAGTGTATTGTAAGGGGAGGGCAGATACAGTTGGCAACTCTGGAGCTATTCGAGAAATACCGAGGCGGAGCGGCAGCAAAGGAAATTATTTGCTTTGCAATGCAGCGGTAGAGCGTCTTTTGGTTGCTCCGTAATCAACTTTCACCAAGTAACTACGATTAATCACAAACAACTCACATGTGTTTCATTTCCAGCCTGTCACCACACATTCGCTAAAGTATTATATTGAAAACATATTTTTTTATAAAACTAAATGATTTATTAAAAACAGACATGTAAAAATATATATATTCTTACAAACAATCTAAGAATAAATTTTAATCACAAGGGAAAATTACTTTATTTCTAAATCAATTGAAGGATTAAAATAAAATCAGTTCCATTATTTATTCTTTTCAAAATATATAGCACGTTGGTGTAAATTAATGTTTATTAATTACTGAAGAAGATTTAAATAAGCAATATATAATATACTTGTTCCATAAAACGAATTGTTTGTGCATTACTGTTGGACAGATTAAATACGAGCGAGTATTGGTCATTATGCAACAAATTTTTTTCCGAAGATTTACCTTACAATATTGCACAAACAATTCGTTTTATAGAACAAAGTATTTATTTAAATGCACATATCTTTTAAAATAATTCCCTGTTAAATAGCACCCTTAATAAATTTCTATTGAATTTGGAAATGCTTTTTATTATTCTTATTTCAGTTGATCATCAGATTTTCCTAACTCTTAGTTTTGGGACGTGATCGTAGCGAGATAGCCGCAAGAACTTGCAAAAATCAATTGCTTTGGACTTTCTCAGTTTCTCTCTCCACTGCTCAAATAAATAACACAGGCCATAAAATGTGTATTTTTTATTCATCGTACGCAGATAGTCTAACTATATATTTATTGGAAAACAAATAATCTGGTTATACCCTAAATCATTACATTAGCCAGATGAACGAGAAACGAAAGGGGTGTGAATTGCTATTAATTCGCAATTACGCTGTGAGGAATATTGGCTTTCATTGTACTATTTATAAGGTTTTAAGGTCTGAGAACCCTAGGGGTGTGGCTCCGTAGCCAGTAAGACTCATCTCGGCTAAGTTCGTTGGTCAGCTTGGTCCATTATATTTAATTAAAATGACGGCCGTCACCAAAAGTAAAAAATATATAATTAAATGATTTTTTTATTTTAAAAAATCGAGAATCTCAATTACGTTATGTTATAGTAAGGGCTTATGTATTTATTTTATTATGGCCAAAATTTACCGGCACTATGGTAGCACTGATGTAAAGGCGGCATATTTTTTTGGTGGACTTCAACGGATATACAAAGACGGTAGTGCCTCGTCCACCATTCACATTCATAAATAACATGTAAATTAAACTATATCCTAATAAAATACTACTGTAGCAGCTCAATCTGTCTTATTGTCACCCGTCAAACAAATTATGAAATATATTTAGCAATTGTAATATATATAAACCCACTTGAATATTGCTGATTTTCTCTTTTTGAATAATAGTGTAATCATATGAGATGAATAATTAAATATTTAATTATGTAAAGAGTAGAGAAAAGGGGGGAGGGGGTAAAACAAAATTGTGTTTTTAGCAAATAACTACAAGGTTATGAAAAATATATTTTGGAAAAATCCAATTGGGTTTAAATTATTAATTTGACACGCAAAGCGTTTTGCACACTTTAACTGTATTATATTTTTAAATAATATTAATTTTTTTGTATAAAATCTATTTATGGCATTTATAATGCAATTGCATTAAGCGATCATAATGTTAATATTAATGTTTAGAACATTTTATATTTTGTTCACTGGCAGCACTAGTATCAATTCATTGAAGCTGTCAAATTCTAAAGCATTTCTTGCTTGATTTTCTTTGGATAAAAATCCGCAAACAATGTCTCAGGTTTGTATTTTTTCATTTTAAATGTATAAAATAAAAAATATAATATAATATAAGTTCAAAAATGGAATTTAATACCATTTGTAGATTACTTCTTAATGCTTTATTTAGTTATGCTAGTACATTATAAAAATTCATTTGTTATAACCAAAGATCAATTATATTATAAATAAGTTGTATACCTTGCAATTATATAAATAGTAAAATAATATGTTTAAAAGGCTTGAGACTTAAAATACTAGTGTATTTGTGACCTTTGAATTGGTACTGATAATTTGTCATATCAAATTGTGTTAGAATGACAAACTGCTGTGTGATTTATTAACGATAACGATTATTAGTGAAGTTTTTTATACTGTTTAGGTACATATTTTCACCGTTGCGATGACATGCGAAGGATGCTCGAACGCCGTCAACAGGGTATTGACTAAACTATCAACTTCTGGTGGAGTAGACTCATTTGATATTAATCTTCAGGAGAAAAAGGTCACAATTACATCTTCCCTCGGTTCAGAGAAGTTGCATGAAACTTTAAAGAAGACCGGAAAGGACGTTACCTATGTTGGGACATTGTGAATATTTTTAATATACCTTATGAAAATTGCAGCTCAATTTTATTAATTAAATAAATTTTATGTAATATGTAATTGTTTAAATACTTTTATACCTACTGGATTTTATTTGTTTTAAATATTATAAATAAATAATATGTGATACAAAAACGTTCAATTTTATTAATCATTAATGATGTATGAGTGGTAAGTAAGTTAAGTCCTGCGACAGCCTTCTGGCTTATCGAAGAAACAAATTTCCTGTCTAACATCTTCTCTGCTTCTTCGACCAATCATGGATTGTTTGCTGAGTCTCCATTCTTATCTTATAATATTGTTATAATTCTTGGTGGTATTCTTTATTGTTTCTTTTTGCGCAACAGTAAAAGCAAGTGTAAAGTAGTAAATACTCGCTCTAAAAGCATCAATTGCGCCATATAAGAAATGTTAGTGTCATAACAAAAAAAAATGTGCATAAGGGGTCCATTCACTTATGACTATTAACGTCTAATTCTGCTGTCGAATATTGTATAATCTAATTGTGTAAATCTATCATAATTATAACGCCATGATTCAAGGTAAATGCTACATAAAAAAATCACCAACGTTTCTTGGATTATTTAGCAAACTTTTATCTCATAAAGATGTATTTAAACAATAACGCTTTCTATATATTTTTTATCAGAAATAAGCAATAGGATTTGGCAAAAATTTATACAATAATCTCGCAAACTGTAATAGTTCACCATCTTCACCGAGACTTGTAAGAGTTTTCCTATGATTTCACATTATATTGCAAGTTATGGTATTTATGTAAAACTAAGCGTCACATGCTTTAAATCGACTTCAAAATATTAGTTTCATGGATATATTTACTTTTTAGTGTAGTTAAGCCCGCAAGCACGATTGTAAAATATGCAAACAAAATCTTTAAGAATATCAGCAATTTATAAGTATAATGTTCAAATACTTCCGAATGCAAATTCTGCACTATTTTTAAAAGAAAATAACATTTTTAGCTTTATATTGTTGTATTTAATACACGGCTAACGGCCGGGATGAAGTAGCAGCGCCTCGTGCATCAAAGTTGTCATCCGATAGATCGTAGAGCTGCAATTCCGCTCGATGGAATATATTGGAAACTATCCACGTGTGTGAATAAACGCGTTAAAATGTATACGCTGATTTTCACTGGTATATCAAAGCCCTTCCCAAAAGAATTAAGGTTGCAAGTGAAAATTAAGAACGATAACTTTCCGCGAGGAGAGAAGTTAAAAGAGTGCCTCATAATATAAAATTTAGTCATTTTCGTTTCGTTATTGGAGATGTGATAAGGTTTGTCGTTTATGATATCTGACGACTGGCAAATATATACACACATATAATTTTTTTGCAAGTCTTTCGTTGTAAGTGTTAATCCAATTACAGCTGTAACAGATGTATAGAAGACACCAAACTGAAATCACTTTTCATGACCTAGCTCGATTTTATTTTAATTATTCATCAAGCTTCGTGAAATTAGAAAAATCTCATCTAATATTGGAGTTCTAATTAAATAATAATTATTAGGGGTTTTGTGTTTTATTCTGTGTAAGGCCGTAAGTAAATTTGTCGGAGCCGGCCCTGTTTTATCAGAGTATTAAAATTATTATTTATATTGATACGATAAAAAGTCATGGCCGCAAAATCGATTTCTAAGACTACTGTCATCGAAAAAGATGGCGGACGACGCTGGCTGTGGCACAACTTTTAAGAAAAGAACATTCAAAGGACGCGGACAAGGCCGCAAGCGAAAGAATTCTAGCTCCAGTGAAGGTTTTACAAATATTTATATATCTTTAACACATGATTAATAATCGAAACTATCAAAATCAACACGAACATTAAATTTTAAGGTTATGTTTCATTGGAGGAAATTTCTTTTATATAGAGAGCGACAGTAGCGATGAAGCGAAAGGCGCAGTTAATTTTCCGCAACGCAAGCAAAAAAAACAAAATCCAAACATACAGTCGACGAGCAAGAGTGCCGTCAAAAATAAAATTGGACAGAATTCCAGTGACGATGAAGACCATGGAGTAAATTTTTTTTTTTATTTCTTTTATCCAACTGTAGTTTTTATATTTATACTACTTGATGTGTGTTTTAGGTTGGCGTGAGCTATAAATCTAAAGGCACGGAACTTTCACGAGGAGATCAAAATGCTACAGCAACGTATGAACTCGACACTGAACGCGATAAGGACGCTCAAGCTATATTTGAAAGAGCTATGGCTGTAAATAAAGAACTGGAAGGACAAGCTGACGATAAAGTAATTACATGCGTTTTAAAGTTATACATATAATCGATAGCAATAATAATATATATTTTTACATTTTAGATTTACAGAGGTATCAATAATTACGCTATGTATTATAAGAAGAAAGATACGGCTGCCGGAAATGCGAGTTCGGGACTTGTGAGGAAAGGTCCGATAAGAGCGCCGGCTAATTTGAGAGCTACTGTCAGGTTTGTATTTAAAAATATGTATAAATGTTATTTATTGTATGTTTAAAATATGTTTTTAAATGTTTTAGATGGGATTATCAACCAGATATATGTAAAGATTATAAAGAAACTGGATATTGCGGATTTGGAGGTAATTATAATTTTCTATCTATTATTAGATCATCCTATTGTATTCAGTAGCAAAAGTATAAGCTACGAAGAGAACATCCTCGGTTCATACAGTGTTAATTAAAAAAATGACTTAAATTGCTTATTTTATTTGCAATTATATTTATATTTCAGACAGTTGTAAGTTTTTGCACGACAGAGGAGATTACAAACACGGTTGGCAGTTGGAACGACAAGAACAAGAAAGTGGACACAATTCAGACGACGGTCGCTATGAAATACACAGTGATGAAGAGCACCTGCCCTTTAAATGCTTTATTTGCAGACAGAGTTTCAAAGACCCCGTTGTTACCAAGTTGGTATAAAACATAATATTTCGATTCATAAAAAAAAAATATAATAAAATAATAATTCATTTTAGATGCAAGCATTACTTTTGCGAACAATGTGCTTTAAAGAACTATAAGAAAACTACGAGATGCTACATTTGCAACGCTCAAACTAACGGAATGTTCAATCCTGCTAAAGAATTGATGGATCGATTAGGAGAAGAAGAAAAGGATAGTTCTAGCGATAATGATGATGATTGATTTTTATTTTATTATGTAAATTTAATTTGATCAATAAACAAAGCATTATAATTATTTGGAAATATCTTTCATTTTTAATAATAATATACAAAATATTTCAATGTCATGTGAATGTATTGAGTATGATTAAATTTAATGTAGAATCATTTTCGTAAATGATGCGCCATTAACAGAAAAATGATTCTTTCTAAAATTTGTTTAAAAGCTGTGACAAATTGAGAGAGAATTAAGCAGACGTCCTAATCGTCCTTAATTATGTAAATTGTTCTGAACATGGAGTGATTCATTATTTTGTTTGTGAATTAGAGATCATTTTAGGTCTTATTAAAGTGTACGAAGTACATACATGAGAGAGGTATTGAGAATTAAAGACCTTAGATCAGCGGCTTCCAATCTTTATGCTACGCCTCCCCGAAAAAAAAATTTATTTTGCGCCTCCGTACCTTTTATTTTTTAAATAGATATAATAACATAGAAACGTTTTAAACAATAAAAACTACAATTAACAGAGTAATAACATATACGTACAATCCGTCCAAGATGTGGGCGCTCATCGACACAGTATTGGGGAGAAATATAGGGTGACAATGTGAAATCACACGTTCAATTAATTTTTCCTTTTTTTAATTAAATTTTTGAGAAAAATGTAAAATGTCATTTTCTTACTAATTTTGTTTATTTATATACATATTTAACGCAAAAACATTATGGTAGTTTTGGAATCACTCTCCAGGTTAAATATCTGTTTTATATAATATTCAATAAAAATACCAATATAATATTACAGGAATTGCTTTATTGATTACAAAGTTACACAACATGACAATAATTTATAGTAAAAATATAACACATTATAATTTTAAATTCAATTTTTAAAGTATGGTCACCCTTTTAAAACAGCCCTGATTTAGTATTTGTAATGTTCTCATATCGGTGTAAGCAAATCGCGGAAAACTGTATATGTATGCATGCATGCATACATGCACCCTTATTTCCAACACAACGATGATGAGCATTAACATCTTGGATGGACTATGCATGTACATTTATTTTTATATTAAATTCTTATTAATTATCTATTAGTAGTTACATACAAATTTCGCTGCACGGCTAGGTTTAAATCAGGCGGTCTTGTATATATATATATATATATATTTTTTAAATTGTATATAAATAGTAAATTCCGAATCCTATATTAACCCTATTGTTTTTCAATTTCTATAGTAGTTCTGAAGTAGTGATTATTTATATAATTATAATTCCAATCGATCATCACAGATTAGGTTTTCCTAGAGTTTCCTTATCATACGGAGGAATATTGTGATGAATGATTAAAATAAAATCGAGCTAGGTCGTACTTAGTACTGAAATAATAGTTTATAATTAATAAAATATATATTACTGATTTTTGTCTGGTGTTACACTACTGACTAACATAGTCGTTGATTGTGTTTAAGCCGCTGTAATGCATTGGACTAACACCTGTCTTGTTGCAATGTAAGAAAATTTGATAAACATTTATTTTTGTATTGAATTTTTTGCACATCGCGACTTGCATACAAAGTGTTTGTAGTTTCTTCAGTAAAGTTAATATACAGCTGGCAACTCATGAGGCGCAGCGTCACCTAGCTCTCTCGACAGCCAGCGCTGCAACCACACGCCCATCTTCGCGCATTAACAAGAAGCTATTTTCCATTATGTTGCCGAAACATGTTTTAAATATAGTTCGATATGTATCAGTAAAATGCGAGTATCAAACAATTTTTGAAATAAAAAATGAGCATCTGTATACATATATACTATATTTTAACGATTTACCGAAGTTGTCCTAGGGGAAGCTGATATAATATGGATTAAAAATAATTTCAGATCTGTTTGAAAGATGCTTGATTTTATTCTCTTTTTTAGGACAGTGGGATTTTATCAATTATAACCCGTTCTCATTTAGGATAGAAGCAAACGATGTTAATTCATCATGTGCGCCATCCAGATGGCTCTGATAACCTCCGGATAGCTTCCCAGGCTGACCGGCTTATCATCGGAACGGCAGATTTCCTTATTCGGAGGTACAGTTAGTTATAAAGAGCCGCCGGTAGTAGTGCTTCCTTATTTATGGCAACGAAGGCGAATGTTGAATGCTCGATGGGAATTTACACCAATCGGTCAATGATTAAAATATGAAGAAAAATGTAACAAACATATATAGTACAAATTGCATATCAAATTAGATGAACTAAAATTTATTTAGAGTGGGATGATTTCGTTGAACTATCGAATAAGCACATTTTGCTCCGACATTTTTTGACCTGGATCCTACTAATTTATCTAAATAGTTTTAGTCCACATATAGTTAAATATATAGCAGGCTACGTTGTAAAATCAATAGTTAAAATAATATAATGTGAAACTTGTTGTGATTTTTTATTTTGCAAAAACAATAGTTTTCTTAGTTGCTTATTAATCGACTTGAAACACAAGTTAGGATTAATCCTTTGTGCTCGTAAGTCGACAATGTGTGGACATTGTATTCCAAGCGTTGCACTCGTACGTCGACAACACTTTGAATGCATGTATTGGCTTTGTGTACAAGGAAATTTTGCCAATTTAAATTTATTAATGTTAAAAAAACTTCTGTTAAATACATTTCAGTAGTATTGAATATTTAATTCATGCAAATAACTCAATAATCTTAAATTTACGAGTGTAAGTTTATTGTAAATTTTTTCATCGGAATATCGGATAAGAAACATATATGTGTGATGATACGAGTACGGTCCTGTTGGGTAACAGTTCAGGCTTTCGACGCTTAATTCAAATTGGCGCTGCAAACGGGCTTAATTTTTATATGCGTATTTGTAAGGAACGGCCGTTTTAGATAATTCTCTGTTCTGTGGGAAAATCTGTCATGATAAGCAAAATTTTAATAAAAAATTAAATAATTGTTTAGTAGTGTATATGTATATCATCTTATTACTATCTACCTACATAATTATTACGATGCTAAGTGTTTTCAAATTGTCTCGAATTTCTTATTTAAGTTTATTTGATCTATTTTATCCATACACATACATTATACCTAAGTCGTTTTATTTCCATCGACCTTCAACGCGGAAGTGTTATATTTTCTCGGTAATTTGATCAAACCGTTGACCGTTGCCTATTTGGTGCAATAACTGCCTGACCATTCCTTGCGCCAGATTTCGCTCAAAAGGCAACGACGGGTTCAGGAATTATCGAGTCGTCACGTGTATCGCGGTCATAGATGGACGTGGTTACTGTAAAGTGAGATTTATATATTAATATTGATTGGTAGTAACTGTCTTGAAGCTACCTACTGGTTTTTAAACTACGTGCCGATTGCCAATGATACACCTAAGCAATTTGTAAAAATAAAAAAAAACTAGCAAGCATTCGGAATTTCCAGTAAATCTTTTACGCACTTCGATCGGGTAATCCCATATTCCTGATTTCTCGGAGAAAACACTGAGATAATTCTACGAATTTTTGTAGGTCTGCAGTAGAATTTGTTGCAGAAGAGATTATAGCGCACTTAAAAAATATTTGCAATTATGTATATATATATTAGCTCTCATTATCTTAATTATCTACGTAAAAAAGACGATTATTTTTAAAACCAAAAAAGCATATTAACCACAATTTTACATTACACTCTTGAATTTGACTAGAAAAAGTATTATTTATTAAATACTATTAATCTAAATAAAATATAAAGCAGAAACGACGTTTTTGATTCTAAATCAAAAATTTTCAGGTTATCCCTTAAAGAAAATCTAAAAAACAGTCTCGAATTAGGGTATTCAATTACTCGTAGATTTTAACTATTCGAAGATTGAATAAAAAATGGATGAAGTAATCGAACATTAAAATATATTCGTTTTTTATTTTTTGGTTTTTACAGATATTAATTTATTCAACCAATTAAATGCCTATAAATATTATTTAATTAAAAATAATTATTGGTTAGTAATAATTAGAGATCAGAGAGAGAGAGAGAGCGTCAAAAAGAAAATGTTTAAATTATTATTTTGCATACTTTTTGATCAGGGTCGTCACTTCAGCTTTTTCAAATCATCAGATTTAAGATCAGCTGCGATTGAATTAATTAAAAAAAAATGATAGAACATTTTAAATTTATAATTTTATCGAATTTTATATATCGAATTTACATAAAGATCGGATCCATATTGACGTTTTTTGTGCAGATTTGCATATAAATTAAATAACTAGAAATAAATCAACCGCGATCAAATTGTTATACTGATTGAACTATAATCTTTACGTCTTAAACAACGAATACAAAAACTTAAAATGAACTTCACAAAAAAATTGCGACGCACACATGTTTATGACGTTGATAAATGTTTCGTTAAAATGAACGAATTCTGCGAATTTCGGTCATAATATATACAAGCAATACACATTCTATTCACAAATTTTTTTCGAAAGCTTAAAGCATTTTTTGTGTATCATTGTCTCGTATTTCGAAACAAAATAACGGTGCATCCGCGCATCAATACCATAGATTTTGGAGCGGCACTAGTCACTCGGATATATTGAGAGAAAAAACATGTGTTGCACAAGTATAGAAAAAGATATTTTTTTTATTTCATTTGAGATAGTACAAACGAATATTTTATGAATCAATTATTCGAATATTTATTTAGTTGAAAATCGGGAAAATATTTCGAATAATCAAATACTCGATTGAGAACCATATTACAAATCTATCCCAAAAATATTTTTTGATATATCATTTCAGTGAAGTCATATCGGAATACATTTTCAGTGGAAGATATACATTTTTATAATATTTATTTACATGCGATGTATATATATCGCAGTGAATATATGATAGCTATATGGATATTATAATATAATATATTAATAATATATACCGATATTACTATGGACTTCTGATATAAGAGGGTTGATTAAAATGAATTCAAACCAAATTTTGTCAATAGAAGGGCGCAAAAACAATTATCATTCTCGGGAACAAGCGTTCCCACTACGACGGCAACGTCCATTTTACGGTCGACATAAACGTCTATCCGAGCAGGTAATTTGAATAACCATAGACGCATACTCTAATTGATAATACGCATCCGCAGAGACGTCGTACAATGCGCACCGAATAAGTTGTTTCTGCTGTGGAGCGCAGTATTGAGGAGGACTCGAATGAGTCGATTCCCAATCGTGCAAAGCAATTTAAGCTGTGTTCATCCACTTTATGGAAGATTCTGCGGAAACATCTTGGTTTACGAGCTTACAAGATCCAGCTCGTGCAAGAATTTAAGCCGCTTGACCATTGTGTGCGTCTAACTTTCTGCAAATGGGCCGAAAACGAGATTGGTCTTGATTCTAATTTTCACCACTGAATTTCGTTCGGTGATAAGGCTTATTTCTGGTTGAATGGCTACGTCAACAAGTAATCTTGCCGCATTTGGAGTGAAGAAAATTTACAAGCCATTATAACTAGTAAATCTCAATTAAACTTTACTTTGTAATTCCTACAATGCACAAGTATAGCAATATTCAGAAGATAATAAAAGCGATATAATATCTTATAGTATCAAAAGGCGAGACGGACGAGTTTGGACGTTTTCTAATTAACGACATTAGCTGGCGTTTTGCATGATCATCGATGATTAATCATAGTGGCAAACTGGTTACCACTGTTCGTGCTGTGGATGAACATCGCGAGACTTCTACGGACATGGGTGGAGTTTATGTACTACGGCGGAGGGATTGGCTCCAAATTTATTATAGCCGATAACAATTTCGGAACGGCGTCCAAATCGACGCTAATTTAACGCTGGACCAGCAGCAGATTCTTCAATGTAGTGGATCTATCGATGAGCAGTGGTTCTAAAGATATGCATCAAATTTATTTTTCAATACGATTATTTCAATAATATTAAGAGTTTTACAGACATACTAATTTTATAAAATATACATGTTACTGGTTTATAACCATTATCATGTCAACAATTAGTTACTAGCTTAAATTTTTTGGTTATAATTTAAGGGAAAATATTAAAAAAAAACTCTTACAACTTAAGCGAAAAAATTCCAATAAATTTAGTGATAATTTGAGTACATTTCATTGGAAAACTGGAATTATTGATATGTTGTTTTTATCCTCTAAGGTCTTGCCATTTTAAAAAGTCATGAGTCAGTTTGTTTATTAAAGTTTTTATTTGCGGAGATTTTTTTTGCTACTACTTTCTCATTTTATTTTTAATTTTATTTAATTTAAGATTAATGATATTTTAGCTTGTTCGATTACGGCTGTTAAATAATTAATATCATCGTCGATAATTTTAGGATACGTTGGGGAATAGTTCTGTCGCTCACTATACGCGGCTCGACAATACTCTTGAAACCCTTCCAACCAGCATTGTAATAATCGAAGACAAAAAACAACAATGATTTTTGTTTTTATATTGCTTTTATTCAATCACAGTAGAGAAGCAGTTTTTTTAACTGATCCATAAAAATACGATAAAACTATAAATAAAGCAGCTATGACTTAAATGATTAAATTTGATGAAATCAAATAATTCAATTTTTAAAATTAATCTAAATAGTATACACTTAAATTTTCTGTCTTAATTTTTTCTGAAACTTTGAATATGACTAGATGCAATAAAACTATCAAGTATATTGCTCTTGTATTAAATTTTCATTGTGGAGAGTATGTTGACAGAATTATAGTATGTGTTTTTTATACTTAAAATCTTAAATTATATATTATTTTTTATATATTCAGGCAAAACGTTAGCTATCAAGTCTTTTCGCCACATAGTGGTTATGGCATTAAACATCCTCATCTGCAATTCGACAGAATTGGCTCGAACGTGGTGAGAAACGGAATCACAGCAGCGGAGAAAAGCCACGACACTGCATAGACTCATCACAGAAACATGCCACAACTGCTCCATAAAATCACAGCCGGCAATAATACAACTTGACACGCCAGTTATCGACTTCCAAGACGTGCCATTTTAACTTCACCGCTTGATAGTGGTATCTAAATTTCTTTATATATGAGGTGATTTATGTATGTTTTTAAAATAAATTATTTACAACTTTTTCGGGGTCTATTTTGGTTGCAAAAAACCGGAAATCGAATCTGTCTTAGGCACTCAGTTCTTGTTTAGTAGTCGTATAAGGATCAGAAGTTTTAGCCCATTATCAGCTACAAGCATTACCTAGTTGGGATTTTGCTTTATAGCATATTGTGCGGATTGATGCTGGGATCAAGCTTTTATCTGGGCTATCGCGAGTGACAGCCGCAGTCTTACAGCTATGATTTAAGTATTTTTTAATCAATGTTTTATTAAACTGCACCAAGTTCAATTACCATTTGCTTATTCCTAAAATAATAGTAGTGTCCGGTATTTTTGTAAGATTAAAAAAATACCGCTTAAATTACTGATTTTTAAGGTTAAGATTAAAATAATAATAAATAGTCAATAACTATGTAATAAGCTTTATGCCAAGGAACTGGTATGTAAATAATAGAAACCGTAAATTATTTAAAAATAAATATAACAACAAACGTCACGAACAATTACCATAAGATTAGAAAACATTTAGGAATGATAAGTTAAACCGACTACAACAATTTTTTTTTTTTTTTTTTTTTTATTTATTTATTAACGTAATTCCGCATGAGTATAAAATTACTCATTCTACGGTTACATTTTATTACAGTTTTATGTTAAATATGAAAAATAAAAACTTATACATTAGAAAGTATAATAAACATATTTAAACTCTTATCAAAATAATAAGTATAACAAATTATAAGAATGTACATACACATATACATACATTCATACATATGCATATATACATATAAATATACAAACATAAACATATACACACATTTTTTTTTTTTTTTTAAAGTTCGATGAATTTTTTTAAAAAATATTTTCTTATTTCTTTAAAGTTATTTCTGGTTGATATTGGTAAATCATTATATGTTTTAAAAGCTATATATTTTAAAGAATTTGTTCCAAACTTTACTGAAAATGGTTGAGGGATGTGTAGATCATATGCAGATCTAATTTCATATTTGTGTTGTTCTTTTCTAATTTTAAATTTAGTATTTATAGTTGATTTTCCCTCTAACGTTTTTTTTGTTATCATTATTAATTCATACTTTGGAAGGATAGTTATAGGTAAAATTTTTGTTTTCATATATATGTCTTTTGTGTGAGTATCAAACGGTAAATTCAATAAATTTTTTATGGCACTATTTTGAATCACCTGAAGTGATTTTATTTTAAATTTACTTGTAAACCCCCAGACGCAAGACATATATGTTAGATGACTATGAATGTGTGAAAAATAAATGCTTAATCTAGTTTTATATGATAAAATATTTTGAAACCTGTATAAAATTTTTGACATTGGTAAAATTTTTTTTATTATATAATCAATATGATTATAAAAATTTAAATCTTTATCCAACAGCAGACCTAAGAATCTTATATTATCACTTTTTGTAATTAGAGAGTTATTTACATTAAGAGAAATATTAATATCATCATTAAATATCATATAATTTGTTTTTTTTTCATTAATTGTTAATTTGTTTAATCTCATCCATTCAATAATATGGATCAAATCATTCTGCATGTTGTTTTGCATGTCTTTATATGTTTTAGAGTTATATATTAACACTGTATCATCAGCATACAGTTGAATCCTTCCTGTAAGTTTACATAGAGTTAAATCATTTATGTACAAATTAAATAGTAATGGACCTAAAATAGAACCCTGTGGAATTCCACACTTGACCACCTCATATTCACTTTGTATACCATTTATTACTACTACTTGTTGTCTATTATTTAAATAGCTTCTTAATAAATTTAGTGTTGGTCCAACTATTCCAATATGGTTTAATTTCTTTAATAATATGTTATGATCTACTGTATCAAAAGCTTTTTTTAAATCTATAAATATTGCTGAAGTTTTATTTTTATCATTAAGGTGTTGTTGTATTTCATTAATTAAATCAAAAGCAGCGTATTTTGTATTGGATTTGCTTCTAAATCCATATTGTAAATGAGATAAAAAATGTATACTTTTTAAAAATTCATTAATTCTATTAGCTATAATTGATTCAAATATTTTTGATATGATTGGTAGAATAGATATAATTTGAGTTTGGTTGAGAACCACAGAGTGCCCAAGGCTTAAGATTGTTAAAATACATAATAAAATTACATATGCGATCGTAAATATGTAGTGATTTTCGATGAGGCGCCTCAAAGGTAGATCATAAATGTTTACTTTTAAAATACGGACAGTAAAAAAATTAATTTTCTAATATACATTTTTTTTATTTTTTGCTGTAATTACAGACATGTAAAATTTTATTAAAATATATATTTACATACAAATAAAGTAAGCTATTTGACTGCCATAACCACATTGACGCGAAAAGACTTATGATAGCTCACTTTTTGCCTGAATAAATAAAAGATAAAATATAATTTAAAATTTTTGGTAGAAATAATACATATAATTATAATGACAACATACTCCCCACCATGAAAATTTAATGCAAAAACAATAATAAGATATACAGGAAAGATAAATCCTATTGCCAATGCTATTTATAATAACGAAAAATACCCTTTATTATTGAAAAAAGTTCAGTTTTGACTTTTAAAAGTTTTTTTAAATTTCATTATATAAGGAATTTAAATCGGAAACCGTTTTTTATATTACATTATATCCCTACGATACCAAGTTGTATGTTGCTTAGCTTTTCTTCAAACTAATAAAGGACACTGTTGACAAAAAGCTAATATCAAAAAATTGCAGTTTTGAGTTCCGGAAAGTCTTTGAGAATCATAATCGCATCCTCTTTTGCTACACATTAGAACCAGGACGATCGCTATTTAGCTCCTTAATACATTGGCATTGCACATTGATCTAATTAATGTCAGCTACGAGGAGCTGGTCTTGTTCGTATATTTTATTTTTATTATTTTATGTTTTTTTTCTATTTTTTTGTATGCTGATAATATGTACTATGTATTGTTTTTACGACCAACGTGACACACTGGTCGTGATGGTCTTTATTCAATTTTAAAAAATAAATAAATAAAATCTGAATGCCACCGAAAGAAAATCACTTTAAATTCATTAAACTTTAGCCTGAAGCTCGCGTCAAATTGACACCATCAAAGTCAAAAGAAAAGTTTGCGAATCTTTCGACTTCAATTGTCAGATTTGGTCCAGTCAAGTCACTTTTAGTCACAGTGGGCTTATTTGAGCTTCGCAACGAAACGGAATATGTGTATATATTATATATAAGATTTATTGTTTCTGTTAAAGTGTAATTTTCGGCCAAGAAAGCAACTGTAAAAATATGTATTTTATTTTTGTAATTTACACTAAAATAAACAATTATACTAAACATTGATAATTTTTAAAATTTATAAATGTATAATACTTTTGCGTCCACAGATTAGAGACTTTCAACTTTTATTAAAAACATTATAAAGGTTTTTAGAAAAAAAATCTGTATAATAATTTTGAAATGTTTTTTGACAATATATTTTTTTCTATAATTAACATCATTCATGCTTTTAAAAATATTTTATTACAATAATCGATTTTTGAGATTGTTGTTTTGAAAAAAAAATTTAATCCAGAGATAAGTAACCTTTCCACTTCGACCGTCAGATTTTGTCTAATCACGTCATTATGTTGAGTCACAATGTAATTAAAAATATTATAAACGTATTGGCAGATGTACTTAAAAAATAACATACCGTTATCTTTTGGAAGTTCAGCATGAAAATAATATCTTCGAAAACAAATCTGTATAATAATTCAGTATAACTATTTTTTTCCGCAAAGATAAGATAATTTAAAAAAAAAAATTTATTACAATAATCGTTTTTCGACATACTTATTTTAGCAAAATACCTTAATCCAGCCAGGCAGTTATCTTGAGATACCATTAGTCACTTTTACAGCTTTTAACTTTTACTTAAAATTAAAAGCACATAGTGCGTTTTGATATTAATATTTCTATTTTGAGTATTGATAAATTTGAAAGTTCTAGTTTATGAGATCATAAAATTAGTGCATAGTTTTGCTTCACTTGATTCCAGCTGTTCATAAATTCATGTAATATTTTTCAACGATCCTATACGCCATAAAACTACCTAAAAAATCAATCAACCAAAATCGCCATCAAGTTAATCACATTCGAATGGGGCAATTTCAAAAACAAATCTTCATAAACAAACATTACGGCCTGCTATGGTTATTAAATTACTAACTTTAGTATTTATCGTCGACAAGAAGTAAACCCCACAACTACTATGATGCGGGTAGAATATTTTACCCTTGGGCAGACGAATACGTTTATTCCAACCGAAGGGAATCTGTTCTACTTTTTTTTTCCATCTCCATCCCAAAGATCAATTGTGTTCTTTTTAATATAATTCAACGTCAATCGAATGCCAAAGATGCCCAAGAACCAGTTCCAGATACATTCTTTTGAATCCCAAAAATTAAAAGTCCTGTCGCGTAGCAGAATCAATTGGACCAATAACATTGCAATGTCAGTTTCTTCTCGAAGCGATTCGCATGCTAATTGGAAGTTTTCACGCCACTGCATTTATAATAAATATATATATATACATGTATAGCTTAGATATTTAAAAAAAATATATATAAAAACGATTGATATAACTAGTGTTTTTAAATCACGCCACACAAGATGGCGTGTTTATAGAAAAATGCTTTGTGGATAATGAACGTATAAACGAATGAAAAAAACTGTATCTGTCTTATTGTCGTGTTTTAACATAAATTGATTTGCTTCACGTCTTTTATCAAATAAAAGTTATGCGGATTAACCTCAGGTATATGAGCATGTGGGATAAATGTTCATCATTGTTTAATACTAATAAACAATATTATGCGTATAGAATGTGCTAATCGGACTATATCACATTAGAATAAATTATAGTAAAATCCTCAAGCTTTTGATGCGATAAATCGCTCTTTAACCATGTGAAAATGTAATAAAGTAACCATAAGTACTCATATTTTATAAAATAAATGTTAGCTGAAGAACATAAATCGATTATTTATATTTAATTAGTTATAGTTAGTGTATCGCTACCCTACACATTAAACTAAATTAATTATACCTTAAAATTTAGTTTAACTTCCATTAAATATATTGTTTTTGAGCATATTATTTAATTGGTAAAATCATTACATATATAAAAATACTGCAAATAAATTAATAATAAATTATGTTTGTATTCCTACAATTTTTTTGTTGGTTTCATTTGATTGATTTTTTAACTACTAACAAAACCATACAGTTTGTTGTTAAAGCCTTAAGTGAAATCTCAGTATAGCGAAGCTCACGAGATCGAAAATAAATCGTTATATTGAATGTAAGGAATATGAAATATTTTTATTTTATTTTTAATTAACAGATTATGACAGCATCAAAATAACCTCTTACAAAATAGATCGTTTTTTGTACATTTTTTTTTAGGATAATGTAATGAACACAATAAAATTTGTTAAAAAAATGTTTTATAAATAAAGTTTGAGGGTTAGCGAAACACCTTCAATGTCGCTTGTGAACACATCCGGCACACACCAAGTCAAGGACGAACTGAATTCAGAGAAATATTGTTTCAAGTTGTAACATTATTCTTAAATTTGGATCAAAATATTTCGTTATACTGAGATCGGTCTTCGTTACAATGAAAGTTTTTCGGGGATAAATTCAAGATTTGTTATACTTGGAATTTCATTATTTCGGTATTCGTTACAAAGAGATATTTCGCTGTATATATAATAAATATATACTTTTATGTCAACTATGCTCAAGCCTTTGATAAGATGACTTAAATTATTTAGTGTTAAAAAATCAGTATCATAATCATCAGGCCCATACACGTGATGGTCGGAGATTTGGGTGGATTTTGACTATTTGAAAATGCACACAAATAAAAGAACAAGGACTGACAATTTAGTATTGCTTCCTCTGTTTTTGTATAATATACAAAAAACGGAGGAAGCAATACGAATGCTAAAGCAACAATTTTGCTGACAAAACGAGACCACTACATAGGAGCCAATAATACATGGAAGTGGAAGCTTTTACATTAAATTTATAACCGCTGCTGGCTTATAACATATTATTAAACATCTATTTGTTTTCAATTAAACAGTAGTTATTTAACTACTGTTCAATTATATTAATAAAAAATGTATTTTACTTGGTTTGAAACACGTTTTCTCAGTATCCTGAAACCTAAAGGCAGATACGATTTAATTACTCTATCTTTACAATTATATTTCAACACGTTTCAAGCTGTGGGGGTGGGAATAAAAAAGCAAAATATGATAAATAGCACGACATCTTCATTCGCAGCTTCTCTGGCAATTTGCACACGTGTCTAGCGCATCTCCAGATATTAATTGGAGACCTTGAAACGTTCTAGAACATATACATTTCGCAATTACCCAGCCAGCCTAGAGGTATGCTAGTATCCCGTCGATTTGTTGCATTACATTATACAACTTAATTCAACGATAATAACTCGGTCATTGTGAGCAATCTTTCAAAACTAAAACCACCCGCTAATTCGACATGATTAAAACGAATTATGGATAATGACGTGATATTATTATGGTGATGCGCTTTTTTATGGTGATACTGATACATTACGATATATGTAGATGGCAAATGATTATAATTTAATCGGAAAATTGATCAAGGTGCTTTGATTAAAATAGGAAATTTATATCGATTATGAAGTATCATCTTCT
The DNA here is from genome assembly GCF_051122295.1 of Plectrocnemia conspersa. Classification (NCBI taxonomy): domain Eukaryota; kingdom Metazoa; phylum Arthropoda; class Insecta; order Trichoptera; family Polycentropodidae; genus Plectrocnemia; species Plectrocnemia conspersa. The sequence continues at coordinate 3,540,851 of NW_028277177.1, read as the reverse complement.
AGGAATTGTGACTAGAATAACTTTTTCAATTATCATTCGATTTGATGTGTTTCATAATTACGGCGTACAATACTTACTTACGCTGTACCTAGAGCAAAAATAAGATAATTTGATTTACATTTAAATTACACGCAGTCTTAAAATTTCATTACGTAAATGAATCTAAGTTTTTAAGTTATCTGGAGACCAAAATGTGATTATAGTGGAAAGCCTGCTTGGCTAAAGTACCTTCTGGTTCTCTGTGGTGACTTTGTAAGCTCCACTGGTAGTGAGATCAAGATTTTAACTGAAATTTTAAAGGTCAGATGTGAGAATGCAAGTGCCTGATCTGTGGCGGTGATCCATATTTTTATTTTTTATTACAAATAATGATGTTCCATATGATATGACTTATCATATCATATGTCAATGTCAAATTTTACGAAACGAAATTTTTAGAACCACATTTCTCACTTTATAAATTTAATGGCATCCCTGCCCATTGCGTTACAGATTTTTTAATTTCTATTGTCGCATTATGAGTTAAAAATCATAAAGCACTACACTCTGCATGCCTGCACTACACTCTCTGGAAGTTGGGCAAGGTTGGCCAAGGACGGAGAATATAGTGGGTTACTTCCGTAGAGTTCGGTTCTGCCCGCTCTAAAATCTCTCGGAAGTTGTCCGAGGTTACCGAGAACGGAAGGTAAAGTGGAGGTAATTTAGTCGACTTCGCCAGCTTCGGACGCTTCCGAACATTGTCGGCAAACGGACCGAAGTCGGAGCTGCTCTTTTGAGCGCGAGCGGTGAGATACTTTCCCATTCGCTCTCTTGCGTGTTAAGTGACGAGAGTAAGAGAGATAACAATATGTTTTTTCGCAAACTGAGATAGAACGAGTAACTCGGTTCAATTTCAATATGCGCGTAGGCGTCCTATGTCAATACGCACGACGAGCGCTGCATCGTGGTCACGTGGTTAATTTATAATACCAGATGCTTATCGGGGACTTCAACAGACACTTACTGACATCTTTGAATATTTTAGGGCACCAAAAGGGATTAATATGTTTGATAGTATATTCTTCTAACAGAAATCGTTATTATATATTTTTTTTCATATAAAATTAAATAATTAAAAAATAATTAGTGGTACTTGATTTTGTTAAAAAAAATCGTTTCAACCATCCTTATGTATTTTCCTAGATCGGTTTAAATAAATGGCACACCAGAACGAATTCTTATTTAGAATCGATGGCGACAAATTCAAGGATAGTCACAGATGTGGTGTTCGTATTCTGAAGTATAATTTTTATGCCTTATGGCATTTTGCAAAAGCCGATAAAGATTTTGCGTAAATTGAATATTTACGACCGAAAACTTTTCACTGATATTATATTGGTGAGTGCCCACACAAACTTTTATAATTACCAGTAGCGTAATTTTAATAATATGACAATTTAAAAATTGCGATTATTTGGCACATTTTTCGATCACGCGCAAATATGCCAGCTGTACGTGACAGCAGCCGCCGTGCGGACGTCGTTCACGGCCGCCGTCCGGACGGCATATGAAATTTGTGGCAGTGTGGCCACTACTCGGAAGTCGACGACCTCGGCCGACTTCAGTTGAACTTCGGTTCGGACAACTTCCAGAGAGTGTAGTGCAAGCATATGAGATTATTTTATTTTCGCTGATATTGTTGATTTAGGGTTAAAAAAATATCGAAACAAAAACATCCCGTTACTATATAGTATCATTTATACGACTACTGTTAACAAAACCAAAATTATAGTTAATTTATAAAAAGTTACATATTTTTCCATATGTAAAAAAATCGCAAAACCCTAATATATTTATTGCTTTTGTGATGTTTTTATAATTTATAATATTGTTAAACAATCTATTAGATAATATAATATATTATTCAACTCACTATAATGAGTTATAAAATTTAACTGTATGAGTATTCACCAGTGCGTCGTAACATTAACAATCAGAGCATTTGCATAGAGCGTGAGAAATTAATCAATCAACGCATCTTGATTTGTCAACTTATTTACGCTTCTGTAACAATACAAAAATATTAAATTGCATTCGTTAGTTTTTATTAATTTATAATAATAGTGAAAGCAATTGGTATATGAGGGTACTTTTTCGAGATGATAAATCACGTGAAAGTTATTCTCCAGAGGATGCCGAAAAACATTTATGTCGAAACGTCGTGAGAATTGGACTTATGAAATATCGAAAAACGATTATTGTACAATTAATTTAGTATTGTTACTACGTTAAAACAAATTTAGTATATTACTTTTAAAACTATATTTATTAATATTGTTATCAGTCTTGCAAAAGCATTTTTTGAAAATATAAAAACAGCATCAAATTTTGTTACCGTGTTTCTGTTTAATACAAAAAAAATTTATAGATCATATAGAAGTAGTTTTCTTTTTGCATAATGTGAAATGTTTATTTACAAAAGTTTAGTTTGTAAATTTGCTTCTTTATTGTTATGATGCATGTTATGTTGCCACATGTGAGAAAATGGCCATTCCCCTGCGTATAAATAACATAATAAATTCATATACTATATCGCATTCGCTAGTCAACGTGTCCAAAATGCATATGCATATTTTCTAACTGCGCGTTCCAGACGAACTGTTTGAGTGGGTGGCGCTCAACCATTGGAGGGTTTATAATGATTTTAGAAAATATAAAATAAAATGTTAATCCTCACAGTAAAACTATTAAAAACTTTCATATAAGTATACATAAAGTAATACATTGTGATAAAGCATAGAAAACTATTTTCTTAGAAAGAAAATGCATGGGCAAAAAAGTTGAAATATCTATTAAAATAAATTATAAAATAAACTTTTTGGTTTTGTTGAAAAATCTAAAAGAAATCAACATAACAGTAATACATATATTGCTGCCTTAGGGGATTTTACATATTAAATTGTGTTAAGTCTCTATGTAATATAATTAGTTAATAAAAAAATTGATGGAATTTTATATTGTGCATTCTTCCCAAAAGCATTATGAACATTCATGTTTATGGTACGTTGAGGAAGCCATCCCCAGCTACAGCCTAGGACGACGTTTCAAATTGTGTTTTTTATAACTTATATCCATGAGCTTCATCTAATAAACATTTTGTTAAAAAATATGAATACACTACAAAAATACATCAATGTTAATGTGAGATATTGAACCATGTGGAGTAACTTCGTAGCCAGTTAGACACAGATGGAATCTAGTTAGAGTTTTATTAGATTATATTTAAATATGTTGCGACAGACGATAAATGGTTACCTTAAAATCAGGGATGATTTTATGTGAAAATCAATTGGTCATTCAAGAGCAAGCGAAACGAGATTAGTCCATGGATTTTAGCATCTTTCTTGAATCATTAGCCTATATATAAGATGAGGTATATTAGAACCATATTTTAAAATATAAAAATACTACGTTTCAAAATATAACCGTATTTTTTTTCTATCGACTTTCCGAACTATTTTAATAAATTTTTGCTTCTACCGTGATTTTTCCAGTACATTTAACGATAAGCACGCGGAATACAGTACAATAAACAACATTGTATCGATAACTAACCGCTCATTGTCTAACACACCTTATTAACACGCGTGACGATAATGCGCTCTGATAATTCAGGGTTGCCAGGTTGTCGATCCCCGACTTGCGGGCGAAATGCACGAGATTACGTGCAGCGGCGGGTACGTGTGTCATGTTAGTTATAACGTGGTCGATGTTAACCGCTACGCACCGACCGCTTCAGTCGCATTCTCATCTCGAACTCTATTCGCGGCGGACGCTGCACTGGCCGTCTAGCGCGCGCTTCGGACCGAACGTCAAACGTCACATTTCAATTTTTTGGCCGTAACGCGACAAAATTCGCGCGATCGCGGGGAAATATCGAACTGTTCATTTTTTTGTTTCGTTAAATATAGTAATAATTAATCATTTGAAAAATATTATAAACAATACAGTGCTGGAAGAGTAACTTCTCACGCATTTCCGCCTCCAGCGTCACACAGACGGAACGAAATGATGGTCTGCAACAATTTTCTCAGGTATTGTTGGAAAAATATTAATTGATAAATTAATTTGATGCAATAGGAGGGATTGAGAAATAAATAAAGGCGTTCCTTAAATCGGTTCGTTTGTGCGGAAAAATCTAAACAATCGAATGAATAATGAAATTGTGTAAAAAAATACATTATTATTATTTAGGGTTGTCTTATAAAAAGATTTTACGATATCTTTGACGATGTAATACATATATTCAAAAGGAAAATCAAAACCTTTCGTTGCTTTTAAGTTGAAGAGAATTCTGAAATTCTGAAAGAATTCAAATAATTTCATATTTGATATTTTTACTATAGTATTATTTATTTCTATGATATAGTCGTTTAGAGTCAAAATATCGAATTAAAAAAAAAACAATCACAGCAATTCCAACCAAATTTTACGTTAACATAAGTCAATCGTACATATTATGATTCTTAATTTCTAACTGTATTCAATGTAAAAATATATATGTATACATTAGATTATAATTGATTAAAACTACAATAAATAGAATATTTCTTGATAATATTTTTTTTGATTTAACAATAATATACATATATATTTTTTTGGTAATACCCATAAAATTCTCAACTACAGTGATAGATATATTAAACTTATAATTTTAAAACAATTTCTTGAATTTTTATCTTTCATACTCTATTTAATTATACTATAAAGTAATACATGCATAAGATGTTCTATTAAAAGTATTTAAATAATAGCTATATATATCCATCTTGTTTTAAAATGGCTTCTATAAAATATTGTAAAAAAATCCTAGAAAAAAAATTAGCGTAGGCGAAATATTTTATAATATTATAGAAATAAAAATTATATTTTTTTGTCATGATGATTTACTCTATATAAAAACTTTTCTAAAAAACTGATCTTATAAATATTTTAGTTATACTTGCTATTCAAATTGATCTACCACCTTGTTATAAAATGGAAGCTATTAAAAATATATTAAAAAAATCATAGCACTATTAGTAAAATTCTTAGAAAAAAAAGAAAGAAGAGAATAAATGTTTTAAAATTTAGTTAAAACAAAATAAAAATATCGATTTTTTATTGTATATAATACATGTATGGAATGTTACAATTTTCCACAATCAGATTTCTCTAAAACATTTCTCAAAAATTAACCTCGTAAATATTTTAGTTATATTTGTTAGCCAAATTGATTTGCCATCTTGTTGTGAAATAGCAACTATTAAAAAAAAATGAAAAACCATAACTCCGTTAGTGGAATAAATATTTTAAAATTGAAATCAAAACAAAATAAAATTAAAAATATTGATTTCTATTTTTTTATTGTATAAAGTACTTGTATATACGATAACATTTAGTTTTAATCAGATTTCTTTCAAAGTTTTCTGAAAAACTGATTCTATTAATCTCAGATTGATCTGCAATCTTGTTTTAAAATGGCAACTATTAAAAAAATAAAACAATCATAACTTGAAACAAGATAAAAATATCGGTATGAATTTTTTTATTGTATATAATTTATATGTACATACAAACATATAGGATGTTGCAATATTTGTGACAACGATAAAACTTTTAATTTTATTCTGATTTTTCTAAAACTTTTTTAAGAAATTGACCTCATAAATATATTTTTTGTCTGACTAATGTGACATTTTATTAAAAAATGCAGGTAATAAAAGAAACAAAGTCATAGCTATAAAATATAGTCATAATATACATAAATTTTGTTAATTAAAATTTGACATAAAAAAAAAAAAATTGCATTCACTTAGCAAAATATTTTTTTAGTATAATTTTATAAATTCAATGTAGCGAAAGTTATAAAATATTAGAATATATTTTATCGTGAGATTTAAAATTCAAGTATGATCTCCGTGCATATTGGGTAATAAGGGAAACATCTCAAACAATAAAAGTTAAGTCAGAAACACACATTTAAAATTTAAAGGTGCATTGTTGTAGCTTTCTAAATATTTATATCCATCGACGCATTGTTCGATAACCGGTTTACCGGTATATTGCATTGTGTCAATGACCAAAAATCATAACTCACGCCGCGGTTGAAAGATGAAAGTGCAGCGATGCAACTAAGATGACTTATACCACAAGATTCTGGATGATTGTCCGTTTACCAGTTATAATTTCGAGAAATTTTCCTCTTTCGCACCAAGTTCGTCGAACTTGGTGCGAAATAGTAAATTTTATAAAACTGGTTCGTTGACTCATATTATATGTCTAATTGACTATATAATGACAATGACTAAAATATGACAGATATAGGTAAATGGGACGTGGGAACTTGCGACACAAATCTGTCAAAAATTATTGTGTTTGACAAGAAAATTCCATGGAAATTCCACGAGTCTGCTTTGATTGTTAAAAAAACAGTTTAATTGTGTAAGCCTCGTTTTTAATACATAAAAATAAATTATATTTCTCTACAGTCTATATTTTATTCATTGTATATCTACAGTTGATTAATTCACGATATCAAAATACTTAATACAACGTAGCAGTTTATTGTAAATTAAATAAACTTGCGATTTTATTTCCTTTTAAGTCGTACTGAAAACATATATGATAGGAACTTTAAAACATGTGTAAAGTACGATACTTTACGATAGTTCTAAGGTTGCTGATTTTATAACCAGTTTTTAATATGAATCAATAAACATTTTTAATGTAACATAAATATTTATATTAATGAATTATTATTTTAACGTATAACATTTTTTTTTTCTCAGTGGTATCGAATTTCAAGTTTGTATATATTTTTAACCATAATATTTGCACACTGCACTATTTATTATAATCAAAATCACTTAAGCCTGAGTTTTCATTGATTTTTCAATGGATTTATTAATAGTACTGAATTATTCAGAACGAAACGGATGTGTGTATAATACAATATCTTAATAAGATTAGCTCAATTACCCTTCCTGACAGTTCAAACGGAGAGGATCCTATTATTTTATTATTGCATAATCGTAAGCATGTATAATATGCTTATGAGACATACTATCTATACAGAAACGAATATAGGTACATATATACACACAGAATCTTTCGCAAACGATCAGATGATTCGCAATTTTTTATGTAGTACAATGAAAATTAATCTAAAATACTCGTCTATATAATATTCTGAAAAATATAAAAAAAATAACACAGGGCTACTTTTTAAAATTAAAAATGCCTCACCATTAAGATAGCTACACAAAAATCTAATTAGTATTTAAAATAGCATAACATTTTTTATTTATATTATAAATATTTGATTTTTAAAGCCTTTTATGTGAATTAAAAATTTTTAGGATGCAGTCTATACAGTCCTCATAAAACATTCTAGAGTACCGCAGGACATACATGCGACAATCGCTAGCTCATAATATTTATTAAACACAGTTGACTTAAAAATGTTTTTGAGTATTCGCATAAGTGCGGATTCGCCTTGTTTACAAAAAGACGTGGAGTTGCTATGGAAGTGGTGTTTGACAATCGGTTGTCACTTTATTAGATTTAGAACAGATTTCTCAGATTTTGACGATAAAAAATTGATAACTTTAAAGTTGTGTTATGCATACACTTCATATTTTTTCATCACAATATTTTTATTTTTTTAAATTAAAATTATTTAGGTGTAGCTAAATAATTAGCTACAGTTTTTTATGAATAAACATATATAAATATATATCTTACAGCTAATAATTTTCGTGCAAAAAATTGACTATAAATTAAAATTAGATGAAAAATTTACAAGACCTTACTATTATTATAAATGAATCTTTTCGAGTTTTTTCGATAGGCATAAAATTCTCAGAAACTCGTAAAAACTAAAACTGCATTTCCTGTACAATCCATACAATCATAAATTACATAAAAGAATAAAACATATGGTAGAGACTTTCAGGAAAGACGCTGCAGTGCGTTTAATAACCACTATATACTATTTCTACGATTTATTTTAAATAAAATATAAATATAATGGTGAAAATTGTAATTACTCGGAAAACGATAGATATATTAATAAAATACAATGTACGGTGTTTATTATTATAAACACTTTATATATTTTAATATAGAAACATTATTTGGAATCTTTTTATTACTTTATCAATATTATATAAAATTTCTGTATAAATATATAATACAGAAGAACACGTATATAAAAACCATATCTATGTTTTATTTATTTTGAAGAGTCACAATAATGCGTGATTATCACGTGCTCTTAAATGGCTGCCCTGTGATCGGTCGTTCGCCATGTGGGCATGTTTAGATTTGTTGTTTTCGAGTTATTAGCTCAGTTGTCAAAATTATTATTAAATTTTTTCTTTCATATTTTTTTAAAAATATGATAAGTTTTGTCCAGATTCACCGTGGGGTTTTGAATCTAAATTTAAAATTGGTTTTTAATGATGATACCATTGATAATTTTATGCTTATAATGTTTAATATATTAAAATCTTTGTACATATCTCAGTTTGATCTGCCATATTGATTCTAAATGGCCGCTAATGAAAATTTAAAATAATAAAATTAAGATATTAAAATATTAAGATTGTTAAAAAAATTTTTGAAAAAAAAATAATAAAAGGAAAATTGTTAAGAAAAATTCAAAAAATATTTATTTTTTAATAAAATATTAAGTAAAAAATAAAAATTTATAACTTTGTTTATAAAAGTCCCAGAGAAAATTGGTCAAAAATGTTCTTATTTAGTACGTATATTTAGACGCTTTTATTTATAATTTTTTGTGTTTCTTTATTCAATTGAGTAAATTCGCGGATTGACCTAGAAATATTTTTTTAAAAATTCACACCTCCGTACAATATTCCCCTGGGCGTACTAATTTTCTTATACCCGACTTTCCTTAAATTATCTTTATTTCTAGTATTAAATCTATGTATAATATATCATTATTTATGATTATAAAAATTGATTGTACAGTTGAAATCATCGCGTAATTTAATATATTAAATATATATATTTCAGAAAAAAAAATATTATTATTATTATTTTAAAATTAATAAAAATTTGGGTTGTGACATTTTTTGACATTGTCGAACGCTTCGTCAATATCCGCGAACGGCATCCGCCGCAGTTAGCGAAAATTCCCAACCACAGTAAGCGCAGCGGGTTGTGCGGCGCTAATTGACTAGTTGAATGTTGAATGTTGTGTTATCGAGCCATCTGGACCTCAATGGCCGGTACAGTTACCGCGAAGGGGGTTTTAGATATTACACTACGGCGCAGACGTGTTTATTGAAGATGATGCTCGTCTCTCGGCTAGAACCAAAGTATTATGAATTTGTAATGAATGACATTCCCCGAGAGTCGAGTAACTGTTTTATAATGTAACATTAGCGAGTATCGACCATTAGAATAATGACGAGGTATAATTCGGCGCGAAATTAAAACGTTGTTATATTATATTATGTACTATAACTATGTTTTATAATAGTATAATAGACTCGCATCGTAATAATACGAGGCAAATGTACTTAAACGAATGTTGCTATTTTTAAATCAAACTTTCATGTCATCTACAAATTTTTGATCTATTATATATTTCTTTAGTTGAAAGAATGACTCGAATAAAATTCATCAGGTTATAGTATGTCACATTTTTATTATAAGAAAGTTTTGTATTGAATATTTTCCAATAGGTACTAAATCAATTTAAAAAAATATTTAATATTTGCAATAAAACATACTCCACGAATATGTTTTAAAAAATAAATAAAGTGTCAGTAAATATTTATTAGGTATTTAAAGACAGTTTATGAGCGATTTTATCGGACCGGAAAGGGTTAACGTATCAAGTGCAGAAATATCCAGTGTCAACGAACTCGATTTTGGTTTTCCTACATAACCGGCACAAATCCGGTTATTAGGATGGCCTTTACACCATTTTATGACACGGCTTTAAATTTAAATAAATTATTTATGTGCACTATAGAGAAGCAAACGGAAACGAGTGGACATAATAATAATATCATCGATCGATTTGAGGTGTTGCGATCGAGCTTTTTTATTACCACTCAAATTATTAACGACTGGCATTACGATAAGTAAATGTTTTTCGGGAGATGTACGATTGTGATGTTTCGATTAAAACACTACCCTTCAACCTTTCAATCTAGTATTGATTATTTTCATTTGAAAGTTGTGATCAATTCCCTAGTACGTTTAATTTAACGTCACTCCGATGAGTATTTCACTCATTCTGGAGTACCACAGGGATACGATCTGGGTCCTCTGCTCTTTTTGCATTTTAATGACGACATACGTGCGGTAATTAATAGCTCTGAATAATTTACTCAATTTATAAAATTTATAATTAATTGCTTTAGCAAAAATTATATTATAATTTGGTGGCGAGTTTGAGCAATAAAAAAACATTGTCGTTAATTAAAAATATACTTTTTTTTTTAAATCAAAATTTGATTTATTATTCATTATGGAACTTTTTTATTTTTTTCGAAGATATTTTAAAAAGCTTAGATATTTATTTTGAAATATTTTTAAATGCGGTTAAGTTTCAATGATATTTTTCTATATAATATTTACGATTTGTTTTTGCGTTATGAAGAGATTTTTCTTAACGTTTCGGCAAAAACATTTTTCACTATCCTCAGAAAATAAGAACTAAAAGTACGAATTTTTTTATTGTAGAATATTTTTGATCTATTATTTTTTTCCTTAGGATGTTTATAACGGAGTAACAACTTTTTTGAATAGCCCCCATTTTAATTCATTCTCAGGAAGTTACAACTAAAAATACAATTAAGTTTTTTTCAGCAAACTCAGAGAGATACAAATAAGTAAAGAAATTACAATTAAAGGTATAACTTCTATATAAATAAAAGTTATACTTAACGTGCCATTTTATTTGCATTTATAATAATTGTTCTAGCAAAATTTTTATTTAGTGATAATTGACTCAAAGCAATAAAAAAAACGTTTTTCTTTATGGTATTTTTAACAAACTTACGATATTTTTAAATAGCTAACATACGGTTGATTAACTTAAGAAAAATATTAATTTAAACTATTTTTAATGCATGTAAGTTTCTATAAAAAGATTTTTTATTTTCGGATTTTTTCACTGCGGTACAAGAAACTACCTATATAATTATTCTAGCAGAAAACCAAATTTATTCTAATTAGTCAAGAAACATTGATTATTATTAAATATAATAATATAAATACTAATTTTTTTTTTTTTTTTATTATAGAACACTTTACTTTACTTTTTTCTCAATTTTATAATTTTAATTTTAGCCGCAACTTTAAAACAAAATAACAAATAGGCCAGCCTATGAACTAGGCTGAGTTATTTACTCTAAAATATTTTTTAATGCAGGTAGTTTTCAATAAAAAAGTTTTTTTTTATTTTCAGATTTTTTCACTGCGTTAAGAAGTTTTTTTCTCAACGTTTCACTTAAAAGTTTTTCGGCATCCTCAGAAAGTTACAACTAAAAGTACAAATCAAATCATTTTTTTTTATAGAACTTTTTTTATTCTTTTTTTTTCACCCTAGGACTTTTATGACAGTGTTACGATTTTTTTTAATTAGAAGCAATTTTTTTTCTTACTTAGAAAGTTACAACTATGTTTTTTTGGCATCATTAACAAGATAGGACTAAAACTTGAAATTTGCACTAAAAATACAATTTTAATCTGCCTATATAATTGTTTTAGCAGAAATTTTAATTCACAGACAGAATTGACTCTAATTAGTGAAGAAACATTGATCGGAGTTATTATTAAATATAAATCTGTTTTATTTTTTATTTTTTATTTACAACATTTTTCTCAGATTTATAATTTTATGAATAGCCGCAATTTTAAAACAAAATGACGAATACGACCAGTCTATAAACTAAGCTGAGTTATTTATATAAAAATATTAAATATTTTTTAATACCGGTAGTTTATAATGAAAAAGTTTTTTATATTTATGGATTTTTCATCGCGTTTTTTCCGACGTTTCGCCGAAAATGTCTTTCGGCATTCGCAGGAAGTTGCTTAATTGCATTTGATTTATTTCCGCACAGCTCTTAAATTCATAATATTTGCAGTAAAAATGAAGATTTAATCTGTATATATTATATTTGTTCTAGCAAAAATTGACTCAAATCAGTGAAAACATGTGATATATAAAACAGAAAAGTTCAAAGCGATCTCAGTTATCGTGTCTTTAAAAAGCGATATATTATATCTTATCGAAATATCAATTAAAAAAATATTTTTTTAGATTAAAATGAAATTAAAGCTTTTTTACCGAAGTTACAAATTTTTAATTTAATTTATTTTATTTTATGTAGAATTATAAACTAAGATGTGATATTGTCTCTAAAATATTTTTTAATGTAGGTAGATTTAAATAAAACTACATCTAAGTCAGGAAATTACAATGAAAAGTAAGACTAATTTATTAATGAAATTTGCACTGAGCAGCAAATGTTTAACTGCTTATATACAATTGCTCTAGCAGAAATTGAAGTAGTAAATATAATTAAAAAAAAAGCGTGAAAAATATCTAAAATAACTCAATTTTTTATCATGCCAAATGTAAATATATAATATATTTTTAGTTGTGAAAAACATTTCATATTTCATATTTAAATTACCGTTTTTTATTTCAAATAAATTAAAGTGATACGAGAATTTAATAGCAATCGCGTTTGTCTTAAATTTATATATGTTTTATAGTTACCTCCTTACGAGCGAATAGTACTTAAAATGTGAATTATGATTAATATATAATTTGCGCTTTTATTTAAAAAGCTTGCTTAGAATAAAAATGAATTGAATATAAAAAAGAAATAGCTCAACTAGTTCAGTTAAGTATTAAACCAATATTTTTTTTTGAATAAATCTTCGACAGTTACACATCGCAGAGGTAAAAAGTCGATGACATGATTTACATACGCCTATTAATTATTCGGCGTTCGAACGGGACCTCATAAAAAGGTCAGGGTCGCCATGAAATATTTTCATATGCAAAAAATGATTATATAACCTCCTCAAAAGTATCATAACATGTCTTAGATAATAATCGATACAATTATTCTAACCGGTTTAGTATAACAAAACGCGCAATGTTTATGCAAATGTTTTGATTTTGGCGACCGGACGTTTAGATTAACGTTTCTTCATCAAAGAGTCCAAAAACCGAAAAGACCTCCGGTGTTTGAAATTCGAAACGACTGGAAGATGCTTAAAGATAGCGGTTGAGTTGTTGAGATGTGTCGAGAATAAAAAAAAACTAATATCTGATTTTTATCTCATGGTGTAAAGTTGCTTGAACCGAAGAAAATATGGTCATAAATATTTGCTTATATAATAGAAACATTAAAATTTTATTTAAGAATATAATGTGATCCTTAACGGTTTATTGTATATTTATGATAAACATTATTTATTTATTTTAATTAAATTAAGACTAGCTATTATAAGAAAATATTTTCGGTTACCGAATTTCTAATTCAAATGCATTTTTCATTGTTAATAATTAAAATTATTAAAAGAAATAAGCACAATTAGATTTAACTTATTGATTCAGAATTGATTTGTTTATATCTATAAGGCAATATAAATTAATTAAGTAGACGTAGCAAATTATAAAATAAAATTGGAGTCGATGCTATCGTGTCTGGGATATCGAAATTGGTGATTAAAATATAATTATAATTTCAATCAATCATCACATATTAGGTTTTCCTAGATTTTTCTAATCTCACAGATGAATATTATGATGATTTATTAAATTTAGTCTAGATCGTATATATTAGGAATAGAAAATTCTCGAATAATTAGCTCATAGAAAATATCGCATCAATTTAACTAGAATTTCAGCTTCATCATCATGCTAAAATTTTGTTTTTAGGGGCAGTTTTATATTTCAAAGTTGTTCTTATTATATTCTACAGCTTTCTAATTCAGTGGTTTTGTTGGCAAGTCTTGGGTTAAAACAAGTAAAAATACAATTTAATATACACTACGGAAATATACATTTGTGGAGATAAAAATATATAGTTAAATGACCAGATTCTTCAGTATAATTTACCACACACAGATTAACAATAATTAACATCCTCGTGTCTTGAAAGACATGACCGGTAATTTATGCAAATCCGAATCGCAAACAAGCGATTGTTAGCCCCGTGAATGAATGAGCAATTCGCGTCCGGTCAAATCGGATTCCACCATCGGCCAGAGGCCAAGATCAGTGAACTTGGACTTGAGGAGCCAATCAAAGTCATTGTCAGAGAAAGGTCTTCAATCACGAGCTGGATGAACATTGTCGGCTTCCGATCACACCGCGCTGAATTAAAACCGACTTAGAGTCAGCTCCTTTGATTTTTCCACCATGGCAAGACTTCGCTCTTGGCGCTATTGTTGTAAAAGTCAAAAATGATTGATTTCGCATCCTTCGAGAGGTGTTAATCTGGCAAAAAATAACAATCTGACTTTGATATATATATTGTTAATTACTTGAATATTTATTTATTATTTAGCTACAAGATAATTCATTTTAATTTTCAATAACAAAGCACTGATTCTATCTCGCCTTTATCGCATCACGATATCCGCGAAATCAATTTAGCGGCTTTCATTGTTTGTTTGTTATTGCGGTATTAAATTACGTTGATGTTGTATACATTTAAATTACATCCGCCGTTACACCAACGAGCGATCCCTCTGATCTTAACCCTTTGGCGGATGAAAAACGGACCTAATGGCCGCTTTGATTATCCGCTCTTGACTGTACACTTCTTCAGATTGATTAATTGACTAAAAAAGGGAAACTAGAAAGCGCCATGGAAACGTATCGCGTTACGGTTCAGATACATCCGATTCGAGGGTCTGCTTTGTTGCATATTACAAACAGGACGCTGCTTATCTGATGATTGAAGGGCATGTGGCGCCACTGAAATCTGGCTGCTTTATAAAAGATCCGATTACAGACCACCGTGTTTACGAATCGTACGTTAGCCAAAGATTCGGCTTTTGACATATTTTACTGTAAAATTAACTTGCATCGAGTGCTACAAATATTTCTGCTGTAGAAAAACTTTAATACCAGTAATGTATTTTATATGGTGTCGAATCTTTTTATATAAAATCATTTGAAATTTTGTAAGGCATCTACACAATTATTAAAATTATAATATTTGTTATAAGACTATGTATTTAAATAAAAGTAATTCATATACATATGTAAGTCTTAATTATAGAAAGAATTTTAATTTATAATTTTGGCACATATGTTTGCTTTATTCCAAGCAATCTATTTTAAAGCATGTCCAATATTTCTGTTTTTTTCATATACTAAATTCATTTAAGTATTAACACAATTTATAAAATTATATTTTTGTTGTAAAGTTATTATCTTATAATAAATATTTTAGTATATTAATTTATTTATGTTTATTAGTAGGGAGGCTGGAAAATTTATCGCTAGCAATTCACCGCCAGCAATTAATCGCTAGCATTTTACCGCAAAAATAATTGCTCGCTAGCATATTTTTATATATATTGCTTGGCAATATATATACTGCGAGTAACTAAATACTGCATTTAAATCGAATAAATTCAGAAAAAGTTCTGGAGAATCATGCATTGCATCTTAGACATGTTAAATATGTAGCTATTATACACTATTAGACTCCAAATTAATTATTCAATCCCTAGTGATAATTAGCAAAGCCGGCACATTGAGATCTTCTGGGTGACACGCGTCACGCTAGGAATACTCCGAGCCTGATCTAATTGCCAGTAGACTGGCACCAGTCTCTGTCATGCGTGTATAAAAAAAAGCCATCATTAATCATCTCCTAGTTCTTTGATCAACCGCTTACGGCAACCTGTTACGCTTAGAGCCCTTAGAACATTGTTTGGAATCACTGGTATCACGTCTCAATTACATCCCTTCAAGATATTAGAACCCTCGTTCCGATTGTTCCTACATAATCCATGCTCAAATAAACACCCCATGATTGGGGTTAGATTCGCGACGACAAAAATATCCGACGGTCTACCCCTAGATTGGTAGACGAAACCCTTAAATGTTTGATGAACGCCGTGCCGTTTATATTGGGGGAAATCGATAAGCGATACATATATATTTCGAAAGCTATGCGAAACTTTGGTTATATTACATAGATATTTTTGCTTGCTTTAAGTATGTATTATTAATGGAATACATTTAAATAACACGCTTAAAAGGTTTTCCACCCCTTATAAGCAATAACGGTGTCAAAACTAGTTCATGTAGAGAAAAAGTCAATTAAAACCTAATCAAAGTGACACATTTAAAATGTATTACAGAGTATGCATAAAATATACGATGGTTATCTGACGCGGATGTGGAACTGGTAAAAGAAATAATTAAAACTAGTCCATTGGTTTAGTAAAATAATACGGTTACTTAGTTATATAATAAAAATATGTATTTCTTGTTCAAGTAATATAAATATAATTTAAAAAAATATTTTCCTAATGTAACTAATTACTAAATTATACAGTCAAAATTATATAATTATCTAACGCAGTTTTACAGATAAAAAAATATTATATAATAATAAATAATAGCAGCTTCTATGCAAATAATTATATAATAACAGATATAATTATTAATATAATGAATACGTAGCGCATGATGAGAGAAACTAAAAACCTCTGATGCATAATTAAAATAATGCTTCTAAAACGCCTTTTATATATTATTAACTGCATTTTAAACATTTTTGATCTTATCCGTAGGTATTTTACACGCATTATGCAGAGAGCTATATTCAGAAGAGGAAGTTTTCGAAGCTATTTGTGAATGTACATAATATTTATGATATATACGCGACAACCAGAATAGCATGGGGTCGTAAAGCAAGTCTGACAATTTTCTGAGTTGTCGCTGAATGTTTCATTAGAATGCAGAATAACTACACTGTCAAGGGTAGTCAATTACTATTTTTCATTGTAGACATTTAAAGATAGATAAAACATAATTTTATGCATATTAATAGTGAAATTATTCAATCACAAAGGTAGTTTTTAAAAAGACATGAGATAAGAGAAAATTATTTGTACTTTACATATATTATATTAATAATTAGTAAAGGTATTTTATATTTGGGAATGTTGTATTTATTGTAATAAAATCACTTTAAATATAAAAAACTTAATAATAATAAAACATAAAAAAAATTTTTAAGCATTTTTATATACAAAAAATACTTTTATTATCTTAAACATCCATAATTATTTAGAATTTTGCTTTTTTTCAGATACAATATTTTTTTACATAAATATACTTAAATTCCTAACATTATTTAAATAATTATGTGATTTCAGTGAATAAATATTTTATAGTTATTTTTTTATTATAGAATTTCGTAATGCATAATTTAATGATTTTAAAACTGACTACAATAAAAATATATTCCTAACTCAATAAAAACGACTAATTTTAGATTTGGCGATTTTATTTTTTTTGATCTGCCAGAAACATTGACAAAAATAAATTTGAATGCTATTTTTAAAATAAATAATGCTTCTTTCATATAATATTAACATTTCAATAGCAAAACGTATAATTATAAAAAAAATACTAAGCATTTTTAATAGCCATTTTTATATACAAAAAATACTTTTATTATCTTAAGCATACATAATTATAATCTATAATAAAAAATTAAATAAAAATGTTTTTTATATATAATAATAATTTTCTACCTATATATATATAAAAAATATTGTATCAGAAAAAGAGCAATTCACAATATATAATTATTAAGTAACCATAAATGTTTATTTTTTTGCTAAAAAATACGCAAAAATATCTTTAATCGCATATTTAAGATTTATTATAATATATAATTTCTCTATAGCAAAATAAGGTTGTGAGCTTTATCAAAAAGTTACTCACTATTAATGGCATAATTTGAATTTTAAAATATTAATTTTATTACTAACCATTTAATTTGTTTTCTAAAAATACACATACAAATATTTTAAATGGCATTTTTAAGATTAACTGTAATACATAATTGATTTATAGATAAATTAGATAATAAGCTTTGATGAAAAGTTACTGACCATTCATAATAAATTTACAGACTATTTTTAATTATTAACTAATATATATATAAATAATTTTATTAATTGTTTAATTTGTTGCTAAGAAGTGTAAAATATTTTACAGCTGAATTAGAGAAAAGCTCTATCAAAAAAATAGTTACTAAACATTTAATTTGTTGGCTAAAAATGCACAAAAACATATTTTACATAATAAATTTACAGCTGAATTTGATTATAAGATTTATAAAAAAGTTACTGAGCATTTAATAATTCATAACTGACGATATATAAATAATGTTACTGACCACTTAATTTCCTATCAAAAAAATATACATAACAATATTTTTAACTGCGATAAAAAATGCAGAAAAAAATATTTTTAATTGCATTTTTAGATATATTTTGCTACATAATTAATTTACAGTTTCTTAATTTCTTTAAAAAATAATTGTAATCAACATATACACTGCAGAACTCGTTTTATAATCAATTAAACGTGTTAAATGTGACCTAATCAAGCGTAAAGTTATTTTCAAAATCGCATGTTATAATATTTTTGAAGCTTGTTTAAAATATTGGTATAACACGAAAACTCCTTATGATAACGCCGAAGTTATTAAAGTGGTAAAATTAAAATTTCTCTATCAAAAAGTTACTTTTTTCTTAAAAAAACTGACCATTTAATTTTTTTTCTGAATAGGATTGTGGAATAGGATTGACTTATATAAGTAGTAATGTTAATTTATAAATTTAAGTTTTAAAATAATTTTAAAATCATTACAAAATACCATTTATTTTAATTTAGGATTTAATAAAAATCCCTGTTTATTTTATCACAAATTTTCCTCAATATTATTACTTTGTCATGATTTTGAGAATTAAAGAAAAATAACCAAAAGTCATATATCGATGTAATATTGTTACAAATTAGCTTTAAAAAAATATTAAAATACTCTTTTTTTAAAGCTAATTTGTATAATAAATAAATCTAACTCCAGTGTTATATTTCATATTACCTTTCTTGAATATTAAAATCATTTTTTATGGTTTTATTATATTGGTTATCCTTATAATAAAAGCCTTTAACTTGAACTAAATACCCTCTTACACATCTGACGATTGTTTATTGGTATTACATTACAAACTGGCCCTTAACCAATTATCTGCGTGCGCTCGTAAAGTCAGTGTGTAATGTTGTGTTCGGGGCCGCTTATCAATCACCATAAAAAGTTAAAGTAATAAATTGATTCCGAGGCGATGGTACGATTTATTAAATAGTGCCAACAATAATGGTGTAATTTGTCTTGGAGCAATCACAACCGTGCCAGTGTTGCATTACGGGCAATTAATCATTCCGTCTGTCGCACCATTATATGGGCAAAAGGTGATACTTTGCTAGTATTTAACTCGCAATTGGACATGTGATATCGATGTGTGTATATGTGTGTGAAATAAGCCCACCTGTTCGTGAGATATAGAAATTTTTTGACCGCCGAAAGCCAACCCGGAAAATAATGATTTCGGACCCCATGACAAAAAAGGCATTTTTTATTTTTAAATATGGTAATATAATTTCTTGGATTTATCGTAATGAAATTTTGTATTTTATTTCAATTTACTTTACGGAAGAAAAGCAGATATACAGCATGAGGATAATGATAATTGAGTTTAAAGTGCGATTGAAAATAGCTAATGGAATTTCGTATTTTCTTACATGAAGAATTAAGAAAAGTTGTAATATTTTTAGCTCTTGATTAACAGCCAGATTCTAAGGCAAGGTAGTATATTGTCAAATTTTATCCTACTTGATGTATTTGAATGTTCAATGCAAAGTTCCGTTTGGCTATGTATCGTGAAATTTTTGTATTCTTTGAATAAAAAATGTTTTTAATTAAATTGTGATTTCATGTTGCAACTTGCAGACGTATTCCTTTGAGGAGGATTGTCCTCTTTTTGTCATTTCAAATTTTTCCAGGCAAAAGTTGGCCAGTCAATGTTCCATTTTATTAACACTTGAATCATTGAATGACATGCATTTTCCCGACCAAATTCAAGGTGAAATCCACGTCAAAAGCAATAAAATCGTGCCGTCGCTCGGTTATCTAGCATTTATATTAAGACTTTTTTAAAACAATATTACGATTTACAATAAGTGATAATCAATGAAACATTAAATTATATTTTCACTTGTAAAAATATATATCTATCGATGAAAATGTGTATCTATATAATTTTATTGAAATAATATATATTAAAAAATATTTTTGGGATTTGGGTACTTTAGAATCAGCGCTTTAAGATTTTTCTAGAAGCGACGGTGTAAGGGGGGGGGGGTCAAAAGTTTAAATCACATAATTTTACGAGCACCTGCCAGAAAAATTATATTTTTCCTTGTAAAAATATATATCTACCGGGGAAAATGTATTCCGATATAATTTCACTGAAATAATATATTTAAAAAAATAATTTTGGTATAGATTGTTTTTTATATTTTCTTTTAGGGATGACTGGAAAATTTCTGGTTTGGTCATTTCAGGAAAGAGGGGGGGGGGCAAAAGTTGCCTTGTCAGTGGGTGCTTTTTTAATATTATGATTTCATTAAAAATCGTAATAGTATGAAAGTTTGAGCGTTTTCGCCGTACATGTACGGTGGTCGATATTTCACTATTTTGAGGTACCCCAGATGGTTACATATTCACATAAATAACTGAAAAAATAATAAATAAAATACATATTTTTTTAAAATTTAATTTAATATAAATAATTTTTGTAGAAAAAATACCAATAAATTATCATAACAAAAAATATTTTACATTAATTTTATAAAAAATATTAAGAGTTTCTGAATTGATATATTTATGGTTTATAATCAGAGATGTGATTTCGAATTTTTTTCAGGAAAGAAGGGGGGGGGGAAAGTTGGCCAGTTAGTGGTTGTTTTTTTTAATATCTCAATTTTAATAAAATTCATAGTATTTCATTTGAACGCTATCGCCGTACATGTACGGTGGTAGATCTTTCACTGTTTTGAGGTACCCCAGATGGTTATATATTTACATATATAACTAAAAAAATAATACATAAAAACAATATATTTATATATTATTTTTTTAAATTTAATTTAATGTAAATAAAAATAATAAAAATTATCATAACAAAAAAACATTTCATATGAATTTAAAAAAATAATAAGAGTTACTGAATTAATTTGCTTCTGGTTTAGAATCAAAGATATAATTTCGGATTTTTTCAAGGAAAAAGGGGGAAGGGTAGAAAAATTTCACATTTTGAGCGATATCGCCGTATAGACCATCCAAGATGTTAGCGCTAATCATCGTTGTGTTGGAAATAAGGGTGCGTGTACGCATGCATGCATACATTCATAGTTTTCCGCGAATATGTTTACACCGTTAGAAGAACGTTACAAATACTAAATCAGGGCTGTTTTAAGGGTAGCGTGACCATACGTTGGAAATTGAATTAAAAATTATAATGTGTTACATTTTTATTATAAATTATTGTCATGTTGTGGTATTTTGTAATCAAAAAAACAATTCCTGTAATATTCTATTGGTATTTTTAAAAATATTATATTGAACAGATATTCAACCTGGAGAGTGCTACCAAAACTGCTCTCATATTTTTTAGTTAAATATTTATATAAATAAACAAAAAAGTTGGAAAGTGATATTTTACACTTTCCTCAACAAATTAAATTAAAAAAGTAAAAATTAATTGCACTTGTAATTTCACATGGGCACCCTATTATATTCTCTCACCAATAATATGACGATGAGCGTTCATATCTTGGACGGACTATACATGTACGGTGGTCGATTTTTCACTGTTTTGAGTTACCATATACGTACATATGTATATATATATATAACTAAAGAAATAATAAATCAAAAACATTAAATTTATATTTTACTTTTTTAAATTTGATTTATTGTATTACCAATAAATTTAGGATTACGAAATAAATTATCATAACAAAAAATATGTTATATTAATTTTATAAAAATATACTGAGAGTTAATAAATTGATATACAAAAAATCACAAAAAGCAAATAATATATAAAATAAATTAATAAAATTTTATAATAGAAAAATGTTAAAATAAATTAATAAAAAATAATACAAAAAATTGGTTAAATACATTAAAGCAATAATAAAATAATAATATATAAAAAAAATCGTAAAATAACTCACTCCTAGGTGTGAACTAACAAATTAAAAATGATGTATAAATTAGCTCACTACTCAAAGGGTTAAATGACATGCATTTTTTGTCTGAATTCAACTACCTGCGCCCCCAAATGACATCCCTGAAAAAATACACTCAATCCATTTGAATAATAATGCTTATTGTGAAAGTGCTTTTGAAGGTAGTGTTCTTTTTATTTATTGTATGTATAAAAAAAGGCAAAAGTAACTTATACTTGAAATACATACATCGTACACAACTTAGCTTTTTTATGAATATATTCTTGCTATGAATTTATTCAGAATCGGGAATCGGGTTAAGGAGAACTGGCCCCTGGATTTTGTTCTCTTTCCCTCCATCTCGGCAGGTCTGATTATAGTTTCCTCATTTCTGAGAAACAGGATACGTTATTCACGAAAAATTCACTCGTACACTTTTTTATTATTTATTAACTGCTTTCTTTTTAAAATAAATTTCATCCATCAATGAAGATGCCATAAGTTTATAATACTTATCTTCAGTGTGCTTTTGAAGTAAATTTTGTGCACGTTGTGCTATCTAAAGATCTCTCTTCAAGTTTACGATCCACACTCACAGCCTGCATGTTTGACACATACAATAAAATCATCCGCGGTTAAAAACCAACCTCTTCGCTGCCGGAGGCCTCAACACCTGTCCCACCGCCGACAACATTGTGTATTACAAGAGTAACGCTCGCGCATAAGTTATGGCCGATGATTGTGCGATGTTTCGTAATCCGGGCACACGATTTATTTTAAAAACTAGTTTTGAGGCGAACGCCGAGTAAAAAAAAACGTCTTGTCGCATCGGCTCTGTTAACAGGTTAACACTCCGCAATATGATTTATGCCCTATATAAATTACCCCGTTTCGCAATTATTAACAAGCAATATATTCGATGTAAATGGATATGAATTCTCACGGTAAAGATGGAGGAAGAGAAAAAAAATAATAGATAGGAGACCATGCCATGCATCAAGGTCGTAATGAGTGGTGATGACCGGAGGGCGAGCCAAACCCATGATTTTACGCTCGTACACAATCTTCACCCATAAAATTGTTCAGTAATGTGTTTGAGCGTCACACGTGAATAAGTTTTTTGTGATCGGCGCTTAGGCGTGTGGAAGAATTCCGAGAAAATGCGGTCGTTTGGACACAATTATCTCATTAGAATGCTCTTAATTGCATTTAAAAAGTGTTGGATAGACCGTTTATGGGAAATTGTAACGCGTGGATTGTTTTAAAAGCGAAAAAGAGAAACATATAGAAGGATTTTCCGCATTTAATTATTTACAGGAGATATGATGATTCAAAATAAAGCCATAGTAGGTAAACAGATGTCAATTCATTTTTTCGCAACAATTGAGATCATCACGTACAGTTTGTAAATGTTAGTTATACGTTAAATTTTCCGTGATTGCGTCCGTAGTTGATTCCGGACGTCAAGTTGGACTAAATTGCTTATGCGATCTTCGATGGTATAAAGTTAAGCCGGCCTCTTCTTAAATATACTTTTTTATTAATGTTTGTATAATGGTCATCAAGGCGCACTAAGAAAACATGATAAGTCATAATGGTCAGATTTAAAATAAAAAAATAAACAGATTGCTAACGGCAGCTAGAGCTAATCACGAACGACCATTTCGATAGCAGATTCGAATGCATTTTTTTATTGCCTTTAATATTTTTGATTATGGCGGATACTTTTACTTATTCTGCATAAAAGTGTTCTTACATAAATGTTCTATTTTAATTAAGAAGCCTTTTCTTAAACATTAAAAACCAGTCATTTTATATCACATACCGAAGCCGAATTTGTCACAAGGGATTATGATCAAAATCATATTTAGATTCTCATTAAAAATGTGGCTATAAGCTTTTTGACCGCTTATAAACATGCCGATTTAATAAAAATTACTGATTCAATTGATCTAATAGAGCTTTGATTGTTTTTATAATACAGCGAAGCTCGCGGGACAGAAGAAAAAAATCGTTATACTGAAAATTCAAAAATTAAATTTCGTTATATTGAGATCAATCTTCGTTACAATAAAAACATTTTGTATGAAAGTTTTTCTGAGACAAATTGAAGATTTGTTATACTGGGAATTTCGATATTTCGGTGTTCGTTACAAGGAGATTTCATATTGTTATAATATATTATAATATATAAAATCTCAGCTTTAGCCTATGATATATAATTATGATTTTTAAAAAAAGGTGTACAAATTGCTTCATAAAAAATACTAAAGATTTTTGAATTCTGAGAAGAGATTGCGCTCTCCTATTGGTCAAAATTCGGTTTAGATGTACTTTATTCGATGTTCACTCGTAATATTGTTATAATAAATGTTAAAATGAACGCACGATTTTATTGCTTTTAACCTGAAATTTACTATATGGCAACACTGAGTAACAAAGAACACGACTAATTATAAGGTAGATATTATGAGTAGATATTTTTAATAATTTATAATGTCTAACTAAAATATTTCGCATAAAATATAATTTCAGATTTTTATATTTATTTATAGCATAGAAAGGGTTAACTCGTACCTATTATTATTTTATCAATAAATTATATTACGATGTTAAAAAACTTGTTAAGTACCATTTTTGTTATCAGGGCCGAAATCATTGCTTTTTCAGGGCTCGGGTTCGCTCTCGGTGGCCCTGAATAAACAGTACAAGTTTTATTTTATAATAATTTATCATATATTGAGATATGTTAACCACATACACATACATATATTAGTTAGAGTAAATCTGTAGTTAAGAATTACCATTAATAGTAACAAATGTGTTTTTGAAACTATTAGGTAATCTTGAAACGAATGACGTTTTTCAATGAAAACAAAAGAGTATTTATATTTTTGTTTTTATGATTCAAAATATATTTTCCTTTAAACTATAACGATGAATTAAAGTATAAATTTGGGTGAAAATGGCTTGAAAATGTCTTGTACCTTTAATCGAAATACACATGCTTAAAAAATCTCCAAGATCTTCAATTAAATACTACAAACTTGAGATATTGTTTTATTTTAAAGTTGTTTGTTTAGTTTTTTGTTTCTCCTGTGAAGTTGTCAAATATGTTAACGTTTAATTGATATCTAAAACAAAGATCTGATACATAATTAAACTCTACGTATTTAAAACTTTGTATAGTTTCATTGATTTATTTATAATGATTAAAGTAACAAGTATTATATTTTTTCGTACAAATGCATTGATATTTAGAAACTTAAGTCACGCTTATTTTTTTACTAATACTAACGACAACATATTTTTCTTAAATTTTATAAAGATAAGTACATAACACTATTTTTTACTTGCATTCATATGTGTGATTTCAATATTTAATATAAAAAATAATCTTTTTTAATGATTCATTAAAAAATTGACACGCGACGACCTTGTGCAAAAAATAATAAAAAAAATCAGACACATAAAAAACTAGTCTAAAACCGCAGTCGGACGTTTCTTCCTTGCGTGTTTGTTCAGGTCGGATTTAATCTGATTTCGTTTCGCAAATGTGTTTATAATGCAGCGCCACCATGACCGTTATTAATAACGCTTTTTCAACATAATTAATTGTGTAACGTTACACGTGCTCGGAAAACCGTAGTTAATGATTTGCATTTAGCAAAATATTTAGTGATTTTTACAAGCAAAAAAAAATGGGAATGAAAATCGATCGCGATCACGCATTTACTGCAACGCTTGTCATTATCGCCTAAATGTAAGCATCGAATATTTAAGCAATTTTACAAATATTGTTTGTTTGTATGGTACTGTAAATTAAAAAGGGTAAAAACTATTTTTGGAGCAAAAAATCTTTTAATTCATTATATATTATTCAGTCAATATAGCTACTTATGCTCTTTTTATAATTTATTTAACTTAAAAATAACGTGTATTTTTATTTAAAATGTTAAGCAATCTTAAAAACGTGAATTTAGATCATTTGAAAGGCAAAAACTTTCATCTATATGTTTGATATAATGGCAATAGAAATATTTTTTTTTAATACAAACTTCATGTCTTAGATTTCTTACTGTTATTCAAAAGTTATATTTCTCTGTTCAAATATATAGTAACTCAATATTGTGCTAATACAAATTTTATACAAATATAAATAATATGGCTCTGCGTTGTATAATTTCTAAATCTTAATTCCTGGCGGCTCAAAAGTCACAGCTAGGCTTAAACAAAATCGAATGATTGAAGTGGAAAAATAAACACTATTGTAATGCTTTTCGGGCAATAAACACAATGGAACTTGTGAAAAACTCTTATCATTTTTAAACAAACACATTATCTTCTTATGAATATATTCCATATGTTAGATATTTAAAAATATCTATTCAAATTAAGTTTAACTGCAATATATTTTAATTTATGTTGCATTTTATAACTGAAAACCGCTACAGTACATATCGTACAACAGTTTTACAATAAAAATATCTTTAGTACCTCAATAAAAAAACGATACTTAACATACATAGCTTGGAATTTGCGTGAATATCGTCATGCCAGTTAATCATATAATTTATAACTGATTCTTAACAAAAATGATTTTTTAGAGATACTTATAAAAAATCCATTATTCAAGACAGGATTATCTCACGAGTAACGTTATGTAATATGTTATGATTATATTAAAATTTATTTTATATTTTTAACAAGCAAGCGAGCTTGAACTAAAACATGTCTAGGAAGCCAATTTAGTTCTTCCAGCAGTGTTGACAGCTTGCCAATCACAATTAGACTACTAGAGCAAAGCTCGCTTAAATTTCTCGGAATTCTGTGGAGAAATTTAGTTTTCCAGGACGTCCTTGTTGGCACCTAACATTTGTTGTTATGTTGAGTGCATTCAACACCATAACACACAACGAGTGTTTTATGGTTTGCTTCGACTGGCCACACCTAGCGTAGGCAAATGATGCCAAAGGTTCATCCTCGGTCATGGCGGGCAACAAATGTTTACCCTTTGGTTCAACGACTTGAACTATTTACACACTTTGCAATGATATATGATTCTCTTTCTTTCTATCTTTCTATTGTAATACAGCTTCCCAGAAATTAGTTTATAAACATCCCTTAGCCTTAGAGTTAAAACCAACTGTTTGAATGAAGAAAAATACTTTGCTCCGTTATAGTATAATAAGAATCATTGCAAATTTTCACAATCGCCTATAATTATATGTTTAAAAGGGCATCGAACTAAAGATGCTTTCTAACTTTGAGAAGAACCTCACTAGAGATGTTCAAACACAATTATGCAAATATTATCAGTGAAACGTAAACAAAAATCATATTTGCACGCAATGCTCTTAGTGGATTCCTTGAAGACATTTTTGCTAAACATACATATTGTGTATGATTCCTATAGATCAACCTTTTACTTAGCAATTTTAATAAGCATTAAAAAATCATTACTTTTGGTTTTGATAGAATCCATAGTAAGTATGATTTTTATTGTTTAGAAGTACTTTACTAATTATTTCCTTAAAAAATAGATCATCTATGATGAACTGAAGGTTTAAAAATTAGCTTAAGTCAGGTCCGCGGAGTTATCTAAATATACTTGAAATTAGTTTATTAAAATGTGTTATTATATTCTGATTCGACTTTCTTTTAATTTTGAATTTTTGATCTCATTAGACTGTGTGGTAATTACTGGCTCAGAAATATCCAGTATAAGTAATGCAACTATCAATTAAAATTGCCAGATCTTACACGTATTCAGATAATAGGTTGCAACTTATTCTAAAAGTCCACTAAAAAAACATGCTAATCCGATTATATTCCTAGATTGTGTAACTGTGCAATAATAAGTGGGCGAGCACTAAGTATCCCTCATGGAAAAACAGATTCGATTTCATATTTAGAATGTTACTTTTATGAAAAAATCATGGTTGTGGTCCGCGGGATTTAGTTTAGTGAGGACTGAAATCTTAATAATTTGGGGTGAGACTGTATTTTCTGTTTTTTTTTTTAATGTTATTAAAAAGTCTAGCAGCAAAATATTTTTCAAGTTGCTATACCTAATGCTAATTTGTATTTATGTATTTTTTCGCAATTAATTTTCTGATTATATGTCAGATGGTGTAATTTTTTTCGTTATCTGTGCCGTCACAACATATCTTGTTTTGAGTTAATGCCTTTCCTTAATATAACATTCCTTTTACCAGGTAGCTAAAACGCCGTTTCTTTGCAACAAAATTATTAGTTTTTTGTACAAAGTAATTGCAACGCGATGATTATGACTTTTACACAAAAGTAACATGTAAAATATTATTAATAATATTAATTCATTAAAAATTACATGCATAAGAAGTCAAAACTTTAAAACAAAATCACTTTGATTGTCTAAAATATCTCTGTTTTAGTTATCAATGCTGTATTTATTTTTTTTAATGTTTTTTAGACAAAATACTCTTTTTAAAAATATTACAAAAAATTATTATGCTACATACCTTTCTTTAAAATTAGGTTATGATCTACAAATAAGTATTATGGATTAAAAAAAAAATACTAGATACAAATCTATACATTTGTGCTAATTTATATTAAGTAAATAATAGAAGAAAAACAAACAGTTTTAATCACTTAAATGATAAATAATAATACGTGGCACTTATTAAATTAATTTAAATCTGATTTATATCTTTAGATTATTATTATTATTAATTAAGTAAAGAAAATTTTACTGCTCAGTATTTTTCATTATGGAAATAAAGATCTAACTGATGCAAAAATATTAAAAATAAACAACTATATAAGCTTTAAAAAAATAATAACTGCTTTAAAATTAGATTATCAACTGAAATAATAATGCTATAGAATGTTTTTTATAGAATTATGTTATTATTATTACACACACAATAGTTTAAAACATTTATAAAATATTTTCAGTTTTTTTAGGTTCTTTTTAAAGATTTTTTTATTAATATTGTGTAAAAATTTTTAGATCTAAGCTTTTAAGTTTATTAAAATATTGTCTTTTAAACAATGAATCGCTTTTGGATTGTGAATTAATAAGTTACATATACTTATATTTTCATAATAATTCATCTGAACAATGATTATAAAATAGGAAAGATGTAAAAAAATATAGATAGTTTGACTAAAAAATCTAAGAAAATCTTACTAATTTTTTTTTTATATTTTTTTCAAATAGAGAGAACTTAATTTTTTATGAAATTATTAACAAACTATTAAAAAATTATCACTGTTTTTATATAGGAATTTATTTACTTTAAAATGTTTATTATAAAATTCATTTATAAAAATGTTCCTAGAACTAGTTCAAGGAAGTATTTTATAATTCATTATCCTCAATTAATATATTATATATATATATACTATAATAAGGATTCTTAGAAAATAGTAAAATACGTAAGGATAAGGATAATTTTGACTGTTATTGCTATTGTTAATCCAATTTAATTCTTTCAGGTTGCTGGAAAAATTAATTTGATCTTAACTAATATTTTTTTATTTGATAATATTAATTTAAAAGTGATTTTTCTGTGTGTATCATATTTTAGTAACATCAAATTTGGTTTTATAATTATCTTTGCTTTAACCCTTTGAGTAGCGAGTTAATTTATACACATACGTTGTTATTTTAGTGAGTGATTTTACGTATTTTTCTATAATTATTTACTAATATTTTATATTATATTTATGGTAGTAATTCTCAAAGTTTTATTGCTTTTAATTATTTTTATTATTGTTTTAATAATTAACTTTAACACTTTTTTATTATTAAATTTTGGTAATTTCTTTTACATATTATTTGGCTATTGTAGAATTGTTTTGAATAAATATATAGAATACCTCGAAACAGCGAAAGATTGCCAACCGTACATGTACGGCGAAACTCCTGTGTTAAGTTAGGCTATTAAATAAAATATGATGAATAAACAAGTATGAGAAAAATTATTCATAAAGCAGTAAAAACTGCTTATAAATTAGACAATTTATCAAAAACAAAAAATAAAAGATTATGGACATCCTTCAGTTGATAACGAGGAACTGAAGTCGTATATTTTTTATTTTATAATGTGCCACGAAAAGTGGATTTTTTATGGCAACAGAAAGTGGTCTGTATAATGGTATGACAAAAATCAAGACTTTAAGCATCTTACAAAACATAAATTACACTAAAAGGCAATTATGGTGACTCAGTAATCTACGCTTGGTACAATTTACAAGTTATTGTCAAAATGCGCCAAGATCTGCAAAGTCTGGTTTCCGCATTAGTCAATCTAAAAAATAAAATTCTCTCGCAAATTGAATGAACTAGGTTATGAAATGGTGCATATTTCAGCTTAAGAAAGTATTTTTAATTTGAAGATCATAAATCGCAAATATCTTCTTCTCAACGTCTTCATTTAATTGAGGGAAATTACTTGATTAACTGCATTTTAATGTGATTTTTTCCACATCAAGGCACACCTATTAACACCTATCATCGTTTCGTCAAAATGCTTTAACCGGTACTCAAAATGCTACATAATAACAACCGGACAAATCCGATAATCACCGTCCGTTTAAATGCCTAATGTGCAACGTTATAAGAGCATTTCTCAACTTAGTCTCCTCGGGCGTTCCAGGTGTCTTATACCAAAGAAACCACACACGAGAGATCCTAACGGACCATTAATTGATAATTAAAACTCCCACAATGCTGGCTTCACTGTGACATCCCATATTTCGTGTGATGCAAACGCTTCGTGGCTTTGGAGAGACCCACACTTCCTCTCTAGTGCCTGTGCCTTGGCCTTTGGGCACCTTAGGGCGTGTTGCATCATCGATCTTTGCCTAAGAAGCATAGCTTATCTACCCACCGACGATGATGAATGTTGCAGCTAATGCAAAGTCTGATAAAGACCGAACAGATGGGATAATCTGGGGATCGCACGAGTTAATTGACGCGAGTGTAAATCACGCGTTATGCGAATTAATGGGATAATCAATAATTTCAGATAACAGTTACACGACACTTTATAAATGAACCGATTTGTTCTGATATATTCGTAGCGGTAAAAGTTTAACTATGATAAACATCTTTGATATTTTTATTCATTTTCACATATAGATATACAGGTGGCCCTTGACTTTTGCACATAATTGGTTCCTGAAAATGTGTGCGAATGTTGAATGTTCGAAAGTAGAGAGACCTCAAAAAATATATTTAAAAAAAAATATTTATCATTAATATATTCAACATATTTATTTATTAAAAAAAACAATGAAAATGAAAAGTGAACCATTTTTTAAATATTAACGCAGAATCCCAAGCTTTTTTGTTTGATTTCAAACGACTTTAAGCGATTTTTTATCTTTCCCTTTCAATTCTCTGGGATCCTCTGCTTGATATACTAACATTGGATTCAATTTTAAATAACCAGCTAAGTTTCCACCAAGAAGAAATGTTAGTCAGTTTTTAGAAGGTTTTTGTCCAGGGGCAACTGATTCTTCCTTCGATAAGAATGTATGATTAGGCATTTTTTTCCAAAATAAAACCGTCTTATCTACATTGAATATTTGGCTAGGAGAATATTATATTTTTATTTATTGTAGGTATAAAATTAAATTAAAGGATTATTCTATTTACTTTACATCGTATTACAGTAGTAGGACTATTTTTGTAACTTGAACGCTTCCTTCTAAATTCCTAGTATTTATTGAGTTCAGTTGGCGCACACAGCTTGTCGACTGTGTATTATTTCCTACGCCAAAGAATGCACCCATCGGCTTCCACGTTAACGGCAAACAGCAAACAGAAAATGAAGAAGCTTTCCGATATCGATTTATCGTTTCAATTACACATATCCGTGATCCTACATAGATTTATGTCCAAGCTCCGCAGCTTTACTGTTATCGCGCCTATTTGCCTAACCTTTGCCACGCGAAATATTCCGCGAACATATTATCCGCAATTTAGAAATTGCGCCATAAAATCTCACCTCGTCAGATTTTATATCAGACTAAATAGCGTTCAAGACCGATACGATAATTACATTGGCGAAATTCTCCGGTCGATTTGAGATACGTGGGTATTTTTCTTCAGGCCATTGAAGAAATTATCTATCTTCGCGGTCGGCTCGATTCGAAGCAAAGGAGATATTTTTTTGTTATTCGACTCCTGCTTGAATGGAGCGAGGTATAAAATGAATTAAGCTTCGACGAAAGTACATAGTGCAATTTGAACGGAATCTCAACTCGCTGCATTCCGTTTGTCCGATGTATTGTTTTTTTATATCGAAGAGTAATTTATAAATAAGATATTGAACGCTGTGAAGAATGGTTCAAGTTTATTTTTCTGTCAAAGAAAAATTGACATGTCACACCAGTCTCGCCAGTGTCGATAATATCTGAGGGTTACTTCCTGTTAGACGACTGAGAGGAAATAGGAATGAGTTGTCAAGTCTGTCGAGGCGTGTGAAAATTGAAATTGCTAGTAAATATACTATGTAATTTATAAACATGGTTCAATACTTTTCTATATAATATTTCATAGCATTTGTAGTTGATGGAAAGTAAAATATGTGCTGAAAGTGCTGGATCTTTTTGATCATTGAAAAAAGAATCGAAATTTTGTTTAATGACCTATGGGGTATTTTATTCAGAGACAAATAGCACCTTATCATATAATTAATCTCAGAAAAAAATACATACTTATAAATATAAAACTATCTATTTTATATAAATAAATATAATAGTATATGTTTGCGTTGGATTTATTATATTTTAAATACATATCTATGTACTTGTTATATCATATTATATTTTTATCTTGTTACTTTTTCATATGAAATAAATAAAATAAAATAGCACTATATAAAATTAATATAACATGTTTTCTTCTGGAAATATTAATAACTAAATTGTAAACCTATTTTTAAATGAATTAAATAATTATTATTAAAATGTTAATTTATTTTTTATAGATTGAATCACTGAAAATCATAAATATTCATCTATATAGTGCGCAAATTTACGCAGTAACATTAAACTGCATTTCTCTCAGACGATCTCTTCCCATTTATATTGTAAATTGTACGGCTATGCATTGGTTTTAATGTCTGATTTCAACCATTAAATTCAAAAATAGGTTAAAAAAATAGGAATGAGGCAAAAATAATATTTAAAAGCCAATAAGCTAAGGGTCCGGTATTCGCACACTCGCTAGCTTTGGTACCTCACGACAGTGAGATACCGACAGCTAGTATTATATTATATAAATAAATATAATATTAGACGTTTGAGTTGGATTTAATAAATTTTAAACACATATTCATGTGTTTGTTATTATATATAATATTTAGTTAATTTTCTACCACAAACAAAAGATGATTCAATTTAAATCTAGCATTAAATGCTGATTAAATCGTTTTATATTTATTGTGCCAGTAGCTTTTATAAATTATTATTTGTAAAACGAATTATTTATAGTAAATGATGTTTTAAATTTTAATAATAAGGTATTTTTTTTACTAAATGCTAAAAATAAATATATAAAATATTTTAAATCAAATTATTAGTATTAAAAATATAATTATTTTTGCTATTATTGTCACGATTATTAGTCATAATGGAAGATTTATAAAAATATATTAAAAAACATGTTTAAACTTAATCTTAGGATCAATTAACTGACAACATACAAATAGTGTTACTGAACATTTAATTCAAATCCAAAAATATTTTTATTCTTATTTTTCAAGTTGATTATGATTGATTTATTGTAAGCATTATTAAAAAGTTACTACCATTTATTAATTATCTATATGTAGTAGCCAATATGTTTATAATATTACTGACCAAAAACACTAAAAAATATTTTTAACTGCATTTTTATGTTCATTTATAATCTTACGGTTTAAATAAATTTTATGCCCTAATAAAAAGTTACTTACATTTTATGCCATATGTACTAAATAACTGACGATATATACATATTACTACTGACCATTTAATTTGCTGCCAGAAAATATTTTAATCGAATTTTTAAGATTGATTATGTTACAAATTTAATTTTTAGCTAAAATATATTGTGAGCTTTAAAAAAACATTGACTTTTTATTACAAATTAACTAAGAACAAATAAATAATATTACTAATATTTTTTTCGCAAAATATATTTTAAACAATTTTTACCATTTATTTTTTTGTTAAATAAATTACAGCTAAATTAGATTGTAAACTATATTAAAAACATATAGACAATTTAATACTAACGAACAGACTATTTTTAATAAACTATTGACAACAAATAAATTATAAATATTACTAACCATTTAATTTGTAATCAGAAAATATTTTCAGATTGAAAATATTTGTAAGATTGATTATGATTAATTTACACCTTAATTATACGGTAAACAGCTTTATCAAAAAGTTATGAAAAATATTTACTAACCATTTATAATAAGAAACTAAGAATAAAATATAATATTATAAAAAAAATATACAAAAATATTTTTAATTGCATTTTTAATATTGATTAAGTTACATAATTGATTTAGAGTCTTTATGACAAATAAACAATAAAATTATTAAAAAATAATATAAAATTCAGTTGAAATCAACGAGTCATTTTATCTTGTTAAAGTTTGTCTACAATATTTTTTAACGCTGTAATTCTTTAGGATAACGCCAGTTATAAAATAATAAATATTTCTATTACATACATATTTTTTCACAAAAAAATTGTGTACCGCCCAGTAATATTATATTATTGATCAAATAAAAATCTCTACGGTAAATTAAAGTTAATTTAATAACGGTGATTATTTTGTCAAAAATATGAAGGACCACCCATAATCGTGCTCCAGTTTAAACTCACGACCGAGACAATTCATGCATCATCAAGTTAAGTCCTTTGGAAAACATCATAATTTAAATAATAACATGATTCAAGACCTCAAGAGGCGGAAACGTTACCATTTGCTCAAAATAACGGATACTTTAAGCAACAAAAAAAATATTAAAACCTATATGGGTGGCAGAATCTCGTTCTTGTCAAGTCCCAAGAGTAAAATGTTTAAAATTCTGCAAACGAAAGAAAAATATTTAACTCGGAATCTGCTATAAAAAATTGCATAAGCAATGTGACGAATTTGGTCCTAAGAGTCAAGCATAATTTATAATCTGACAAGCTGGCTTTTTATTCATTGGTTGCAATAGAAGCCTGGAAGTGTCTCAGAACTATGTATAGCAACTTGAATGAGCAGTTAGCACTTTATTGCCAATGTGTGGTGTTTTTGGTCCTATGGGAAGAGTCGGTAGCTCCGCATTTGGTAGACGTTTGTCAGATATATTTTTTTTTCTGCTATGATCTTCGTGGATGTCTTTCCAGCAATATGGGTGTTCGAATGCGTGAAACCAGTCCTTTGATTTATTCATAAGCTCTCCCGTTGTTTGACGAGCACGAGTCGCTGGAACACGCAGACGAATGTTGTGCTTGCAGTAAATTCTGAATATATGTGTTTGAGATGGAACGCTATATTTTTATAGATATTATTAATAATATAGTTTTGGTAAAATTATAAAAAAAATATTTTGACTTTGTAATAGAATAGTGTAAGAGTAGCAGGCTTAACTTAAAGATTGCTATCTATCTATCTGCATATGTAATTCTAAGCATGGTGAACACTGTTTTTGTTTAAGAATTTAATTTGAGGTATAAAAAACTTATTTATAATTTTTTCCATTAGAGTACTTAAAAAGTAGTTTGTTTTATTACATAAATAAAGTTGATGGATAGTTGTGATCTGTTTACCAGTTATAAATGTTTATTTAGTTATTTTGAAATTTATTCCTCGCATGAAACATAAAAAACCAAGATGTCAGTCAAAATTTCTCAACATGATTCGTACTAAATACCAATTTCTTATGTCATTTTATAATATTTGATTGACTGATGTGTTATACCACATATCTCTCTTTGTCTTTGTTACCTTCTCGAAAACGATTGTACTATTCAAAAGCTTTCGCTGAGGACCTTATTTAACATTTGAATTAATTTATTGCATTTAAAAATAAATGATTGGCTTTGAAACACAAACTACGCATTGACAGTGGTACCAACGTGAGATGAGTTCAATCGTATTTAACATAAAAAAACACTGTAAAAATAACATTGCCATATGATCGAACTTGATGTATTTTTTTTGTTTTTTCTCCTTTAGAGCGCTTTAATTGAAAATATTGAACATTTGATTCGACGTCATAATAATACATTTTTAAGACTTTGTAGAAGTCATAAAGTAGATTTCTGCTATAAATATTTGATATTAACAACGACTGTTCATGAGTGTGGATGAACAAAATATCAACATCGCACTACAAAAAAAGTTCCGTCCTTATCTCCCGCTTTTAGCCGATAAATGTCGCGGAACGCATACAGTGTTAATGTTACTTTTGTATGGAATAATACGCAAGAATAGTTTTTTAATAAAATTAGAACATGTGTAGTAGTACGATTATAACAACCATATATTTTTATTTTTAATATTATACCACTGAGATGTTCTCTGGTATAATTTGCTATATTCGATTTAAAAACAATTGGAAACATCTTCTTGCATTCACATACATATAGCAGTCGATAATTGATAAAGTGCTTAATTAATTCTCGTTTCCCTTGAATTATTCCCGTAGCTTGCAGTCGTTGGTATCTCCTTATTAGTCAGATAAAAGTATCTGTCGACTCCAGGGGTGGTCAGATTCCAGCC
Organism: Plectrocnemia conspersa; assembly: GCF_051122295.1. Classification (NCBI taxonomy): domain Eukaryota; kingdom Metazoa; phylum Arthropoda; class Insecta; order Trichoptera; family Polycentropodidae; genus Plectrocnemia; species Plectrocnemia conspersa. Next base: position 3,503,711 of record NW_028277177.1, on the reverse strand, counting down.
TTACATCCTCCTTCCGTCCAACATTAATCCAACAAGCTTTTCACCCGCTATCGCCATTGCACAATCGTGACCCGTTAATTGTGCAACAGATAACAAGAAGAGGAACTCACTTTTTAGAATAAGTTCCCACGTGTTCTACGGAGACATGTTTCGTTCCTCTTGGGACGCGTGGGCGTTGCTCGCCTTACTATTGCCATGTACAATATAATACAGGGTGAGAAATAAAAACAGAACCATTATAAAATAGATTTCATTTTATTGCTGCAGAATATGCTTCAAATTTTTGTACGAGTCCATAATGGTAAACAAGCAATGCTTTTAATGTGGATAAAGAAGGTAGTAAGCTTCATTCTGCAGTTCATAACGATCAACTGAAAGCGTTTGTTGAATCAAAATCATGCAGTTTGCATAAAAGTTAGGTGTTCCAGGAATCCAACAGTTCTGGACCTTTTAAAACAGCTAAATAAATACCTTACACAAATAAAAATTTCAAAGCATTCCTTAAAGGCGATTAAACCATTGTATAAATATGGTCTGCAATTAAAATAATTCAGTACTAATGTTGAATGTATGATAAATACAAAGAATAATTTTAATTATGCATAAAGTTGATGGTTTAATGATTTTTTGTGGTAATTAGTGGCTATTGAAAGTAGTTGCTGGCTTTATATAGTTTGCGTGGCTATTATGCAATTCTGACTGTTGTTCGCATTGCCTACTTCGCTGCTATAAATTGTGTGGCACATACTCGATTATAAAAATGAGCATGCAATATATATTAACAATATAAGTTTAATGATACCGGAATACGGAATTTAATGATACCGTATAAAAAGTTTGTTATACGTTTTTAATGTTTTAGGATAAAATATTTCTTGTGAATCTTACTTGTGATTAAAATAAATTAGTTATGGCATTACGTGTGTTTTTTATTGCTACACGCATACCTGCCGAGAGGGCAAGGGAGCGAGGATAAATTCCTGGAGCCCGTTCTCCTTGAGAGGCCCGATTCTGGAAAAATTCGTAGCAAGAATATATTTATAAAAAAACTAAGCAAGTTGTTTGCGATTTATGTATTTCAGGTATAAGTTACTTTGCCTTTTTTATACATACAAACAATATAGGGAATGGAAAATCACTTTCACGTATTATTATTCAAAGGAATTGAGTGTATTTTTTCAGGGACGTTATTTAGGGGGTGCAGGTAGGAGCATTTGCCCCCACTTAAATTTAGCCAAAAAATGCATACCACTTAACCCTTTGAGTAGTAAGCTAACACATTTGTTAATTTATTAGTACACACCTAGGAGTGAGTTAATTTTACGAATTTTTTCATAATTTTGCTGTTTTTTTATTTATTATTATTTATATTGCATTTATATTAAAATATTGCTATAATTTATATTGTATGTTTAATTAATTTATTTTAACACTTTTTATTATTAAATTTCGTTAATTAATTTAATATATTATTCGGCTTCTGTGGTATTTTTTATATCAATTTAGAAAATATTTTTTATAAAATTTATATCTCTGATTCTAAACCAGAAATATATTCAGAAACTCTTAATATTTTTTATAAAATATTTTTTGGTTATGATAATGTATTGTTATTATTTTCTATAAAATTCATATATAAATATAATGTATTTCATTTATTATTTCTTCAGTTATGTATAAGCATTTGAAGTATACTAAAACAGTGAAAGATCGACCACCGTACATGTACGGCGATAACGCTCAAATGAAATACTATGAATATTATTGAAATCGAAATAGAAAAAAAAAACAACACTGACTAGCAAACTTTTGCCCCTCTCTCTAGAAAGTCATTACAACTTTCTTAGTTATTAGAAGTATTGTTATTATACAAATAGATTGACTAAAACATTTCAAAGACGTAAAGTCATAAAATATATACATGTATAATGTATATACTATATATATATATAGTTGTTTTTATGGTTAACCCTGCACTTTTTCTCGGGCTACCTTGACCACATCCAGCAGGCACAATGTGAAAGGAGGCTGGCATTAACATTTTACGACCATTTTCCATCAGCGGTGTTAATTGCCGACATTCAAATGAGCATGTCACATTTCTGCGTCTTTTCCCAGAAGCGTCGTTAAACAACGAGACGCACTCTACAATATTCTAGGTACGATGAACTGAGTACCTACATCCTAGTCTTTCACAAGTGTTTTTGTATTTAGTGCTTGTCAATCATAACGACCCACAAACGTGCTACGTTTGGTTATAAAAATATGAAGTGACAAAAAATATTTTTTTAAATAATTTATTTATTGTCCAATTTCATGGATTAAACCCGTTCAATGTTACTCAAAGAAAAATATATTTTTTTTAATTTAAATTTTTGAGAATTCATTTGCATTTAATCGAATCAAAGTTTTACGTTACAGATTATGATTAGGAATTTTTTGTAGATAATTTATAAAATATGTGGTTTGTTTTTTTTAAATATATTTTATTTATGTTCCAGCAGCAAATTACTGTTATATTATTATACATATTTTTCTCATATTCATTGACCCTATTTAAATCACGAGTCTTAATGATATGAGAGACGTTACTCTGTGCAGCAATTAATACATCCTTAAAACAACTAGAGGATAGTTTTCTATTAAAGTATTTTTTATAGTTTTATAGTTTTATCACTATGTGAGATAATAATATATAATATATAATTATCTATATTACCATAATAAATTTAAAATTATTATTTCATATTTTAAATTAGGAAATAGTTTTAGTAATCAGATTTTTTATGTAGCATAGCATATTTTTATTTGCATACCAACCGTACCAAGTAAAAAACAAGAAGAATACATATTTATCTATAAATTAGAAGTTGATTATAGATCAAAACCAGGGCTGTGGAGTCGTTAAAAAAAACACGACTCCGACTCCGACTCCGATTCCGATATTTACCAACAACACGACTCCACTCCGACTCCGACTCCGACTTCAACTCCGACTCAAAAAAGTTTAATTTCATCAGGTATTTTTGGTGGTTTTCTACACGTTTAATATTCATACGCCATACACATTTATTATTACGCAATTAAAAATTCATAAATTTCATAATTTAAAAAAATGCTCGGAGTCGCTCATTTTTCACGACTCCGACTCCAACTCCGGCCAAAACACCACGACTCCACGACTCCAACTCCGACTCCGACTCCGACTCCACAGCCCTGATCAAAACACATGAAATATGTCAATATTTTCAGATTCAAACTTTGCCAATATAGAATGACAATGCGTATATTTTATTATTCATTACATTATACGAGTAATATCATAATGCTACTCGTCTAAAGCGTATTTGCAATTTTCAGAATAAGTTTATTCGTCACGTCGATGGTATATGTGTACACGTGACGATCGGAAAATTAGATGGATTAGGGTCACTTGCAAATGCACTTAAACAAAAGACAGTTAGTGTCTATAAAAATACCGGCAAAGCAATAAAATGTAAACTACAAATGTTCAATGACAGCGTTGCTAATTCTTGTTTAAATTATGACCGTTGCGGATTAGGCGCGACTAAGAAAAGTAAATAGCAATTTAGACTGTTTCCGCTCTAAATCGTCGCATTGATCTAAGGGTCAAAAATTGGAAAGCATTTTATTTGGAAATTTCAAAGGTCCAGAACTTTGCTTTCAATTTGCGTTACAAGAAAATACGTATAGTAAAATTTAAAATTAACAATCTATATATAAATAAACCGAATGGCAATATCATTTGTAGATCATGTCCTTTTAAAGAAAGATTTTTCTTTGATTGTAAAGAACAGCTTTCTATAAGACGTTACAACGGTAAATGATATATTTTTTAATTCACTCGATAAACGAATAATCACTTATTTCTCTAATAGATTTTAATATTTATTAAGTATCCATATATTAGAAACAATTGTTGTATTAATGTTTAAGCAACAGTTAACCAATATTTGTTCCTTTCTGTACTTATTTGAGCACAAATAATCATAAAGTATTTTTATAGAATTGCATATAAATAATGTGCTGATATTTCACGCATATACAAGTAACGTTAATAAAATTTAATTTGATTTTCACACTCTCATACTAGTGTTGCCAGCGTTGAAAATCGAAATTTCTGCGAAAGTGATGGAAGTTTTACGGCTCAATTATCTCACGCAATTTAAGCTTTAATCCACCGCATAACCGGTTATCCGTATTCGCGAAGGCCGAACGGAAAAACTTAACCTCACCTCTTTTTTTTAATAAATACATTTATTCTTTTTTGCCGCACAGCCGGTTAAAATAATTAATGGCCACTCATATTTGGCTACCCATTACGTCCGCTTCGGTAAATCGATCATCCGCGGCTATTAGAAAAAGCGCGGATTTGCGCCGCAAAGCCGTTAATTATTTTATCCGACAGTATAAACGGAGCGCTCTGACTATTTAGTTTTAATGGCTGTGTTTAGGCTCGTTGTGGCCAAATACGGGTGCGCGTCGAATTGGTCATAACAGCATAAAGGCTGTGTATGCCGTGCCAATGACGGACGATTTTCAGCGCGACAAACAAAACTATTCAGCACAAAACGTTGAGAAATGTTTGAAATTAGTATGTTGGTAAATGCATCGTTTAGTAAATTTAAATATTCTCCCCTTTTATTTTATTTTTTAAAACATAAAGCGACACGACCTTGCAAGAACAATGATACTTCCAAGACGAGGAAGTAAAATAATGACGGCATTTGCCACAGTTTGTTCATCCAATCGTTAGCACATCTAGATCTTAATCTAAATTGTATAATTACGTGTACTACTACACTATTATTAAACGTGAATTCCTTCAATTTCGATAGGGTTGCAAGAAATTAAAAATATTGAGATTAAAAAATCTCCTAAGATCTTTAAATAAAGCAAATTAATTCTTATTAGGTATCAAAAATGTTCGTTAAAAATAAAAAAAATACGATTCGTTACAAAAAAATACATAATCTGGCAACCCTATTCTTCAAGAGTTGTGGCTATACTTGGGTGTTAAATACAAATTAAATATCTTCGGCACACTGCAATAATATCCATGTCATCGGCGTATCAAACGCTAATTATGATTTTTACGCCGATGTATACTCATTCTGCTAAAGCAGCGGTCTCGAAAGTGAATAGGGATAAGAATTATTCTAAAGGTTAAAATTATATGACACGCTACTGAAATATTTTTTATATGATCATATCATAAGCATTGACAACTTTTTTGTACTCAAATGTAATCAATGTATTTTAACTTCAAATTCACGATTTTTTAGGTTTCACATCAAAAAAATTTTCAAATATTTTTTTAAAGTGTTTTTTTGAACGAAATATATAGTATTGAAAGAAAATATAAATATAAATCGCTCTAGTTCATTGTCTACGTGACTATTGTGTAGTTCTGTGTGTTTTTTAATATTCCAATTTCAGTGGTGGTTTTTATTATGTCTAACCTTTGTTGTTTGCAGCATTATTTAAGCCTGTACAGTATATTTTCACTAAGCACAAATATTTCTGGATATTTTACAAAATGTTTACTACATAACGATAGCGAACGAATGGCAAGTAGACACAAATTTTGCCGTTGCAGTAGTATATTATTGAAAGTTTACAATTTAGTTACATGTTATTGATGAATGTTATATGATAAGAGAGATCGGCAGGCGAAGTCCGTCAAAGAATATGTTACTCTACGCCAGGCATGGCGAATCTAGGGCACGCGTGCCCGAGGTGGCACGTTTGAGAATTTGGATTGCACGCGAACGGCTTCCAAGTTCAAAATTTTTTTTTTAATTGAAATTTAAAAAAATTAAATCTTGATTAAATAACCTGTGAAATATTAATTTATTTTATTTTATTAATTATCAAATGTTTTCTAAGATAAATGACAATCGTTTAAAAGAAAAATAATTATTTATTTTTTTTATCTTGGTAATTTTTTTACTCCTTGGGCACGCCACACAATTGAGGAATAATATTTGAAGATTTTTGGCACGCGAACCCAAAAAGGTTCGCCATGCCTGCTCTACGCCACTGTCACGTCAGTGTTACGAGAGTGTCGCCTAGTTTTGGCCATAAAGAATAAGTATTTCCCCCACAAAATATTACGTGGCTTAGTGAACTTATATTTTTATATTTCATCAATTTTTACATGTAAAATTATGACAGAAAAAATCAGCTATTGGCAATTAAAGATTATTTAAGACGAACAAAAGAAAAAACTGATTTTTTTTAGACTTTTATGATCTGAATCGTCTGTGTCGAGTTCTCGTGAACTTCACTGATAGCGAAGTCTATAATTTTTTTGTCCCTCGTTGTGGCTTACATATTGTCGGAGAAATTGGGGGAGATCAATAATTCGCATCTTTCCTGTTTCCTTGAGTGGTACAGGAAATCCGTTCATATCTTAAAGATTAGCACGATAAACCAGTGATAAGATATGATCTGATATGAATAATATGAGATCGGAATTAGCGATTATTGCATATTCTAAATTTTGATCGATCATCATAGATTAAGTTTAATATTTTTTTTATAAATTTACGGATGAATATCATGATAGTGTCTCACTATTCTGTTGTTGCGCATTGGGCTAGCGTTTGTCACGCTGCAACAACAATTACAATAAATTACTAAAATAAAATAAAATATAATAAGACTGAGGATGCTTCGTGATTGCATTTTTGAAATAAGCAACAAGTCATTTTAAAAGTTTCGTTACCTGTTCGGAAAATTAAAGTAAAAGTACACATTCATTAGTTATTTAATTCATACTAGGCTACAATATATTTAGATTTGATACCGTTTAAAAATATATAAATTTAATAAAAAATTGAAAATGTTTTTTTGCATAGTATTGTAACTATTATGAAATTGTTAATAGTTGGTTTTGCTTTTAAGGTATAGCACTTAAAAATATTTTATGCATGTTAAAAATGCCTTTGGTTGTTCCTATTTAAAGTCATATAATTATTTATAAAATATTTGAGAAATACTGGTAAATAATTTTCAATTATAATAAAATTTATTTTACTATATTTTTTTTAATAAAAAATTGAATTTTGTATTAGAAATAAAATCCCGTTCTTAAACTCAAACAGAAATAGTTAAAATAAAGATTAACCCGTATCTAACGTGTTTTTAATTTTTTAGTACCTTTACGCTAAATTTTAATACAGATGCGTTTTTTATTGCAAAATAGTATAAACCGAAATGGAAACTAAAAATGATATTTAAAATCTATACCGAAACAATTTAAAAAATTTGTTACGCGTCTTCGCTTACTTTGTGTTTATTTTCATAGCCGATTTTTCACGCGTTATGGCCAAACGCGCGCGTCTGATTCGACAATTGGCCTTAAGACCGTATATAACGCGTTATTAATATCATTACAGAGTTTTTCATTGAATTGTTATAAATAACATTAAAAATATTTTCGGTTTATATATATATATATTATGCAACAATGTAAAAAGTTTTCTATTCTATATATTCAGTATAAGGGAGAGTGTTACAACTAGGGGCATGTGAAAATGTCAATACATGACAAATAAATTTTGAATATGGCAATACAGTTGCACTATTATGTTACAGTTAAGACCATCAACAAACACAAACTTGAGCAAGGTCCTCTAATCTTTTTTATATTAAACAATATTTATATATAAATTTTGGTTGATGGTTTTGTATTGTCAACCTTTTTCTTAATGCTTTAATTTTATTGTTATTTAATTTGTTATTTATTCCTTGAAGATTTACTATACAGTATTTACCATTAAATCTTAAAAATAAATATATAGAAATAAATATGTAGTAGTAGTAGTTTTGAAATATTTTAATTTCCTTGTAAATAAAATGAAAATACATACATATAATCTTTACGAAAAGCTTTGAATATTATTGTTATAAATTTTAAAATACAAGTTAATTTAAACCGATATATTACAATATAATAAATTTTAGTAATTCTTAATCCAAACTTTTTGGCCCTCAAAATGTATCATGACGTTTTTTATGTTCATTTATTTTTTATGATCATTTCTATTTATATAAAATAATATAATATAAAACATTGCGTCATATAACTGTAAGAACATTTTACTACGTACTTTATATTTTTTGCAAAATTAGCGATCGTTTAGTTTGACATTGAAAACTATCATTAAGGTGTATACAAAAGAATTGTTCGCTCACCTTTTTATGTATACACTTTTGTACATTTAGTTATTTTAATTTGCAAATTTGTCCATTTTGACACACATTTCATGCGCCATTTTGATTTAACGGTGCGCTTTCTATCATCGCTTATCTTATACTGGTGTCGCTTATCAACCGATTCGTTAGTTTTAAATATTCTACGAAGTCGGTGACTAATCACTGAAAGACCTGGGTAGGATCTAATATGGACTCTCGTGCTTCGATAGAATCGTTCAGCACAGATTAAGTATTCATAAAATGTCATAATTGTATTGGCTTGAATTTGTATAGTGACATTTATTGAATGTAAGCTGTAATAATAATGTATTAAAATAAAAATAAATATAATCGATCTACAGACTTTGATTTTAGTCTGGTGTCCCACTACTTATTCAGTAGTTGTTGATTGCGTTAACATGGTTGTAACTCATCTCATGTAACAAAGGCATATTTATATGATAAAGAAATAAATATATCGAATAATATATTTAAAAATCACGTAATTTTCGAGTTAAAGAAAAATAATTTATTTAATTAAAAATATGTTTGTTCAGAGTAACATAATTTTTTTGTAAAATTTTGCCCTAATCATTTCGATGATAAGTGTTACAGGATTAATAATTAATTATTTTATTTTTATTAACTAGTTTTATAGATAGTAGTTTTACTTCTTCAGAAAGCTTTTAATGCCCTTCTTTGTCATTTCACAATATCTGATTTCATAATCACGTGTATGATTCTGACCAAAAATGGCTAATGAGACAATTTTTCCTTTTAAGCCGAACGTTGTCTTTCTCAGGCATTGCCGTTTATTTTATTATTCACCCGATGTTCCGTATATGAAGTCCGTTTGATAGGATGGGAATTTTATTTTACTTCTTTCCAGGTATTAAGGTTGAATAATTGAATAGTTGTCAAGAATGATCGCTTCCACTATGAATTATGATTGAATATAAAATAACATTTAATTTTAATATAACGCATAAAAGTTGGATAAAGTTATGACTTTATATGTATGATAAATATGGAATTCATTTAGTAATTACGATAGATTAGGAAACGCTAACGAATGGAAATTGCTTTCATATTTATTATTAAAAGCCAAGTAACTGTACATGGTAGACATAAAATACAGTATCAGTGTCAAATAATCTTCTTATTCTTAATATTTTATCATATAAAATTTGTAATATTAGCGAGTATCATTACTTTTATTAAAAAAATCAAATAACATTCATAAAAAAGTCATCCATAAATCTGATACGCATCGATTTTTGTTGCAAGCATCATTTAGAAAAAATGCTGAAAAAATTCAGCTTATGCCCGAGCGCATGCTTCTTAAATTTTTCAACACTTACTCTAGAAGTACGTATTTTTGTTGATCGTACTCGTAAATTAATAGCATGTCTTGTTGATGTAATATCACTTGTTATGTATTAAAAAAGTTACATAAAAAACATCAAGAGTAAGCAGAAAGGAAACGTTAAAGATAGAGACTTCAATCTAAATATTCGAATATATTCATTCATTCTTCATTGTTCTAATGATTATCCAACAATTCGTAAAATATTTGTAGTGATTTTTTAAATTAAAATTTCTGCATAATTTAAGCTTTTTTATTTTTGTGGCAAAAATATAAAACAATACATTACAATAAATAATGACGTTAGCTGGCAATTTTTCCTTCATTCAGACATCATAGTCAATACAGCACTACCTCTTTCATCAATATTCATAAGTAAGAAATAAATGTTAATATTTGGGTTATGCAAGTCAACATGCATATGTATGTACATATGCATTATACAAATGTTGTCATTACATATTTCTCTATTTTCAATAATTTAATAAAATATAATAATAATATTTTAAAATGTACGAAACACGACGGCCGACATTGATTTAAATCTATTTATCATAATTTTAGTCTGATTACCTAAAAAATCTCAAGGTCGCTATTTGAATGGTTAAATAAATAAAAATAGTCTAGTTTAATAATGAGTTGTGAGTTACGCTTACACAATATACGAGATTACGAGCCAAAAGCGCGAGCTTATGAACGTGAAATGTGATTTTTGTAGTCGTTTTAAAGCTCAAATTAATTAAGCTGATGTCGTCTTTGTCATTTTTGTGTGAACTTCACTGGTAGCTAGCTCAGGATCTAAACTCTAATGTATTTTAAATTTCAGTGTCAGTGGGTGATTCAGAAATTTATTAAAAAAATAATATTTCAAGCGGAAAGTGAATATTTATCATCACCGTAACCTAACAGGTTACCCCAATGCGTCACGATGGTCGAAAACAGTATTATGCATATATAAGGACGTAGTACAAATTGTGCGTAGTGTGTTATTATTCCCGCATAAAATTATTAAGTAACCAGATGATAGGTGCACGCAAACATCCTCATATGAGATTCGCCATAGCTGTCCCGAACCAACATTGTACAATATGTGAATTTTAGTCGCAGAATGGAAAGACGTGGCTGAGACATGGTGAGAGAAGCAACAGGAAAAAAAGCATGGAATCACAGCAGCAGAGACAAGCCAGGACACTGCAATACAAAAACATCAGCAGATTGTCCAGCATCTTTACAAGAATACATCACTACGAATCCCAGCTGCTCCACAGACATGACAGCCGACAATAATTCAACTCGACGCGCCAGCTTAGGCGTGTCGAATTGTCACAACTGACGACTTTAAAACCCGGAAGCTTAAAACTTATTAAAAGTATGATCTAAATAATGAAAAACAACAGCGTTGAACCTAAGTTTACAGAAAATAAACGCAGATTTTCAATTGTGCATAAATTTAGCAAAATAAACTTGAACAGTTAAATTCACATTTTTCAGAATTGATTATAGAATATTAGATGAAATTTGTTTCCTTGTGTATAAAAATGTCAAGAAATCAAAAACATTATGTGCAGTAGTTTTCCATCAACAGTTTTTATCGTATCTACTACTCCTACTAATACCATAAATTTTGTCAGAATGGGAGAATTTCTGGTAGCACCCACTTTGTCTTAAATAACACGTTTACCTCCTTAAATGTTTGAGCACACTTTTGCTTAAAAAGTGTCTCGAAAGAGTCTTCGTGTCAAATTGAATTAATACGTGGTCGGCCGTCGGCTCATAAGCTGCTTCGTGGTCATCCATTGGCCACGGCTGTCTTCGAAGATGAAAAAAGGGCAACTGTTTCACGGTCTTGGCCTAAACTGACACGTACACGTTGGCGTGACCTATTGTAATTGTACGGCAGATTCAATTAACACCGGACCAGATTTAAATAGGATACGTGACGAGACAATGGCGTTGTGTGGTTAGAATGACCAGTCTGTGCATTCTAGAATGGTTTGGTTTGGCGAGGTGGAGAAAAAATATAACAATGCTGTATGTATAGAGAGGTAATTTAAAAAGATTATTCAACACTCCATCGAACAATGACAATCGAGATTCCTCGCGCAGATGCATTGCAATCTTCTTGAGTTCTGATTTTTTTTGTTGTGCCAAAACTTTAGATAACGGCGAATTGTGTTTTCGACGGTTAATTAAAGATAAGATTTGCTCTCAAACGTTGACTGTCATCATTCCATTGTTTCCATTTCAAGAACAATTTAGACACGTTCTTCGTGTGTCGGAACATGAGTTTACAACCGATGGATCCGTAGAAAGAATCTCGAAAAATATTTACACACATCACATTACTTCTACCTATCTTGAATAGCAACTAACTAAAAATTGATTTAAAAATTATTCATCACAATCTTAGACAATAATAAATTAATTATCTCACATTGCAAACTTAAATATTACATACCCCCCACCATGAAAAAAGCTACCATTTAATATTTCTAATGTCTCATACATAAACAAAAACTCTTTTATTTTACATTTATCTCTTTTAGTTTAAAATAGATAGCTGCAAAATATGCGATTTTTGTTAATTCTGAAAATTGGTTCTCACAGTAATAAAGGCTCAAAGCATAAAAAATACGAAAAGGGCAAAATCCACGATAAGCATTTATCACTAGTGATATGTATCTATATTTAAATTACCGCCTTAAGCCGAAATGTTTTACAGTTAGCATTAGCTTTCTTAATGACCTTAATATTTCTCTATTTAAGTAGCAAAATGGATGCATTTAAAAGGAAGCTGGCTCTTTGGAATTGTCGAATACAATAAGAAAACACAGATATGTTTCCACTTTTGGAAAAAAAAATATTTGGTGCTAACGTAAGGCAGAAAAATAAGTTTAGACATTATTAGTCAACATGTAAAGGCGTTAATTAAAAATTAATCACTGCTACACCGATAATGAGAATTCTCATATAGCCAATCATTAGTTAAAATCCCTTCATGTAAGACATCACTTGCGTACTCTTTTGAAAAAAAACTGACATAAAATACAAACATTCACTCAATTTTTGATATCGATGGAAGAAGGGAATCTTAGTTATAAAGCAATTAAATCATTGTACGTATTTTCAACTACCTATTTACATAAAAAGAATTTTCCGATATTTTAATAATAAAAACATAGCAGTGTTACCGATTGGATGTCATTGCAGCACTTCGTCTCTCCGAAACAACACATAAGCCACAGTTTTACTATTCTAGCAAAGATGCAACAGAAATTTTCGCACTATTTTTTTAAATTTTAAATTTCTTTCTTAAACTACTAAACTATTCTTTTATTAACATTAAATTTAATGAACGGTTTCTAATTATTTCGATAAACAAAAAAATCATGTTGTATTTATCGAAATAAGACCGTTATTTGTTTGTTACGTCTACTTATTATATTATAGAAGAGATGAAAAGCTAATAAAAAATACTAATAGTTCCTTTTCCTGCGTTACCTGTCCGCCAAATTTCATCTAATTTTCACCGGACCGCAGGTAGGATTTTCAACGGTGTACGGTGCATATAATTTAATTTTAATATTTCACGATTTTTTTATTGATTCTTTCTTCCTATGTATTATTTTTTTTTTGTACATATATTGAAATAATAATTGAGTTTCATCATCGTGACGCATTGGGTTAACCTTCTAAGCCACGTCCTAATTTAATTTGAATGAATATTAAATATATTTGAAGCTAATAGTCGCTGAAAATAATCGTTAAATTTATCTATGTATTATTTTTATAAATTTTTTTTGTATACTGAAAAATTATTGATTGCCCATCGTGACGCATTGAAGAAACCTGCTAAGTCATGATAGTGCTATATTAATTTGAATGAATATTAAATTTATTTGATGCTAAGGGTCGCTAAAAATAATCGTAAAATTTATATGTGTATTATTTTTATTATTTTTTTTGTACATATATTGAAATAATAATTGAGTTTCGATTATCGCGATGCATTGGAGTAACCTTTTAAGTCACGATTGTATTAATTTAGCTTGAATAAATAATAAAATTATTTGAAGCTAAGGGTCGCTTAAAATAATCGTAAAATTTATCTATGTATTATTAATATTATTTTTTATTTTTGGTATTCAAAAATGATTGATTTTTGACCATCGTGACGCATTGGGGTAACCTGCTAGGTCACAATACTCCTAATTTAATTTGAATAAATATTAAATTTATTTGAAGCTAAGAGTCGCTAAAACAAATCGTAAAAAAATATCTATGTATTATTTTTATTATATTTTTGTGTATTGAAATAATCATTGATTTTATAACATCGTGACGCATTGGGATAACCTGTTAGGTCACGATAGTCCGAATTTAATTTGAATAATTATTCAATTTATTTGAAGCTAATGGTCGCTAAAAATAATCGTAAAAAATTATCTATATATTATTTTTTTTGTAAATATATTGAAATAATAATTGATTTTTGACCATCTTGACGCATTGGGGTAACCTGTTAGTTAACGATGGCTTTAATTTAATTTAAATAAATTCTAAATATATTTCAAGCTAAGAGTCGTCAAAAATATTCGTAATTTACGGTTATTAACCCCAAGGGGTTTGACTTTGCAGCTAGTAAGATGACGCAAACACAGTTTGTTCTTTCAACGAACGAGTTATGCGAATTAGTAATACTTTTAAGAAATACAAATTTGCTCGTATCGGCGTTTGTTTTGTGCATATTTGCATATAAATTAAATAACCATAAATAAATTAACCACGATAGAATTATCGAACTGATTGAAGTAAAATATTTGTGTCTTGAAACAACAAATACAAATCATTTATAACATCACAAAAAATTGCGACGCACACCTGTTTTTGAGATAAGCCTTAAACGATAATAAATGGTGGGCCTTTCCAACATTTTTTTTTCAACGCTCAAACACTATTCACAAATATTTTTGGAAAGCATATTTTTGTTTAGAAGAAGCGTCCCATTATCTCGCATTTCGAAATACAATAAAAGCGCATATAGGATCATTCATTTTAGAGCGGCACTAGTCACACAGGTATATTGATAGAAAAGATAACTATCTGTGTTGCTCAAGTATTGTTCTAAAATTTTTTCAATTATAATTTGAGATAATATAAGCAAATATATTTTATGAATATTCGATCAATTATTCGAATAATTAAATATATTATTGATAATATACTTAAACAGCTTCTCCTGTAATTTTGTGATCTTTAAAGCTTGCAATAACTGATCTTACTTATTTAAATGTGGGATAATATTTTATTGACCATCGTTAAGCATTGGGGTTACCTGTTAAGTCACGATGGTCTTAATTTAATTTAAATAAATACATATTTGAGTAGCAGTTGATGATAACTCATTTCTGAGGCGATTCTCAACTTTAATGTTTTTTTTGTAATTTAAATAAGTCCATTAGCCCTGATTTTGTTACGTAGCATTTTATTTAATCATTAACGCATGCTTAACCTGTTTTATATTGCGCTTCTTCTACAAAGTGTATTATAATCGATAATTAAACACCTTTATAGGCAAATATGATGCCTGGCGACCGGTAATGGTTATTGCATAGAATTAATGCTTTATTTTTTTCTGCATATCCTCAAAATAAACCCAAAAATAGGATATCATGAATTGTTAGATTAATTATTCGTTTCATTGTTTGCAGTCAGTCGAGCGTCCTAATTTAATGGTATACCTTTGCTTCGCTTACAAATCAGCGATGTATATCCAGATTAAACCATTGTGTTGGTTCATGTTCATGGTCTTATACAAATATTATAGTAAAGTAGAACCTGCATTATCCGATTTTTTTTAAACAAAAAAATGACACAAATCGCTATGTTACGCATGGTTAAAATAACTGATGTGTTAGTTTGGAATGCAGGATACTGGTAGATGCTAAAGAAAGGAGTGTTTATAAAATATATGCTTAAAATACTTTATTAAAAATAAAAAAAAAACATATTAAAAATTCATAGAAAGTAATAGTCTCAATACAAAAATGAGTGTATAATTAGAATAATAATATCAAATCGAACTATCAATATGAAGATGAATAATTAAGTATATATAAATAATTGCGGATAATTTAAATGAGCAATATATAAAATAATTGTTCCATACAACGAATATTTTGTGCATTACCGTGAATAAGTAAATATAATTTGTTAATTTATTTTTTAGCTTTTTAATGTGATTTTAAATGACTATATAGTTGCTCTAATTTTATGTACAACAATACGTACTAGTCTGAACTTTTACTAATGCCTCTACAAAAAAATAATTAAACGGTCTGATCTTATTAATTAAAAGTCATCCAGCTCTAATCAATTCAAAGGAAATCGATCTAATTATAACGGTAGCACAAAAAGATCACAGGTCAGAGGTCCGTGAGGATGTTGGGGGTTCCAATCAAAGATACGACGGCACAGGCAGGGGGCTTGTCCAGCTGCGTCGGTCATAAAAACGGGTCTGATTCAATGGTGGTTTAAATTAAAAATGTAATGTGTATCGGACGGTACGTGTCAGTCAAGAGGTTGGCGATGACAACGCAGAATGGAAAGACACGAACGAGTGAGAGAATATGATTAATCATTCCGGTCGCCCTAAGGTTCAAAATAAAATTGGACTCTCAGTGTGTGTCTATTAAGACTCCTTTAGAAAGGTCGCGCTTACAAAAGGGTACAAATTACGAGTCAAAGTATATAATTAGCCTATTTACTGACTGGGTGCTACTATTAGAGAAACGGTCAAGTGATATGAAGTGATTAAAATTATGTATGTAGAGGTAAATATTATTAAACACGCGCTTTAAGCTCTGATAATAAGTTTTGCTATTCATAGTGATAATTTTATTTTAAACGAAATGACTGATGATATAATATCGGTGAAGGTTTTTGATTTCCATTTTAGTGCAGAATTCATATCGTTCAATTTTTATATTACGGTCGGTTAAAAAATTAGTTTTAAAAGCCATTGCCTTGAAGAGCTTTCTCTCTTGAAACATATGCTCAAACACCTTATATCGTGGTGAATCAGAAATTTTTTTCATAATATTAAATTTTGTAATTTTGTAATATTTTAATCTCCGAGTACACGCTCCCACTTAACACGCTCCCTATTATATAACGTGTTATCGGGGAATGAACATGTAGTTTATCACTGGAACACGTACTCTGGATTATCAATGTCCAAGATGTTCCAAGAAGTCCATTATTCAATATTGCTCTTCCTACTACAATATTTTTTTGCGACCATACTAAATTTTTTGAAAGCTCAAAAAAATCTGATTTAATAAGCCTAACAAAATAAATACCTTCAAACTCAAACCAATTGATTTTTTTATGAAAAATTACCATCAGATAATAATATAGTGGAATACATTAAAATGGATAGTGAAGGTGTCTTAATAATATTTTAAAATAATATTTTTTATAGTATTTTTGCATGCATGTCTCTACTCAAGCGGGAAATAATATAAGCAAATTTTAAATAAATATACTAAAAAAATAAAATTTCATCGAAAAAATAGGCAATGCAAAAAAATGTCCAAGTTGGTTTTTATTTTTATTTAAAACGTATTATATAAAATATTTCCTTGTAATCAATAATTTACTTTATACTTTTGATTGACCGGTTGGGATCGATAATTGACTTTAGAGATAATTGCCAGTTATGTTACAAAAATACGAATGAAGCTTTGAAAATACATAATTCAAGTAAGTTGTTCAAGGATACGATATATGTTCTAGTTTATTGAACTTTACATTTAATAAATTAAATTAAAATACATACTATGTTACGTATATTTATTAAATATTAATTTTGCGTTACTACTACAGTTATACCGTTCAGTAATACTAATACCAAATTACTTTACCCGGCTACAAAGTAAAGCAACTATAACAACATGTATCATTAATGATGTTTTTATGATTCATTAGCCTGCGTATATAAATTCATACAAGTTATTACATTTCCACAAGGCAAAACTATTGATTTAAAGCTTTTAAATTCCCATGCATCATTACACCCAAGAAAGACTACACAGGAAAATTGTAGCCCATCGCTCGCTTCCTGACTACGTGAGAACTTTACGAGAGTTTTTACTTGAGCGGTACATCTCCTTGCCTCGAAGTAGAAACGAATCGTCGACATTAAATTTCCGTTGCTATTTCTTGCAATGCCATTATGCGCCAGTAGTGTAGGGCTTCACAGTTCACTCAATAATATTATACTTAAATTTAAACCCTTGCGGCACTGATCGCTCTCACTTTATATAGAGATACTCAATCGAAAGTTATTTATATACATTTTTATGGTAGATTATGATATACTATTATACATAGTATATTTTAAATTACATTTTCGGCTTCAAATTTGATATAATAATAATGAAAATACGTGATGCCCCTTAGTGTTTTGCATAAAAATTTCTACGAAAATGTTCCTAAGATAAACATTAAAAATAATAATATTCCTTTAAATACAAATATCTACAAGACTAAGATTTAATATTATATGTATTGCTATTATAATATAATAGGCATTAATGTGACATAAAAAATTGTATTGTAAGTACATTATACTAAGTGTCTAGAGCTCTAGATAGATTGTAAAGTTTTTTTTCTAAATCGTAGAGAAATCACGCATAAAATTTCAACATGACATTTATTAATGTTTTATTGTAGATGATTTACCGAAACTTTGATCCATAATGAATCTAAATCATCTTGTAAAGATGTTGAAGCAATAATTGCTCCAATGGACTTACATATTTGTGGATATATTTATTTTTTTATATAGATTTTAAATACACAGCTTTCAATAATACTTCTTATTTAATTGCACTATAAATATAACTAGTTTCCACTATAAATATTTTAACGTGCTAACTTTACATCTGTCTACAGTTGCGAAACGTCCATTGGCTGTTCAAACCAAAACCTAACTTTAAAGAATTAATCAAACTCAAAAAAATAGCGGTCTATTTTTATGGTGTAAAATATTACATTTATAATGCAATTATATATTTCAAATAACTATTCAATCTTAAGCTAGAAGTGTATTATATGATGTCATATAGAAATTGTTCTGCAACTTTATTGTATATAATTAACTCAAAATAGTGAACAATGCTATAGGGCAGGGGTCAGAAAACTGTGGAATGCTGCTTATTTTAATTTGGCCTACGAGCTAAGAATAGATTTTACATATTTAAACTCTTTAAAATTTTAAAGTACGCGTTACGAAACGGGCAACTATTGAGTTAAGGAGTTACGAGATATGACCGTATGTGGTGCTCCTATTGCTTGAAAACGAGAGCGTCCTCAGTGTCTCGTGTAATGCTTTTTGTGATATTTTGTTCTTTATTTTTTTGTATTGCCAAAGCAAAAAAAGAGACTAATAGATTTTATAAAAAGCAATTATAAAATAGAATTATGCTTATTGTGCGATGATATTTTGTCTGTATTAAAAGAATAATATATTCATCGTTATCATAATACGACATTTACAACATATTATTTTGCAAAAATAAAATAATAAAAATGATGCTGTAACTAGAGTATGTTTACAAGTAATTAAAAAGCCATTTAAAGATGGTGGATTAATAAAGTTATGTATGATTGTTACATCCTTATAAAATCTATGAGGCTTTCGGTGAGAATAGTTGATAGAAATGTTGGGCACATTGTGGGTAGCATCAATAGGCAATTTAATAAAAAAGTAAATGATCTCAAAATATTTTTTTGGTTTCACCTAGTGTTTCCCAAACTTTTCGACTTTCTGGCCCGCTAAGCCTAAAATATTATTTAAATATAAACCCAAAAATAGCATAGAAATACGCAATTTATTTATATATGTATATATCTTGTTTTTCAGGTAACTCTTACATCTGATCATCCAAGGCAAAGAAAGAAAAAACATCTTGGCAGAGGAATCTAAGGCAATGGTTTGAAAAAAAATATATTTATGAGAGTAATAATATAATTGTGGCACTCGATAAGTTAAAGTTCAATTTAATAAGAAATATTATTATATCTGCTTACAAGAGTTAAGCCATTGAACTGTTGTGTGATTTAGGATAAGTTAAGATATTTAGTTGTAATTTTTATACATAAAAAACGGAACAAATGATGGTAAGTTCACGAGAGCAAATTGTTCACAAATATAGCTGAAAGAACTGGTTCAAGAACCCACGATAGATTAAAATATTTTCTACAAATGCTAATGAATAACCTGGGGCTTAAAGCACTGTGTATTTTCACAAGCCATGTCTTTTTTGCCTATTGTAGCTCAACACTGACTATTCATTCTTGCTACATATTTCTTCATTTAGTTCAATCTTAGCATAGACTCCTCTAAAAAAAACACAGTATCATGCTGACAACTAATCAATCTTTTCTAGACAGATTTTTACGGTTGCTACAATTAAACATTATTTATAATATATATATTTCATACATATAGATATAAGTCAAGGCAAAAGTATTGCAAAGCTGACAGGTTATATTCGATAATATTCAAGATAAAGATCTCTGCTAAGATTGACGAAACATGTAAAGAAGATAGTGGGTCACGATTCTTATCAATAAAAAGGTAATGAGGAAGAGAAGGAGAGTCCACGTGTTTCAGAATTCTGAACCGTGTAGGAATTGTTATTATATTACCATTGGTATTTCTTGGTTAGCCATGACGTGCCTGAAGAACGTCACAGTTTGTTAGGCGAACGCCGCAATAATATTTCACTTAACCCTTTGCGGCCGCCTTCGTTCGCCCTTGACTCTCAGTGGTAATTGTCGCATCGGTCGAGTGGCGAAAGCTCACGAGTCAGGGATGTGGGTGTGACTTTGGATTTATTGCAATGGTGCATTTTGCACGCCGAGGGCTAGGGCCGTTTGTCGAGCGAATGTATGACTCGAAACGTGCAGCCAAGAATATTCGGTACAGGGCCGGATTTACCGTATTGGGTAAATTTTTTTAATAAAAATTTAAATATATTTTCATCTCAACATTTTTGCCCCCCGCCATACATTGTTTGCAGGGTCATAAAATCAGCATTTCTTAAAATAATAAATTTATTATTGTTAAGCGTTCGTACATTTACATAAATTTTAGTTTATTCAGGGTTAAGAACCACACTAGACGATTCCATCGCGAATACGCCGCCCCCAAGCAAGTGCCGCCCGGGGCGGCCCACCCCCTCCACCCCCCCATATCTAGTATGTACAAATTTACCCCATTGCAACGCATTGGGCTTAAGTCTGTCAGGTTACAAAGGATATAATATATGTAGTCCGCTTAAAATTGAATATATTGCTATCTATTTATAGGTTATAGAATTAAAGTATTTTACAATTTAGAAATACTTTAAAGTAAGCGAGAAGTGATAATTTGGAATCATTTATAACTTCATCAATATTATTAATAAGCAAAAGTAACATAAATGAGTTAAGATTATATTATATTATTTATACATTAATATACAATTAAAAGGTTATTCAATCATACAGTTTTAATGATGTGTACTACTGAATTAATAATCAATTCCATGACTTAATATATCATTAAAAAAACACAAGACAAGCAATTATTTTTAATCAGAAAAAATGTTTTCAAACGTTTCTCCCATGGATAAATTTAAATAATTCTTCCATAAATTGAATATGGTTATGTGTCTAAGAAATTTTACCCAATAAAGAATAAATCAACATACAAACAGTTATAACTATAAAATTATTTATATTCATGTATTATGCAAATAAATCATAATCGTTATCGTGAAATTAATGAGCGTCGAATGTTGTTGTATTATGTTATAAAATAGATAGGAAACGAGAAGAACGTTGATGATTGCCCATAACGATACAAACATGACGGTGTTGCTTGCACGATATGAGTTAATACTAGTAGAGCTTTCAACATAGAACCAATTCCCATACGCGTTCATGCACTAAGTGTGTCACCGATTAACAGTCCCGTTTGATGTTCGAGCACAAAAAGGAGATGGATTCTATTCAAAAGGGATATTTTTATAATGATGCTTAAGGGGTGGCGCATCAAAGCGAATGGCAATTTAGATAGTATCTATAGAGGATCATGCTTGTGCTCATTCGATACCTATACAATTATAAATACAAAAAAACGAAAGCTTTCTTAATGCAAAATAATATAGCATACAGTTTCTTCAAATAAAAAAATCATTAGAAAAACTATTTTCGTCTACCGGCATAATTTGTTATATTCTATTTTGTATGAGAAATCTCGTAATCAAACAATTAAGGTTATATTTAAAAAAATCACGGACCGACGTTAATCACCCATAAGTACCGCATAATAAAATACTATTTGTTTGGAAATGATGCCCGTTAGACAATTAATATATTTTACCCTGCGCCTAATACTATTGTTATTATACCGTTCGGTTAAGGATCGCCGGAGTTGCCGTCTGTACTGTTTATTTTTATTTCTTAACACATTTTCAAGATGCGTTGTTGAAGCGATACAATATGCCTTTAAGCTCCTTTATTTTCGTTTAATTTATTAATAAAATAAAAAAAATCACATTTCTCATCTAAATTATTAAAAAAAAAACACTTTTTCAAGAAGGTGTCAACAATATTTTTAAAATAGTATTGATTTTCACTAATATATTTTATTATCATTCATTCAGATAAAAATGTTTATGTACTGTGTTAATTTTATTTTTAAACTTTATAATGTAACTTATGATCAATCGATCTAAGTAGAACATATAGATAGAAATCATGATTCATTAACGGAATTAATGAATAAAAAATCATCTATAAAAAGTAACTTCTGTCTAGGTGATATCCATCTTGACCATATAAGAGGATATTCAATTACACAGTGCTAATCTTACACTATCCATTAAGTCAGTTACAGCGCGTTTCGCCGCTATAAGACAAAAAACGACAAGTAAAAACAAGACAAGAAAAAGTTGCCACATTAGTACCAACGGCGGTCAAAACAAGTATAATTGGTTAAGTTTTATTAGACAGTTCAATAATGGATTGATGCTATTGTGGAGAAAAAATGTTCATTGACATTCACTGATGTGTCTTCATTAGTTAATGAAAAAGTATATGCGAAACAACGGTACGCGAAAATTTTGACGCCAGGGGCAAAGTCCTGTTGTTTCGCATTCTTGTGACTAAATAGCTAAATGTTTAGCAGGTATTTCTAAATTATATTGTTTTATTTAATTAAACTTGTTTAGTATATAGTAAAACCTTTTTATATTATTCGTAAAGCAATAATTCGCTAAAAATCATTAAAATAATTAAAATATATAGTTTCAAAAGTAATGGTTAATTTTCAGTTAAAGTTATTACCTTTTTCATTATATTATATATAAAGTTAACTGTATGACTTAATCTCGTAAATCAATATACTTTAGTAATAGTCATTGCTTATTTATTGGCACTATGATATAGATATTGTTTGATACTATTTTTTTTATTGATTTTAGTTTGTTGCCTTTGCTTCTTTTAGTTGCCATAATTTCTCCACTTGTTGGCACAGCTCTCGTGACTACAGTATGGTAATTACTTGGATTATGTATCCAATGTTAAACGCCTCCGGGTAATAGTATCCTCTTTGAGTTAGCAGGTCTTCAGACTAAGTTGATGAGTAGTGACTTCTCCATTTAGCCTCCGGTTCGTATGGTTATTTTTAGCCAACGTCACATTTTGTGTTCGACTCGGTTATTAAAAAGCGCTTTTCGCTTCTCGATAATGCTCATCGGAATGGACAAAGCTTTATACTTTATAACCCTGGTAAGGCTTTATGAGCACGACATTAATTTGTCGGTAATTTGCGGCGATTGTAAGTGAAATTATAGAGTTGGTGGCATGTCGCAAATTACGAGAGAGAGAGAGAGAGAAAAGAAGATGCAAAAAAGACACCCATCGAACCGTATTCGACTGTGCAAAAGATTGAGATCTTAATTGGTACCACCAGATACAAATTATGCGTTGTTAAATCTGTAATTATCGTTATGTTAAACAATTAAAGTGACAGATTTTATGAATCGTAATTAGAGTTTTAATTGAATGAATGTTTGACATATCTAATAGATACTATTCCAACACTAGAAGTAAAAATCGGTGACTAATACCTGAAAGACGAGGGCTCGAATTTCATATGAAACATTGTAATTTTCAATTTATAACATTGTAGGAGATTGGAATTAAATATTATTTAATAATTATAATATTTATTTTTTTAATATAGTAATAAATAATTAAAATAAAATCCTAGTAGTTAATAAAATAATAATTAATAAATAAATTTAAAAAAATAAATGATACTGATTTACAGACATTGAATACAGTATAGTGTCTTACAACATATTTGTTGCCTATGTTTATCCTGTTGTGAAATATGTCCATGTTTGTTTCTAAGATCTTAAAATTTTGGATGTGTTAAATTGGATTATACAATCCCCTAAAATACATATTTTTTTATCAATAACTGATCATTTATTTGAAAACTACTTTTTTTGCTATATTATTCAAATTCTTTCAATATGGTCGTATACATAACTACGTAAAAAGATAATGAATGTGCTTTAAAGATATTCTCCAGAAGATGCCGAAAGACATTTTTGGCGAAACATCGAAAATATTTTTTTTACGAAAACACACATTTTAAAAATGGTGATTAGAAATATATTTTTATTAAAAAGCGTCGAAAGAGGTTAGTGACAATGGCACGACGTGGACGAAATCCGCGTTGTTGATATGCTAGTGCTTGCCGAATAAAATAAAAGGTGTAAAAAACATTTTATTTAATAATGAAATTTAATCGTTTTGTAAACGATTAAATTTCATAAGAGCCGATAATAAATTATCAGTTCTTGATACAAAAATATGTATTTTAGGGGATTGTAAAATCCAATTTAGCACATCCAAAATTTTAATATCTTAGAAACAAATATGATTCCATCAATAATTTTGCAATATATAAATGACAAATTTTTAAAGCATATATTGAAAGACAATATGTTTTTACCATCTAACGAAACTATTATTATCAATTAAATTGTATAAAAAATAAAAAATAATAGCTTTTATTATAACAATTGGTATAACATATGTCTCGTGTCTTTTTTGACATAAAAATTACGCACTTGCCAAGAATATGAATTTTAAAGTGCATATTTTTCTGTCCAAATACCTTATTATTACCAGGCATTCAAGTTACTCAAGTTTCTTGACAAGAGAAAAATAAATTGTCGGCACCAAAGTTTACCCTAATGTTCGGCCTAAACGCTGTAATTTAAATTTTTTAACGTTGCACCCACGGGCGTAAATTTGAGGGCCATTCGATAAGTTGTTCGACTTGAAAAATTAATAAAATTTATTTTAATTCAATGTTATTTTAGATATAAATATGTAAAACTATTGCGAAATGACAGACCATAACTTAATGTGTTAAAATGGGTACTACTAAGTATGCAGTGACACACCAGACTGAAATCAGTGATATTTATTGTAATAATTATAAATTATTTTTACAGCTTACAATTAATATAAATTCTTCTTTATTATTAAGAACATCTTAAATGTGACAATCAATTGGAATAATAATCATTATTAATTTCGAACTCACACGACATAAGTCTAAAAACATGAGTCACCACTAAATATTTAACGACTTCCTACTGATCTGGAATATAAATAAAATAAAAAAATAATAATGCTAGCGATACTTAACATAAATGCGTCAAATATTCCAATCTTTTTTTTAAATACCATGTATGTATTTTACTTCTGCTTGCTATATTAATAGTGTCTGTATCCTTTAATTAATTGCTTTGCTTTCATTAACGACACGGATTGATTACTCGTCATAATTTCTCGATTCTCATCGGATATCGTAATAGCAATTAATGCGATTGATAAAAGTGGTAAATTACATAGAGCACTAGCAATTAGTTGAGCGTTCATGTCAAAAATGGTTAACTCAACTAATGCGTAAAATTGCCTTTTAAAAAACGCTGTAAATCATAGATACTATGTCGGTATTTTTACTATTTAATTAAGTCACATAGGCACTGATTTTACAATGTATTATCGTCTAGAATTATAACTATGTATGTATATTAAATTTGTAGAAAAAATGTATTACAATGTATGAAGAAAATGCAATCGCACCGAGAGACGGTAGTCATTATCGAGTTATGCGCGAGGCTCATACGATTGGTTTTATATTATTATAAAAAAAGTATAAACTATGAACTGTATAAACGAGAGCCAGTCAAAATCAAGCGAATTAAAAACTAGGCATTTAACACTAAGACAAAATAGTAGCATGAAATAAGCGCCGCACTTAAAAATGCACTAAAAGCCCTGTTAATATTTTTTTTTGTAAAAAAGAAATGATATTTATTCAATTTATCTATAAATAAAAAAATAGTATGGTGATGCACGTCTGTCACTTCAGCAAAATGTACTAATGGACCAAAAAGTTTTGTAAAGAAACATCTTAAATTAACAATGAACGAAATCTTTTTTTTTATTTGATTCACCTATGTATGCAGATTGATCATACAACCAATTGGTTAGATAAAATATGTTTTTTAAAAACACAACATTTTAAATATTGAGGGTAAGATTAATACTACATTAAATTTTTATATTGCTAATTAATGTAGAAAGTTTTAATCAGTCGAAATGATACTATTAGTAAATAATTATAAATTAATTATTTATGACTTGATTTATACATTCTGTCGTTGAACCAAAATGAGAACAATTTCTTTTAAAGATTGAACATTCTGAACACAACTCTGGCAATAGCTCTCTGGCCACAATCCAACGGCACAACTGTGTGACCCCAAGTTTAGGGTCAGATCCAAGCAATTGATTGAACTTCCATCGCGATGCACTAAAATGCATCGTGAATTACACACACATACATTTATTCCATCGCTGTCTGTTACGCGCCGCTGATAATTTTGCAATATTTAATCTTTTCAATAAAAAATATCGGTTGTATTTTCAATAAAAAATATTCGATAGAATAAGATCTAAGATCTCATTCCATCGGCCCTTTTACTCAACTACTCATCTGATTGAATACTTTGCATTCCTCTCTAAGATAAGTAGAAGGGTCATTTTTTTTGTCATATCAGATATGAAAGATGATGGTTTATCTGTGAAATGACATTGTGCCGCTTGGCCGATCGGCCGTTTAGATAAATGCATTTTCAATGCAAATTATTCGATCGCACGTTCCGATCATACGGCCAACAAAGGGGGCATTAGAATGGTTGCCTCTTTATTTTTCCTCTTCTTCTCTTCCCATGGCTGAGGTTCATCGATCAACTTCTTGACCCCTGAGCCTCGCCGAGCAACATTAAGAATATGATATAAGAGACGTCCTCCGGTACCACAAACACTACAATTCCAAACGTAGCGCAAACCCATTCAAAAGCTAATGGGTTGCAAAAAATAATATCAATATAAGGATCGGTTTATTTGATACAATCCAGTCGTTTCCATAATTCAAATAACCGTAATGTATACTATATTACTATTTAAAAAGATAGGGGAGATAATCCTGCTCTTTCCTATTCTCCACCCTTTGGCCAATGCAAAAATTTAGGGCGGAAGCAGAATATATTGTTGTTTGCCACTTTTCTTATAATAATAACCTATTGCTTATCAGTTGAAGTCACTGAGAATTAACAATATATTTGAAAAGTGTATTTTTAAGTTTAACTGATCCCTCAAAATTCTCAAAAGTCACGTTCAATAGTACAGCGCATTTTACCGACTTATAGGTATTTGTATAGAAACCGGGTGTTTTAATACATTTAAAACATATACTGAGTATGTGGAATTGTGAAAAGTGGTCCTAATCTGCCTTGATCTCCGATAGTCACGTGCGCTCGTGACAAATAAACTTATACGCAAATATTTTTAATAGTAAGTTTTATTACGCTTTTAGCGAGTAATTGCGAAAAAAATTAGTATAATTCTTTTACTTTTTCTAAAAACATATCTCGTAAAAAATTCAGCTTGGTACCCCATATTGTTTAATAATGGTGACTAAAATTTGAGAGAAAAATGTTTTAAAATAAAAACTAAAATATTTTTTTTTATTCATTTTTTGTTATTCATTAATAACGAAAAATGTAAAAAAAATATATAGTAAATATAAAAATTAAAATTAAAATTAAAAAAAAATTAAACATTTTTGATATTCTCACTTTTTCTTTGATTTTTCAACCGAGCTACGATTTTTTTAATATTTTGGATAGCCGTCATTAAAAAAAAGATAGTGGATTATATCCACATAAAATGACAAAAATAATTACTTATTTTAAAAAAAAATTTGTGACATTTTTGACCTCTTTACTTCTTTTTCCAGATTTTTTTACCGAAGATTTGAATATTTTTTTTTAAGTCGTTATATGCTATAAGTCAATTTACATATATATTATAGTTATTGTGTCATCAAATTTCGGTAACTCTTTTTTTTCGCTAGTTAATTTTAACTAACTAGTCTGATCCACCATATATTTTTAGATTGGCAGCTATTTAAAACCTGAAAATAAACCGTTAAAAATCATAAGAAAGAAGTAAGAAGAGAAAAGTTTTGTAATATAAATTTAAATTAAAATAAAACAATATAACTGCTGCAGTTTGAATTATATTGCCATAAAACTTATTTTAAAAATAGATCGCAAATATATTTGGGCTAAGGTTGTTAGCTTAATCCGTTATCTTATTGCAAAACTAATAAAAAAAAATAAAAAAATCGTAGCTCCCATAAAAATCATTTAAAAAAAGTAAATAGATTAAAAATGCTTAATAAAAAAAAATAAAAAAAAGTTTTGTTATAGAAATTTGAAAACTATTTTTTTATTTATATTGCCATTCAACTTATTCTAAAAATATATATGTATTGTAAATATTTTAGCTGAGTAAGTCATTTGAAAAGCGAATTTTTATTATTTACGTTCAATTAGATGTATTGTGGCGGCGTTAAACAGTTCCCAGTGTTGCCACACCACCGCTCAACTTGTGAAGCGGGTGGTTTTTAACAACTGGCGATATATACATTCTTACCCTCTCTCTCGCCTTGACTACGGTCTAACACCCCGCGTCCCCGCCACCTCTCCAAAAAAGGTCGTTTAATTAAATAGCCCTCAAAAACCACATGCGCTACAGTATATTATTGAAATTGCATGTCTGCAATTATTCAGAAAAATCGACAAAAAATTAACGGTAATTTTCAAACTTTTTTTATTTCATTAAATTCTAAAAAGCTAAATATTTCATCATTTACCTTTGATTAGATGTAACTCTTTTCATTTCATTTAATTCTAATAGGCATTTGAACAACGAATCATTTTATTATTCACCGTTGATTAGATGTATATGATCGTAATTGCATATATTCGATTATTTAAAAAATCAACACAAATTTAACGGTGATTCGCAAACTATTTTTATTTTATTAAATTATAAAAAGCATTTGAAAAGCGTATTTGATTAAAGTTTCAAAGTCGGTTGATTAGCAATTCATTTCATTATTTGACTATAACTTATATAATTAATATTTAAGATTATTTTTAAAATCTCACTCACCAGAAACAAGCGCCTCTTATTTTTGCATATGGTAGACAAATAACAATTTTTTCACTTTTTATATATATATAAATATATTAGCTCATAACGATAAATATATTTATAAACACTAATTTGAATTATACACTGCTTAATTCTAACACATACACTAAATTATATTATAAACACTAATTTTAATTATACACCGCTTAATTATCACACATTAAAATCACTTTATAATACACAATAATTTAATATATAGAAATGAATGAATTATTTTTAAATTATAAATGAAAACACTAGAATAATAACACAAAAGTAAGCACTATTTTGTTTTAAAATCTATTGAAATGGTTAAATATTCATTATAGTCACTTTATAATTAAAAACATTAATAGGGATATTATTATAAATAATATGAACGAAAACACTTATTCGAGAAAAATATAACGAAACAATTTACACGCCCGTTTACGACCACTGACGGAAATCTACTGGTGTTTTTTAAATATTTCTAAATATTCTTCATGGATAATAAACCATAAGGATTAAAATGTCGTGCATCTCAGACAACAAAAAAAATATTTTTTATCAAAGGTTGACAATTTGTCTCGTTTTAAAATATTTATCTCTAATTCGAATTATTTTAATGCAAGTTCGTTTGTTTATTTTTAGAATATTCGATTTATTTTAACGAGAGTGACGCAAAGGTCACCTTTGTAATAATGTTGACCTAAATATATTGTTGCCGGGTGGTAAATATTGAGATGCGCATGCGCGGGGCCTCGCTTCTTCGGTGCGACTCCTGCACATATCGGTGGAGGGGGTGATTGTCGCTTTCGGGTGCAGCGCTATCGCTCCTCAGTAATGTCGCAGTGTATATTGCCATATCTTGAAACTTGGAAAAAAACATAACATAATACATATTTTTGATAATGAAATCCCATACGTCAGAGGACGCCACTTGTAACGTGTAAATGTTGAATAATAAAAAATATGGATATTACTATTCATGAACAGGTATAACTACACCACTGTCTACGCGTTGACGTTAGGGAGATAAATAGAGAGGTTCTGCGGTTTCTGCAGAGGCGTTTAATCGCCTTTCTGTTATCACAATCTGGAGCCAATCGTTGAAATGGCACTTGCGGACGTTCTCCAGAAATCGATTCCCTTCGCGTCACTTTATGACCAGACCACTCCTTTATGCATAATGCATCTGATGTGCATATGCCCACAAGTTTTGCGTATCTCGTGACACCTAAGGCCTTCCAGACACGCATTAACTAGTCCGTTTATCTCGAATCGACATATCGTTAAATTAAAGTGGTCGATGATAAGAAGTTGTAATGGATCAACGCGAGAACATGATATGAACCTAAAACAGGGAATATTAAATACTACTTAAGCTATGTACCATGTGTCCAATAAGATAATTTATAGTAGTTACTATTTTAAAAAAATGCGACCACCTTTAAGAAGTAAACGAGAGGCAAGATTAAAAGAGAAACTCTTGATAGTGCGTTGGCGAACCCCTAACGACTATATAATTCAATTTGACTAATGATATATCCGGCCTGGAAAAGGATGTTGAATTGCATTCATCACGCCTTCGTTCTCAAATGACGATCATTTAATTTACGACCAGTCCGTTCAACAATTGTTTTTTTTGTGTACGAGTGACATGCGTTAGAATGATATTAAAATGAAAATTTAATTAAAAAATATTATATCAAATGTAATTTGGCCAACTATACTTTTAGGTGAAAATTACTTAATTGAAATACTTGAATTATCTGATACAAAAAAATACAGTTAAATCTAGAAGTTACCAAACAGTTCTTTCTTTTGCTCTTCATAAAAATATTAAAATGGTTACATAAAAAAAATGTGTTATCTAAACTTCAGGGAGAAATGTTATACGGTAACTGCATCGCAAGTAGTAAAGCATGATTGGTTGATATAATTCAAAAGAGCTGTTAAAACTTTAGATAGATAGTCAATGGAATGCTGGAATACCGTAAACCATAAAGCGCTGGACTCAGACTCTAATAACTCAAAGGTTACGGGTTCGGGTCCCTGCAGCAAATTCGATTTTTATTTATAAAAAACGCGCTAATAATAAAAACCGGAAATAACGGTTCCTTATTGTTTCTGAGAATTAATAAGGAACAAATTTCAAAACGTGCTATTTTTTTCTTTTGCTCAGTTCGTGCGGTACCCATTTGTGCATTTTTTTTCACGTCTTCTATTGTATCCAGATGTTGTAAAACAACATCTGAAACATCTAATTCTGTTGCGACGAATAAGCTTTAATAATATGTTTCAATCTTTATTCATCAACAGCAGACGCAGGCTTTTTACTGAACTTATTTTCAAGATTATTATCGCTAGTGTGAATTTTTCCAAACCATCGCCTCAATTCTCTGACTAACAGTACTCTAGCAAAATTCAAATTTGATATTTTTGTGGTCCGCACCTTATTTTGTTACAATTTGAACTCATACAAAATAGAAAAAAAGCTTTGCTTAACCTTAAAATAATACCTTGCCTACAAATAACATATAAAAATAAAAAAATAATGGTTGTGTAGGTGTGGGATTTATTTACTATGGGCAAAAACTTATTGACACTTAACAACTAGGTAACACTGACGTGACGGCAGCTTAGGACCTCGACAGAAAGACGACGACTAGCGGCGCCTCGTCCGCCGATCATTTTTTTAACAACATGTAACTAATTGTAATAGTACACTACAGTTTAAAGTTCTTATTCAAGATTGACAGCAGCTATTCATAAAGACATATATGAAAAAAATATTGCTACAACTATATACAGTAATAAAAGGTTTAGAAACTTTACTCTAGGGTCTTAGAATTGCAAAGATTAGCTATTCATTTTTTTTTAAATAAGAGTTATAATCCAATGTTATTTTATTTATTTGTTTCAGATTTGTCTTCTTCGCTTGCTGCCTTCTAGCTTGGCTGGTGCAGGGCGATGGAGCCACAATCAAAAAGTCAGTTCCTTCGACGGAATCAAAATCTAGCAAAATTTCAAAGATGTTCAAGAACGCATTGAGCAATCACGAAGTCTTAACTAGATTGGGTTTGAAAAAGTTACACATACCGGCCAGTCACAGCAGAAAACGTCTAGCAGTCGAGTCTAGACATCACAACGAAGACGATTCTAAGATGTACTTCGTCAAGCTGCCACCAAACCCTTACTACTATTCTCACACCAAACCAGACAAGAACGCATTAGCCAACATGAGCAAGAAACTGGCCGTGGGATTCAAATCGAATGGTAAACCTGGCAGAATCTACCATTGGAACATTCCAGTTCTAAAGAAGATCGCTGGACTTCAGAAGCACCACTCCAGATCTCAACTGTCAAGACACGACGACAGCGACATTTTCGACATCCAGAAAACGCCCACTTGGAACACGTTCACATACCAGAACGACGCAGGAGAAAAACCATATCTGAAGCCCCTGAAGCACGTCAAAAAGACGCCCACTTATTATGTGCCAGTCAAACCAAAAAAGGGCTCGTTTCACAAGTACTTCACCGGCAACGGAAAGCCAAAGTCGTTCTACGTGATGGATAACAGCAAAAAGCCAGTACACTATCAAAGACTACTTCCGTGAGAGTAGATCTATAGTTATATGTTAAAATTATACTTATTAATATTCGAGATTGGGCTGTTTCATCTTAATACTATATAACACTTTTGTATAGTAATGTAGAAATATATGTATATATTATAACGACTTATGATCAGAATTTAGAACTTGATGAGATTTTAAGGACTTGGATACAAGAGCAACTCTTGCGTCTCATTCGGCTTCTCTCGACTCCTAATTCAAAACTATGTGAAATGAATTCTTTAAAACCAAATTATAGGTTGCTCTAGATATACAAATATAGGTGACTAGATTTGATATCAAATGTATTTGTAACAGTTAACTTGACATAAAACTCGAGAGTAGCCGAGCGTATTATATGATAAAAGCCAGAACGCTCGTGATCCTTTTTATTATTATAGTTTTTAGATTATCTGCTGAGCTCTGCATATAAACATTTAAAGCTGTTAAAGTAACAGCTTATGGTGTAATTACGTGCGTATTTATTAAAACATGAAAGCAATGACGTATCGATGTTAAATCTTTGATGCGTCGTTGTTATTTTTTTTATTATGTAAGTAATTAAATATAACGAAATTGTTTTGTACTTAAGGTAAACATGTTATCATATCAATTTTTTATATAATAAATTTTATATATAAATTTCGTTTTATTATTTTTTCAACATACGCCTTAAATATATAGATTTTATGTTGGGTCATTTGAAAAGCGATAAGTGTTTGGCATCGTTCCAAGATGTCTGGCGATTCTACAACTAGACAGTAAAAAAAGGCAAGTACATACATATCATATACTACAATATAAAAGAGAAGCAATAAAAATTAACTAAATGGTTATACACTCAGCTTGTAGTTTGTAATTAAATTAAACTAAATATCGTATGATGTAAATATTACTCATATAAATTATTATTCACATAATTCATATACATATGTAATTTTTAATAATATTGCTTGATGATATTATTATTGTTATTTATAGAATAATTCAGTTAATTATTGTATATAGCTCTACTATAATTAGTATGTACTAAGTCAATCAAAATTATTTTTGTATTCTTACATACATATAAAGAATTATTTTATTCTGTTCTTATCTATTTTTTTCTCGACGTTTCGACAAAACTGTTTTTCGGCAGTCTCTGGAGAATAACTTGTGAATACATACATAATTTTCTCAGCATAAAATGAATGTTAAATTAGTTTGATATAGAAAAAATGAGTTATTCTACAGAGAATGACCAAGAACATTTTCAGCAAAATGTTGAGAGGAACATTCTAAATGAACGCAGAGAGAAAAATTCGTAAATATAAAAATACTCATTTAAATTTGAATGAAAAATATTGAAATGAATGATTTATTATCCATTACTCATCAGGAGCGAACAAAGACTACTCATTTTAATACTTTTTGTGACCACGACACATGCTGAAGCTTTAATTGGATTAGCCTAAAACTGCATTAGCCTAAAAACCATATAAATATATCGATTTGGTTCGTTAGCCAGCTTGATTCCCCGCGTTGTTACACGATGGTAGACATTAAAAAATTAGAAAATACATAAAAAATGTATTTTTTTCAATAGGGGCCGAAGAAAAATAAAAATTTAAATAATTTAACAATTTTCGACCAAAAAGTTAATAAAAAATAAAGAAGACAATAATGTTTCGACCAAAAAGTTAATAAAAAAAAGAAGATAAAAATGTTTTATACTTGTATTTGAATTTAAAAAAAAAAAAAAATATATTTTATTTTAATTATTATCTTATATATAATTGTTCTAAGCCGCCGTCGTCGCTTCCGGACGCGCATAACTTTCAATGAAACATTCTCCGTTCAATTCTATACTCTATAAATCGTATCGCTTTGTATGAACGGTGTGTAACAATACACGTAAACAAAGGAATTATAATAATAAATAATAAAAAAAATAAAAATTGAATTTGCTCCGATTGATTTTCGAGCCGCCGGCAATGCGTTCTGTTGTTTCGACCAATCAAAAATAAGCATTCAAATATTCAAATAGCTTCGACCAATGAAAAATAAGCATTCAAATTCAAATAGACAGTACCGTGACAACACTTTTATTTAATAATAAAATTTTGCTACGCGACAATAATTTTCATTAATTCGTCATTTGACTGAATATAAATAATCGGATTGCAAATTAACTAGGTGTGTTATAACTATGTTAACTTAAATATATACATAATGTGTTGAGGATTAGAAGAATACATTGATTAAACTAGATAAACAATCTTCGTAATGAAATCTTCAAATTTTGAATTCCCGGCGACGGGCTCCGAGGCCGAAAAGTGAGTTTTTCCTTTTATAAATAATCGGATTGCAACTTAACTAGGTGTGTTATGACTATGAAAATGAAATATATACATAATGTGTTGAGGATTAGAATAATACATTGATTAAATTAGATAAACAATCATAAAACAATCTTCGTAATGAAATATTCAAATTTTGAATTCCCGTCGCCGGGCTCCGGGGCCCAAAAGTGAATTTCTCCTTTTATATTACATAAACATTATCATTGCTTCCGATTTAATGCACAATTTTAAACGTGAACGTGTAATATATCCTTAGTATGTATGAGGATTGAAAGTTAATGTCGATCAAATCGGCGCTGTCGACTGTATATATCAACCAACGGACAGCTTATAAATGTGTAGTTCCTTGGATGTTATCTAATAAACGACAATTTACAATGATTATATATATGTGATCGCAAACCTGGAATAATCGACAGCCAAAATATCTAAGAGTGGGTTATTTCTAATTCCGATGTGTCAAAATATGTTCAATTTTTGTTCTGTGCCTTCATTTCTCTTTCGGAATAGTCAAATTCAAGATATTCAGTTACATCAAACTTATGTAGTATGTTCTTTATTAAAGATAATACTTGCTGACAGTGACTTCAATATGAGAAGATTCACTCTTTGTTTATATATACCAATTCTACGTTGTGGTCATATAAGTCATCAAATTGCTCCCTCATTACTTCTGAAAAATAATTAAAAACACCTTTATCAAGAGTTAAGCATTGAACACATTATTACTACTAATATAATCCATAAATTAAATTTAAACAACCGAAGAACAAAATTGACGAAAGTTACTGTATAGGATTAAACACGTAAATTGACATATCTTCATCTTCTTCAAAATAGTCGCAATATGTCATATATTAATTGTTTGCGATACGTAAATGTTATTAGATCTATCATTGTTTCTGAAAATTAACTGTAAACGATACTATATAGTGGGTAAAATGTTACTTTGTTTAATTAACTTTGGTATGTATACCTTTAATTGCCCAATCACCGCTGTTTGTCTTTTAATATTAGATCCTGGAAAGTCAATGGTAATTTTGTTAGAATAACCGTAACATATTATTCATATAACCTAACACTTACTGGCACACTCATAATTTATAGTTTTAATTATGTTATACACTTTAAATCATCTTCAATTGACACTTTGTAAGAAGAATGCTTTGTTTAATTAACATATTTTACTGTTTATTGAATGGCACTAAGCTGTATCTCTGCGCGCGCTTGACTGATGACAGAACTGTCAAATGTAAGCAACTGAGGGGATATCCCGATACATGATCGGGATATCACCGCGCGCTTAAGAACGAACTACGAAATTGATTTTAACGATTTAAATTGTAAAACACTTATCAATATATGTTTAAAAATCATCAAATTCTAAAAAAAATATTTTTTTAAATATTTTTAGTTTATACGGTATTTAAAATATAATATAAATAATGTGGATTTTTATTAGCTTCTCTTAACAAAAAAAAAATGTACTTGAATTTTGGCGAACGTTGGCAATTTAAATTAATAGTTTTTAGAGAATTTTTAAAATTTCGCTTGAAAAAACATTTTAAAAAAAAGGGGGAAAATTTCAAAATAAGTACTATTCATTACCAACCAACTACTAAACACATAGTGTTGCAAGAATCTCTCTTACTGACCCCTTTGAAA
Organism: Plectrocnemia conspersa; assembly: GCF_051122295.1. Lineage (NCBI taxonomy): Eukaryota > Metazoa > Arthropoda > Insecta > Trichoptera > Polycentropodidae > Plectrocnemia > Plectrocnemia conspersa. The sequence goes on along the minus strand of NW_028277177.1, from coordinate 3,466,821 downwards.
GGAAACTACACAAAATTGTAAAATATTTTATAACTAATTTAATTTTTTTAACTTATTTAAATATTTTTTAAATTATAAAGTTTTAGAATAAATTTTCAAGATTTATTCAAAATATTTTCTTCAACCTTAAAAATATTTTTTATTTTATTATGGATTTTAAATATTCTTAATTTATTATAGATTTTAAATATGTTTAGTTTATTTAAATTTTAAATAATGTGAAAATTTTTTGCACTTATTAATTATTAAAATATATAATGCTGCGCAGATAAATCATTTACTTTAAAAAATATATAAATATAAATATTTTTTAATAAAAATTGACAAAGATCTCAAAATTATTATTATTTTTAAAGCGCACTTTTGGTCTAAAGTAACAGATTAAGTGCTTGATATTTTCAGTTTATTATTTCTTTCTAATTGGCTTTTATATTTACACATAAAACATACAAACAACTTTTTTAAATTATAAATCAACTTATGGTGTAACTAAAAAAAGTTCTTATTACTAAGATTTAAATTTATGATAAAATTGTGTTATATGCAATTTATTCATTGGTTCCGTAAGCTTCGCTGTATTGAGATTTCACTGTACAATTTTTAATTTATTATTATCAAGCTAAGTTCTAAACCTATTTATAAATGATATGCAATATTTAGATTTATCATTAAATATCTAAGTTTCAAATATAACGATAAAATTTAACGTTTCAAATCTAATAAATAATATAAAATGTTTTCTTCTGGAAATATTTAGTCAAGTTGTAAACCTATTTTCAAATGAATTGAAAATGTTAGTAGTTTTTTATAGATTAAACCATTTTGTCTATTATTGAAAATCCTAAATAATAATGTCCAATTTGGACCATTAATTTTTTTTTAAATATTTAAAAAAATCAGAACGAAGCAAAAATTATATTTAAAACCCAAAAAGTTGAGGGTCCGGTATACGCACACTCGCTAGCTTTCGGTACCTCACGATAGTGAGGTACCGACAGCTAGTTCTGCTAAATTGAAATATCTATTTTCACATATTATTTAAGGTGGTATTCAATAAATATTTTTGATTTTTTTGTAAATGATAATTATTCAATATATTAAAGAAAATTAGTGTTAAAATATACATTAAAATATTTTTAAGGGCTTAAAATATAACAGCGACATCTGTGCATTTAACGTATAATTAAAATGATAAAGAAATTAAGTTGAATATCTTATAAAGGTTTGAGTCTTGACTAAAATATTTAAAATATATTTTGTTAAAATAAATATATTTTTCATTTTCATAAGCTAAAATTATTAAAAATAAATATAATCTTATCATTGGAATTATATTTACAATAAACTTGAAAAAATATGAGAATAAAAATATAAATGGATGTATTATCTTATATATAATTGTTCTAAGCCGTCGCTTCCGGACGCGCATAACTTTAAACGAAACATTCTCCGTTCAATTATCTACTCTGTAAATCGTATCGCTTTGTATTAACGGTGTGTAACAATACACGTAAACAAAGGAAATATATTTAATTATAATAATAAATAATATTAAAAATTAAAATTGAATTTGTTCCGATTGATTTTCGAGCCGCCGGTAATGCGTTCTGTTGTTTCGACCAATCAAAAATAAGCATTCAAATATTCAAATAGCGTCGACCAATGAAAAATAAGCATTCAAATTCAAATAGATAGTACCGTGACAACACTTTTAAATAATTATTATTTAATAATAAAATTTTGCTACGCGACAATAATTTTCATTAATTCGTCATTTGACTGAATAAAAACGAAATATATACATAATGTGTTGAGGATTAGAAGAATACATTGATTAAACTAGATAAACAATCATAAAATAATCTTCGTAATGAAATTTTCAAATTTTGAATTCCCGGCGACGGGCTCCGAGGCCTAAAAGTGAGTTTTTGCTTTTATAAATAATCGGATTGCAAATTAACTAGGTGTGTTATATAACTATGAAAATTAAATATATACATAATGTGTTTAGGATAAGAAGAATACATTGATTAAATTAGATAAACAATCATAAAACAATCTTTGTAATGAAATCTTCAAATTTTGAAATCCCGTCGCCGGGCTCCGAGGCCGGAAAGTGAGTTTTTCTTTTATATTACATAAACATTATCATTGCTTTCCGATTTAATACACATATACGTTAGATTTTAAGAATTTTAAATTAACCAGTTATGTTTTAAACATGAACGTGTAATATATCCTTAGTATGTGAGGATTGAAAGTTAATGTCGATCAAATCGGCGCTGTCGGACAGCTTATAAATGTGTAGTTTCTTTGATGTTATCTAATAAACGACATTTTACAATGATTATAAATATGTGATTGCATACCTGGAATAATCGATAGCCAAAATATCTAAGAGTGGGTTATTTTTAATTCCGATGTGGCAAAATAGGTACAATTTTTGTTCTGTGCCATCATTCCTCTTTCTGAATAGCCAAATTTAAGATATTCAGTTACATCAAACTTATGTAGTATGTTCTTTATAAAAAGATAATACTTGCTGACAGTGACTTCAACATTAGAAGATTAACTCTTTGTTTATATATACCAATTCTACGTTGTAGCCATATAGGTCATCAAATTGTTCCATCATTGCTTCTGAAAAATAATTAAAAAACAATAAGACTCCTATCAAGAGTAAACATTGAACACATTATTACTACTAATATAATCCATAAATTAAATTTAAACGACAACCAAAGAACACAATTGATGGATGTACTGTAGAGGATTAAACACGTAGATTGACATCTCTTCATCTTCTACAAAATTGTCACAATATGTCATATATTTTTTATTATTACTAGCATTGTAATATGTTTAATTAACTTCGGTATGTATACCTTTAATTGCCAAATCACCGCTGTTTGTCTTTTAATATTAGATCCTGGAAAGTCAATAGTAATTTTGTTAGAATAACCGTGTTATATTATTCATTTATAACTAAACGCTTACTGGCACACCCGCAATTTATAGTTTTGTCTATAATTTCAAATGCTGCATCACTTGAATCATCTTCAATTGTCACTTTGTAACAAAAATGCCGGGATTATAACATATTTCTTGCCAGAGTGACAGAAGAACTGTCAAAGCAAATTTGGGAAGTCCCGCGCTTGAGAACGAACTAAATTGATTTTAACGAGCGAAATTGATTTTAACGATTTAAATTGTATAAAATTTATTAAAATATGTATAAAAATCATCAAATACAAAAAAAAATGTTTTTTAAAATATTTTTTTAGTTTATAGATTTAAAATATAATATAAATAATGTGGATATGTATTAGCTTCTCTATACAGAAAAAATATGTACCTAAATTTTGGCGAACGTTGGCAATTTAAAGTTTTAGTTTTTAGAGAATTTTTAAAACTTTGCTTTAAAAATATTTTAAACAAAAAGGGGCAAAGTTTCAAAATAAGTACTATTCATTACCAACCAACTACTAAGCGCACGGTATTGCAAAAATCCCTTTTACTGACGCCTTTGAAAGTAAACTACACAAAAATGTATAACACTAATTTAAATATTTTTTAAATTAAAAGTTTCAGAATAAAATTTCAAGATTTATTCAAAATATTTTTTTCAACAATAAAAATATTTTTTATTTTATTATGGATTTTAAATATTAATAATTTATTATAGATTTTAAATATCATTAGTTTATTATTAATTTTAAATATAGTGAAAACTTTTTACACTCATTAATTATTAAAATATATAATGCTGCGCAGAAAAACATTTACTTTAAAAAAGATGTAAATCAAAATATTTTTTAATCAAAAAAGACAAAGGTTTCAAAATTATTAATATTTTTAAAACGCACTTTTGATCTAAAGTAACAGATTAGGTGCTTGATATCTTTAGTTTATTGTTTCTTTCTCATTAGTAAATGTAATTAAAAACTGACTTTTATATTTACACATAAAACATAGAAATATTTTTTTTAAATTATAAAGTAACTTATGGTGTCACCAAAAAACTTTTTTATTACGAAAATTTAAATTTATGATATAATTGTGTTATGCAGCGTTAAAACTGGCACTCAAACACATAAAATACGCTAAAACACAATCAATGACTTATAATCACTCACATTGCACTAACTATATATGATCGATTGTGTTGTAGCGTTAGTAAGGTGTAACAAAATATTTTATCATATCAGTAATATTTTTGAGCGGATGTGTAACCGATGCTATTTATTATTATTATTATTTATTAAACTGTAAATATACTTTTAAATGATACAAAATGTTACGTTTTAATATTATTTTTTATGTTGAAAACATTTTGATATTTTTTGTTTTAATAATATTTAGTAAAGTTACAAACCTATTTTAAAAAATATTACAACGAAATCTCTTTGTAACGAATACCGAAATACAAAATTCCCAGTATAACGAATCTTTAATTTGTCCCCGAAAAACTTGCATACAAAATGTTTTCATTATAACGAAGACTGATCTCTGTATAACGAAATATTTTGATCCGAATTTAAGAATGACGTTGCAACTTTACACAATATTTCTCCAAATTCAGTTCGTTCTTGACGTGGTGTGTGACAGATGTGTTCAAAAGCGACATTACATGTGTTTTGCTGACCCTCAAACTTTTTTTATAAAACATTTTTTTCACAAATTTTATTGTTTCATACAGTATCCTTAAAAATGGGCAAAAAACTATCTGTCAACCTTATAAGAGGTTATTTTGATGTTGTAGTAATGTGATAATTAAAAATAAAATATATCATCTTCCTTACGTTCAACATAACGAATTTTCAGTATACCAAAATTTATTCATTGGTTCCGTGAGCTTCGCTGTATTGAAATTTCATAGTACAATTTTTAATTTATTATTATCTAGCCAAGTTTTAAACCTATTCATAAATGATATACAATATTTAGATTTATCATTAAATATCTAAGTTTCAATATAACGATAAAATCTAACGTTGTAAATCTAATAAATAATATTAAATGTTTTCTTCTGGAAATATTTAGTCAAGTTGTAAACCTGTTTTCAAATGAATTGAAAATGTTAAGTAGTTTTTTATAGATTGAACTATTTTGTCTATCATTGAAAATTCTAAATAGTAATGTCCAATTTGAACCATTTAATTCTAAAAAATATTTTTAAAAATCAGAACGAAGCAAAAATTATATTTAAAACCCAAAAAGTTGAGGGTCCGGTATTCGCACACTCGCTAGCTATCGGTACCTCACGATAGTGAGAAAAACTAGCTGTCGGTACCTCACTATCGTGAGGTACCGACAGCTAGTTTTTTATAAATATTTTAACTTTTATTCTTTGAACATTTTTTTAATTATCATAATAAATTAATAACGATATCAATATTATAGACATGAATGACATAATAATAAGTTGCTGTCATATTGAATTATTCCAAGAATTTATAAAATAAAACATTTTCTCCATTTAAACACTCTTCATAAGTAAGACATATTTCTGTTTAATTGCGACGTTGACATTAATAAGAAAAGCTTCAAAGGATCCATCCTTCAAATACTTTTATTTTCAGAATAGCCACCTACCTGATGGTATATCAAAAATATTAACCAGCAGGATTGCAATTCTATGACCAGTCGCTACGACTTTTGGACGACAATTCTGGCAAGATGCCAGGCAATGCTTTACAACGGGGTAAATCAACACCTACAAATAAGTAGGGAGACAGGACTGTTCGTTATTGTAACTATTTTTTACAGCTTACAATTAATAGATTATACTATGCATGACTTAGCTTGATTTTATTTTAATTATTCATCCATGAGATTAGATAAAATGCAAGAAAACTTAATTCGTAATGATCGATCGAAACTACAATTATATAAAAGTCACTAACTTCAATCTCTCAGACGCGATATAAATTGAATTACATTAGAGTTAATATATGATTCGAACCCATGTCTTCGGGTATTAGCCACCATCGGTTTACCGTACAAGTATTACATATATTGGCCATGTGTATGGCTAGAATATGTTGAATTATACTTTTAGCTTCATGTTCTTTATAATCAATCATTTTTGGGCAAAGAGCTTACAAAACTTAGTTTAAAGGATATTATTACTTATTCCCTACAAAAATGGCACTTTATACTTCTAACATTGCATTATTCATAATAATCAAACAAATAAGTTTAATTTCAAGGTTGACTCAATAAAAAGCAACACAATTTAGGTAACGTGAAACATGTTTGATATTATAAAAAAATATTCTCCATTTACTTCATACACTTATTTACTACTTTTTAAAAATCATTTAGTAAAAGATCAGAAAAAACTGTTTATAAGTCGACGATTACAGTTACATCAAAGGTCTTCACGCTTGCAACACTTCTTGTTTCAAAACAAAATAAATATGAAAACTTTACACAAATAAAATATTATTTAGTAAAGCATTTTGAGATAAGCGTTACACAATAGTAAATTACAAACTATTTCGTCCTTTCAAAAATATTTTGAGGTTGTAAAAGTTAATAAGTGGTTTGTTCTATTATCAACGTTTGCAGCATTAAACGAATACTTTAATGATCACAAAATCAAACATTTTTAGACAGTATTTTAAACAGTCTGTTGCTGATTTTGGTTAAGAGAACACGCCGTTGTTAATATTATTTTGAAGCTCTGATTCTAATGATGATTTTTGTATGTAAACTATCTGTTAAAGCCAATTATCGAAGAAACACATTCATGAAATTTTAAATATAGAGTGAAACTAAAAATTACTAGTAAGACATCACGAATCTTTACAGATGCTGAATAATAGTACTAAGCATCCAATAGTTGTATCAATGATGCTTTAATTCACTGGTAGAGAAAGATTATGATAAAACTGTCTAGGAGTTATCAGTAGAACGTAGCTACCCATAAGGAATAGTTTAAAATCATTCGAATTTGGGTTTCACAAAAACTTTCATCATCAGCCCTTCAACAATTAATAATCACGTGTTCATTGTTCATAGATACTGTCTAAACACAAAAACGATCCATTTTTGTGTAGGTTCATTACTAATAATGATTAGTATTTTGGCGACGGGATGATGACGGGTGGCAATTAAACACAGATTGAGCCGGTGTAGTAGTGTTTTATTGAAGATTTATGAAGTTACATATTAATTTACAATTGAACGGGGCGCAGGCCCGCAACGGCGCGCCGAAGGTTGTCAGTCGAGAGAATCCGTCCGCCAGTGTTATTAGAGTGCCGCCAAGTTTTGCCCATAATAAACCCGAATAAATACATATAAATAGGCCCCCTACAGTATATTTTGTATAGCTATCCGAAAATATTCTTTTTCCAAAGCAAGTACCTGTTTCGAAACGTTGACTAAAAAATAGATTTTTGTGGTAATTTTAGTAGTAAAACGTTATAAATTGGTATATACCGTCACAATATAATTATGTTGTGTCATAAATTTAATATAAGGAAGATAAGTCATATTCATATAATAAATAAATGTTAATCATCTAAAAATTACTGTAGAAGCTGATGTTGTTTGAAAGCCTGGAGCTCTGCATGCGACACCGAGGCGAAGCGGCAGTAGGAGACACATTCTATTGACGATGTTTCAGAAGGTCGTCTTCCGCCGGTCGGTGTCCCTCGTCGATTTATGTATTTTGCATCAGTGCTATATAAATATTTTTTTATATTTAAAACATAAATACAATCAATGTTGTATTCTACTATTCATAATATTTCTTAAAAACGTAGAACAAATAATACCCATAAGTAATGGCACGTCACAACAATAAAAAATCGACAACTAGTAAGCTATTTAATAGTATATAAAAACGACGTTCGAGTAACCATAGTATTAAGATGGCACGTCGCGCCAAGAGTGATCTGAGATAAACTATTAAGTCTATTTCCGCCCAATTTCCGGAACTAGATGTAACGTCCTTATCGCCTCTTTCTCATTGTTTGATCATGTAATTCTCGGTGTTGCTATCAACAAATAAATACACCTGCATACAACGAAACTAATAGAATTTCAATCACTACCGTTATTGAAATTCTGTTATTTTTTCGTGTGTATCACCTATTTGCTACCACAATTAAAAAGAGCCAGAATGGCTGTTTTTTAGACTAAAGATTTAATCACTTACATTTTTTTTGGTTGATATTAAAGTGTTTAAGTATATGCAGTTCTAAGATGAAGGTATAATATATGTGAAAAAAGTGTCATCGACAAAATGAACACGAAGCTTGAGTAAATATTTATTTAGATTGTTGAAGCAATAAAATATTTTTGCAGAAGTAATTATAGTATAGTATGAAAATGAGTATCAATAAAAAATATTAATATTTAATTATGAAAATTGTCAAAATTTAAATTTTTGATTTTTTAAAAACATGTATGTTTTTTAATGCAGTTTTTAATTATTGCGATTTTATAAGGTATGCGTAATATAAGCAGCTATATTTTAGATAATGTATATTGTTTGTATATAAATACATAATCACTTTAGTCAAATATTATTGTGCTCTAATTTCACAAAAAATAATAATTACTTTCGTGACCAATCAAATTTATTGAGATTTGCTTCAACAGTTTTTGTTGATTTATTGAGAAACTACTTTTAAAACTACGATCCATTAAGTTGATAATTAGAATAAGATCATGCAAAGTACTCGTACATATTTTCTTAAGATGTTCAAATACTTTGATATATTAAAATTTCTAAACAATACAAAAAAATAGATGGTGACTCATTAATTAAATATCAAGGTTAAATATTTAAAATTGTCGACAAGTTATTACACGAAAATTGCATTTACAGGTGTAGGTCACTAGATTGTAAATTTGCAAAACTTAAAAATAATAATCAATTTGATTGACGTTACCGTATTTAATTTAACAATTATTACTTTCAGATAAAAGCTAATTTTAATATTATTTAAGAAGTATTTACTAGTTTATCCTTAGTTGTAGAATAATTATTATCAATTACTAGGAAAACTATGATTTTATAAAGGAAAGATTATTTTAAATTTTATAAATAATTTGTATCTAAATAAAAGTATTAAAAATCAGTTAAAAAAATACTTTTTTTTTTCTAGTACTTGGGTGCATTTGGTTTAGTATTGAGATTTATTTTTTGTACTTATAAACCGAATTATATTGACATCATTAATCTATGACAAAAATATGATGCCTTAACTAATATTTTTTAATCATTCGTTTATTAATCGCAGGACATTTTTCACTACAATTTTAAGTTGTTATATATAACAACCAACAAATACATAAATGTTTTGTATTTTTAAATAGAAATAAGCATTTTCTGAAAAAAAAATCACTTTTGTAAATTTATTTTATACCATAAAAATCTATGTAGCTTTATCTCAAATTTGCAAAAATATAACGTATTTTTGTATAAAGTTAATTATATGTATATAAAGTTAATTCTGTAAATTAGTAATCAAACTATATTTTGCTTATTACAAATACAATAATTAAACATAAAATAACATATTTAGTGAGCTCAAATATTATTCACATATTAAAATATTAGTTTGAAAGTTTTAGTGTCACATCTTTACTTAAACAGCTCTCTAGTAATTTTGTCTACTCTTGGTGCTTTATGACATTTAAAGCTTTTCATAGCTGGTCTTACTTCTTCGATTATGGGGTCATCAATGATAATCTTTGCTGAGAACTAGACTGTTTCAAGGATAAAATTTTGCTTCTCTGTGAGTCTTAATAGATTTTCAAAAAACTCGAACTATCTCCCTTTGATTTCGTCTTTCTCTATCAGGATTTTTCCTTTCTTATTTTTGCAAGCATTGAGCCGTGGCTGAAAGGATTTTATTTGCTAGTAATTTATCTCAACAGTAGTTTAACGAATATCTCATACCCAATAATATTATTTTATGATCATGCTATAGTTTCTGTCATTTTATTTTAGTAAAAGTGGCTTCTATTATAAAAGTACTTGACTGTGCGCCTTGCTCATTAGGTATTTTAATTTGTTTGTATTAATTAAATAAAAATACAGGTTTACAAAAATATTTCGTGGAATTGTATGATTTTTGTGTTGTCGTTTTTCCCATATAAAATATAAGGAAAATTATTTTTATGAATACTAAGTTTTTACCCTAAAATATTGTACGTGCAAATAAAAAATATCAGAGTCAAACATTGTATCACTGGGTTAGTTATTTTAGGGTTTATGTGGATCCATTATTTTTTTGTTATGAACAGTGTTTTGAATAGAAACGAATACCTGTTAACGAAAAATATATTTTCGTTGTGTATAATATTATTTACATCATGTGGTATGCAATCTTTAATATAAATGTATTATAATGAAAAGGGAAAAATATTTAATATAAATGTATTATAATGAAAAGGGAAAAAGATATAAAATTATACATCAAATAATAATATTATATTTAATATAAAAAACATATTACATACTATTTTAAAACACACAAAAAATATGACATATAATAAAATGTCATATTGTTTTAATTTTGTAAAAGATTTATTTTATGCTCAATAATCTACTCATAAAGATTTTTCTATTTCTTAAAACATAATTTATTCTTCTCTTCGAGGAGAGAAATTGATCTAATTCTCGTATGACCTTTGACGCATTGGGGCAATTTGTTAGTCTTATTTTAATAAAGAAAGAATTCAACACTAATTTTATATTTGAGTAAATGTGGCAAATGATTAAGTCTATATAATTACTCTATATTGGTAAAAGCAGCGGTAAATCCACCCCATGTATAGTATCAGTAGTTCCTTCGGCGGCCGGCAGGAGGGCCCTCGCGACTCTCGTATATAGAGTGATAAAGAGCGCAATCGCGGTCAGTTGCGCGCGCCCCTTTGCACAGTGTGCGTCTCGCGTCACTCCGTGTGCGTGCGCCGCTTGGAAAAGCGTGTGAAAAGCTCTTGCCATGGCCGACCCAGACGACTACCCCCGGAAGCAGTCCAAAGGACTCACCGCCATCAAAGTGGAGAGTGCCATACCCAAACGAAGGTATTTTCATTCAATGTCTAATATTAACGAGAATTATTGAGACCGGCGACGCCGACGCTTCCCGTTTAGCGTCCGGGAGCATTTTGACGTTTGGCCATAGACAATTTTTTTCCGACCATTGCGCAAATTTTTTTTCGAATCCTTCGGTTTGGCCATAAAAGAACGACCATATATTTTAATAAAGCATCAGCTTCACTCAGGATCTTGACTTTTTTCCTGCTGCTGAAACAAATATGTTTTCTGAGCAGAAAATAGGATTGTTCAAATAAATATATATTAAAAATGTCGAAAAAGGTATGAATACAAAAAATATTTTCTTATTTGAATATTTTTTTTAAGCATTTATTGCTTTCACGATAAAATTGTTAAAATTACAAATAATATTTTTAATACGCGATTTCGTAGTTTGAGATTTTTATTTGACAAGTGTGCGGCAGCAAATACGCAACCCTTACCGCTCTCGACTTGTAATGTTACATATAGTATGTTTAACAATATTTTAATAGAAAGCGAGACAAAATAGACTACCATAAGTAAAATATATAACTATCGCGTTCAAAGGAATCTGAGGAAAAATTATTAAAGCACAGTTATTTTGCAAAAATTACTCGACATCATCTTATTTTTTTAAATTTCTTCGTTTAAATATGATATTTTAGAAACGAATGAAATTGTATTAACAGTAACAATGTTAGATATATGCTTATATAAATTAATATAAATCTAAATAGGAACATACATACAACGGAACATACATATGTATAAGCTAATGTTAATCAGGCCCGGCTGCACAAACGATCTGCGCCAAAAAAATTTTTTTTTGAAATATTTTTAATTTTTTTTAACAATGTTTCTAAAATATCTAAAGTTGCTTGGGGAGTGTAAAATCAACAGCGTGCAATATATTAGAGAACACTCAAAATATTTCGTAGAGCTAGCGGATGATATTTGAAAATAGCCTTTATTTATTTAAACTTATAAATGCTATATCAAACCTACTTTTTATTGTTGAACTCACTTTGCGACGTAATTTCGGCATTTTACAGAAGTGGGGAGGGGGGAAAGTTTGATTTAATTAAGATTTATAAAAATCTTTCGTTGTAACCTGACAGGCATAAGCCCAATGCGTTACAATGGGCAAAATATGTACCAACCGAGCAAGTCAACCATATAAAATTAAGCGTATATAAATTGTTGAATTTTATAAAAACAAACAGTATCTACATATATAGATCTACCAAATTTTAACATATACACAAAAAATATCTATGAACGAAATATAATAAAATATTTAGTAAATAAATTTACATAACTTGCAAAGTGCTCTATATTTTGGTTAATGTAAGAATGTATCACTTAAAAAGAAAATAATTAAAATAACCCGAAATCTCATGCAATGGTGACTTAACGCCATTGGTTATGATTACACATTCAGTTAATATTTCATGTATTTTTTTGCCTGACAGGCGTAAGCCCAATGTATTACAGCGGGGTAAATCAGTACGAACTCACAATATACAATAATGAATACATACAAGTAAATAGCGCATTTTTTATAAATAAAAATTCGAGTGCTGCTGCCGATTTTATTGCTTTTGACGTGAATTTTTGCCTTCTAAGAAGTGATAATTGTTTTTGCGCCCTCCCATTGACCAAAATTCGGCTTATATTATTTTTTACCAATACTTTCATATCAGAAGAGCGTATCCAATAACCATAATATTCTTAGCAATATTCTTCTTCCGAGTTTGTATTTTGGACTAGACCTAATGAAAGTTATACTAAACTATAATTCGTTTTGGAACTTTTATTCGGTTAGGTTTTGGTTTGAACAGTAAATGGACGTTTCGCAACTATCAAATTGAGTTTCATTGTTATTTTAGAGCAGCATATAATTTCACTAGCGCCTATAATTAAAATTATATTTTCGATATTATAACTGAAACAATATGTATTTAGACTTCACTAATGAAAAAATTTAAATCTTATAATTTTACTAGCAACTGCCAGATAAATTATATGTAAACTAGTAAAAACATATATGTCTACCGGTGAAAATATATTCTGATATGATTTTAAAAATATTTTTGGTATAGATACGAGACTTTTTTTTATATTTTTGCAACGGATAATACGAGAAATTCTAGTTTAGAATCAGAGACATCATTTGTCAGTAATCAGAGACAGTGGAGGGGGAGGGGAAAGATTTTTTCTTAATATTTCGATTTCATTAAAATTCATAGTATTTCATTAAATGACATGCATTTTTCTGAACAAATTCAAGTGGGAGGCAAATATTTTTACTACCCCCTCCCCCAAATGAATTTATGTTGAGAGAATGTATAATATTGTTGACCGTCTATTTATATTGTGGGGTCTTATTCTTTGAACTTACGTTAATTTACTGTGACCAAAATTCTGCAATAAGACAATTGCGTCAAGGATTGGGATCACACAATAGCCCTCGTTACGACCAGAAAAAATCATAAATAACAAGGATTCTCGAGTGCATTGTTGCGAAATGGTCACGGATATAATAAATCACCGGATACACAAGATTCCCGTTGCATTATACGACAAAATATAAAAGTAACTCCCATTTCTAAATAAATATAATATGGTACCTTAAAAAAAATCGCTCCTGGTCATAATCGGGAGATTCGTTTTTTCTGTGTTTTAGTTTAAATGTCACATACAAGTTGCATTGACTTATAAATTCACAGTAGAAGTTACGATTCAAACTGAAAAACTAAGTTTAAGAATTATATTGTAATATAACTTTTCCTAATGTACCGATGTTTCACATTACAATTAAAATTTTGCTTGTTAACTTTTACAATGTTATTGAAAACACTAAAATTAATAATTTAATTTTATATGATATTTTTATATTTAAACATATTATACATATTTGCTGTGTATAGTTACAGTAACGAATAATTTAAGCATGCAAAAAATATTTGAACTTCTGGGTCATGCATAATTTAAGTATTTTTAAGAAGGAGTTGTACGTTATTTGTTCTGTAAATATTTATCAATCGAGACGACAGTTGATACAAGACCGCAACTATGAATATTTGCTATTTTTATTTATATAGTAAACTTACCATTGTAACAAGTCTGGAAATCAAAACTGTTAGCTGTTCATAATATGACTTCAAGAAACTTGTACCGTTATTTGTATTAATAATAATTTAATTAAAACGCACAAAATCTGATCATCAATTTACTTTTCAGACAAGAACTGCTGAAATGGAACGGCTGGGGATATCAGGACTCAAAATTCCTCGTTCATGAAAATTCGTCACACGAAAAAATGATAAGATTCACCGGCAAAAGGTAAGACTCACACGCTCGTCATATATTATATAAGATAAGGTTCACAGCTATTTACAAACGGTGCGCAAACTTTGATAAGCAACGATAAGGGGTGCAGTGACTCCAGAAAAGTTTAATTTATAAATATTTTTAAAAATTTATATTCGTACTTCAACGGCTAGTGCTAAGTGACAAATTGTTCAAGGGCAATGTCATATGATATGATGTAACTCTCGAAGAATAGGCTTGCTCGTCATCAGAGTTGTGTGTTCATGTTATCATAACTTTTAAAACATGTTGTTAGACATATACACACACAAACACCAATAAACTTCCCAATCATGCGTCTCAGAGTGGGTAAATTGAGATGTCGCGGTGAGAGTCTGAAAATAGCACTTGAACTCTGTAAAGTTCAAGCTGCAATTCAAGTACATACTAACAATATGTATTACAGAAAGCATGAGATTGCTTACAAAAAGCATACAATATTTTTTATTGATAAATATTTGCAAACCGTTTGATAAATTCAATATATTTTCTTGAGGCAATTATCATAGATTTTAAAATAAAGCACAATTAAAAATCGAATGATGTTTATATATAATGTTTTTCAAATATAAAATAGTAAAATATTGTTGTTATGTTAGTAAGACAGTGCTTCCATCATTTTTTAACTTAAGGCACAATAAACCTCTTTTTATAATTCAAAAACACAAAATATTTTTCAAACATGAGTAACATATAAAAAAATGACTATGCACATAACTAAAAATTTAATATTCTCACAGTAATTATGCTTCTTATGAACAGGAATAGATAATTCTACCCCATAGGAAAATAGAAAAACGTAAATTTAAAAAATTGTATTAATTATAAATATTGTCGAAAGAGATAGATCTCACTGACTGTGATTTCTGAATTGAGTATAGTCTAAAATATTTTTTTCTTTCAAAATAAAATTTATTTTAACTAGTTATATTGCTATATTGTATGTTGTATGTATGTTTTATTGTCAAATCGCCCTTCCTACTAGTAACATATGCAGCGTATAATTAAGTTTAAATTATATACCTTAGTAAAACATCGATTTTACTCAATATCCGTCATGACACATATCAAATTAACGCCAACTATTACAATATTGATTTTCACTAACCCCTCTCGGGCACAAATATCACACGCAAACATAGGACAGTGGTTTAAATAATTCAAGGGTTCTTCTACTTACTTCTGTCACTAATAACTGCCCCAGTTTCCTCTCTCCCTTTCTACGATACAAAGTGTAAGTACTTCATAAAGAGGGGTGGGTGACTAGTGCACACGCACCGATCATCGATCGTCGCGATCATATCTCGTAAATGAATTTAATATTTGCATAACTCTGTATTTATAAGTGTTGTTTGCACATGTTAAAATATTCTATCTACTTGATGCTATTTATTGTGAGAGAAAAAATCCAAGTATTTACTTTTTAAATAAGTAAAAAACGAAGAACGCGGCACTCGCATGTCAAATGCGTTGTATATACATGTAATAGTGTTTTAGTTATCTAAGATCTTTTTTTCGCTGCAAACTCTACAAATTTTATTAGCGAGACTGTCGCAATAATGTGTTAATTTTGTATATAAATCACTTGGTAAATTTTTTTGGATCATCATCAGCATCACATAAAAATATAATTTGTTTATAAAAATGTTGGTTTTGTTGTTCATTTAGTTTTTTTTTATTTTAAATTTAGGAAACTAAAAAGTTGCAAAAAAAAACAATAATTTAATATGCGTAATATGTAAACAATAAATTGGATTTTTTATCTAAAAACTGAATTTTTTTGATTGTTATTTTTATTTAGTCAAAAAATTTTCGACTAAAAAATAACGATCAAAACTTTTATTTCTTACTCTAAATTTTTTGACCGACAAAAATAACAGACAAAAATATTTTTCTACTTTTTAAAAAAATATATTTTTAAAATTTAAACACAATACTTTAATTTTCACTAAATGACCGTCAAAATTTAATAAAAATATTATTTTTTACTTAAAGCTGAAGTATCAAAAAAGTAAGGTTAGTTTTCTGGATATATATTTTTAAATAACTCAATTTATAAAAAAAATACCAATAAAGTATTAAGTTACTGAGGTAATTAATAACTTTTTAATGAAAAAGATTCAACATTTTTTGATCGTTATTTTTTAGTCAAAATTTTTTTGATTGACTAAAAATAACGATCATATAATTTCAATGCGGACAAGGCTACTTAAACGCTTTAAATAATTTAAAGTTTCTATTTGTGATGTAGTTTTGAAATATTGTAATGTATAATCAACTAGTTTAAAAAGTGTTTTTTAAAACACTTTGCTAGAAAAATATAAATAAAATACAGTTTTTAATTTAGCAATTTTTGAGAATAGTTTTTTATATCAATAATTTAATCACAATGTAAAATTGAGTTTGATATAATCATTAAAATATATACTGTTACATCAAAGTTGATATATGTAGCTGTTAAATATTTCACATTGTTAACTGCAGAAGTCCTTACTTTTTTGAGTTATTATAAAATAGGCAAAAATTGATAATGATTTCTTATAAACTCAAATCTAGAAAGATCCTATTTTTAAAATACATCTAAAAGTGTACGATATCAATATGTAGTACATATACTCATTTATATTATTTTTTATTTTATATATTAGCTTAATTTAACTCCATGTGGCTGTCTAGAACTCAAATCTGACGATTGAAGTGAAATAGCTTGTTAACCGTTTAAATGCTACATAACATTTTCTAAAAGTCACGCAATAAGGCATATATATTAAAAAATAAAAGTCTACTCAATAAGTCGCACATAAAATCAGCGATTTTTTTATAGTATGTGTGATAAATTGTAACACTTGAAAGCTTACATTAATAATTTATCCGCACCTCGCATATAAAGGGGCTAATGTAAGTCTGCGCAATCGTCAGACATGGTAAGCTCCACTGGTTGTGAGCAAGGCCTGAACTGAAGCGTAGTTAAAAGGAGGTTTACTTTTTAGCCTGTTTCGTTGCAATTATTTATGTTTACATAAAAATATGCTCGAATACTTACGGCGATACAAGTATAAACTTATATTTTTTTAAAACGTAGAAAAGTTTTTGTCTGTTGTTTTTAGTCGATCAAAATATTTAAACTAAAAAATAAAAGTTTTGATTTTGTTGTCAAAAATATTTTGCCAAATAATTTTTAACAACACACCTAAAATATTAGGAGAATGATAAATTTTTTAACACTAAAGTTTTTTTAATTTTTATTATTATTATCGGTAAAATATAAATTTGTGTAAAATATGAGCTAATACATATTAGTTTTCTAGGAACATAACATAATAAGGAACATAATTTATGAAAAAAATATTAAAAAGTTATTTTATAGTCGAAAATTTTTAGGTCAAAAAAATGTAGTTTTTAATAATTTTTGAAAATAATCAAAAAATTTATAAGAACCAATTTAAACGAAAAAAAAATATTTTGCCTGCGCGGTAGTTTTTTTAGTTAAAAATTTAAACTTAAATTTTTTTACTTAGTCTGAAATTAAAATTTTAATTTTTTAATTTTTTTGCTGGTAAAATTCAGGTTTGTATAAAAAGGAAGCTATTATTTGTTTTCTATGAATATATTATAAAGAAACTTAATTCATGAAAATTTGCGATAAGTATTAAGTTACTAAGTTAATTAATAATGTGAAAATAAAAGTATTATAATTTTTCTAGATACATTTTTTTTATATAGCAAAGAAATTATGCTACGACTTTTCCCAATTTTATTTAGCCAATAAATAATTTATTACTGATTAAATATTCACACAATTTCATAGAAAAAAATTATCGAAGGAAAGAATTTTTGATGTCATAAATATATATCACATGTACACTGAATATGGATCGATTACATAATATTATATATTAACAGAATATATTTGCGGAAATAGATCCTATGTTTTCTATGCTAGTCTTTTCCATCTATGTTATCTTTTATTACTACTTGACGATTTGGCATATTATTCGAATTAACCTTTAGATATTTATTTTGATTATTCTTAAAAGAGGAAAAATATATTTGCTGTGTATTTTCAATTTCTAGTTAATTCTTCTGCCGATCAGTCAATGTTTGCCTTATAAACATTCCGAAAAATATTTGTTTAATAAATATATTAACGCGCGCAAGATCGGGTTTGATATCCAAATGACGCAGCTTAGTGAGAAAATTAGCACTGCTACTATACTTTTACAATACATCTTTTAAAAGTGTTTAAAATAAACAATCTATAGTGCCTGTAAAGATTAATCGAGGTGAAGGTCCAATGACTCAATACTTAAGTGTCATCCTATACCAAAAAAGTGATAATTAAATATTGAAAAAATGATCTATGGTTTATTTATGTGACCTCGACATTGAAACTGTTCACCTGTTGACTATGAAAAAAATTGCGCAAAAGTATTGCGAAATGATCTTACAATGTTACAATCGTGATAGATTAGTAATGATGATGTTGCGCAACGAAGACTTACTCAGTCAAAACTTATTATTATAGCAATTGTAATAACTTTCTAACCTAGCGCGAGATATGCACATGGAACCGCCCGAATCTCGCACGACAGAACCAAAAAAACCTTACGCAATGGCATGGCACATAGTACTTGAGATAACTTTCATTGTCGAAGAGGAGAAATGGCCTAGGTAAATTGACGTTGCAAAATCGGCAGGTCCAGAATGGTCACTGAGATGGCGCCCGAGGTGCCACTCGTTTTGATTGTCAATCGTCAAATGATTATAGTTATTGAGTTGTAGGAGATGGATTGTGAATAATTTACTATGCCATTATCTTTCATATTTTTTTTATTTACATACAATACAATAAACTATAAAATATCAAGAAATACTATTGTCACAATTGTGCTAATTGACCATCTGGAACATCATAACGCAATACCTCCGTTCATTCGCTTCATTCTTCTTGTATTTGGTTTTTAGTATTGACCACCATTCGGGAAGAAACTAGTATATATGTAATGGTAAATTTGAGATCGTTCCATTCTATGAAATATGTAATCCGGAGATGCTTGGTAGCTGTTTGTGTTCGGCAGAGATATCGTTTGCTTTTTTCGAAATTTGTTTTATTGTCGAAATGGATAGTCCTGGGCTTTCTCTACAAGCTTCTTTCGGGATTTTAACCCTGAGAGGTGTGATTTTGCAGCTAGTAAGACGCAGGTGGAAACTAGTGAGAATTTGATAAATTGCGACAGACTATGATGGGCGAGATCGTTATTCTCCGAGCGGTGGTGGAGAAGCTGGCGCAGGGATTAAGTCCGTGGTATATCCTTAGAGTTCTGGTTGCTGTAGCAGGTTGATTCCTCGCTGCTGCGGTGCTCGTATGATGGAGTCTCTCTCAGGATGTGAGCGTCCATGACCGTATGTTTTCCCCGGGTGGATGGACGTCTGCTAGCCTCTTCTCCTCAATATTCAGGGATGCAAAACTTGCTAAAAAATCATAATCATGCAGCGATCATCCAGCTAATCGTTGCACTAGCTTCTTAAAACAACGAAATATGTATACGCCTTTAAAAATTGACATTTTCTTTATGGACATCTTCTACGGTGCTTTTTGTCTTCCGGTGATATATTGTTTTTCCGTGACCGTTTCGCAACAAAGAAATATTCTGTCAATGCACCGGAGAATCCTTGTGTGTTATTTATTTGACACTTTTTTCTAGTCGTATCGAGGGCCTTTGTGTGGTCCCATCCTTTACACTATATTGTCTTGTTTATCTTAATTGTTAATAAATGATAATTTTTGGTCACAGTCAAAAATAAGATCCCCCACAACTTTTATTTAGTTTATTTGGAAAACATATTTCTACTTAAAAATTAAATTCAAAAACATTTTATACTACTAGTTTTTTGAAATAAAATCCTTCTTTTATATAAAATTTAGTTGCTCTGATAAAAACAATTGTTCAATTAAAAACTAAAAACTAAACCAAACAAATGTTTCAGTACTTCTATTGCAGTTAACAATGTTAAATAATTTTTGCGTTATTTTTATTGTTTTCGTCATTGACAGAAGCAGACTTATTTGAATTGCTGTCAATAACTGTATAATTTAATTTTACGAAAACATACATATTTATTATTTTATAAAGTATGTTTTATTTATTTTTTATTTTTTTATTAGAAGCTTGGTACGAATTTTACTATTATTGTTTTTAAACATCCGAACAGAAGTTTCTTTCGACAGTTATTTTAACTGACTTTGAAGGTAAAATTAATCGAAAACTCTCTTTTCTTTAGCAAACGTAGAATTATTTGAACTGCTGTCAAAGATTCAGGTTAAAATTTCTTTTGCTGTTTCGTTTATTTCATAATACGAAAGCATAAAGTAATGGATATTTATTATTATACTATGATGAGCGAGATCGTTATTCTCCGGAGCGGTGGTGGAGAAGCTGGCGCAGGGATGATGTCCGTGGTAGATCCTTAGAGTTCTGGTTGCTGTAGCAAGTTGATTCCTCGCTGCTGCGGTACTCATATGATGGAGTCTCTCTCAGGATGTGAGCGTCCATGACCGTATGTTTTCCACGGGTGGACGGACGTCTGCTAGCCTGTTCTCCTCAATATTCAGGGATGCAAAGCTTGCTAAAAATCAAAATCATGCAGCGATCATCCAGCTAATCGTTGCACTAGTTTCTTAGAACAACGAAATATGTATATGCCTTTAAAAATTGATGCACATCTACGGTGCTTTTTGTCTTCCGATGATATATTGCTTCCCGTGATCGTTTCGCAAATAAGAAATATTTCGCTTATGTATATTTATTAATCTATATTTATTATTATTTAATAAAATATTTATTAGTCCATAAAGTCAATCTTATGTTTTTAATTTCATATTTTAATGATAAGTTTAGTGCTAATTTCACTATTATCATTTTTTAAACTTTCAAACAAAAGTTTCACTAGTTCTTTCTCAGTTTATATTCTTGAATATTGTTTAACCCAAAAATTCGACTTTATTTCAATAATTATTTATTTATTTATGAGTCCATATTTTATTTTTAATTTTAGTACAAATTTCATTTATATAGTATGTTTTTCAATTTCACTACTTTCACAGTTTTGCTTCATCTTTTTTGTCTAAACATTTGACTTTTATTTTGGCAATAATATTTTAGAATGATTCGTCATTCTTTATTGCAGAATTCATATCAATCTTTTTATGGTCACAAAAATCAATTACATTACATTACTATTTTTTATAAAATTGCACAATCATCTAAATACCGAATTATTAAAAATTCTGGTATCTCTGTGGTTATATTTTTATTCACACCATCTTAATTGTAAATATTAATGTATTTTATTAACTAATTTTTCGAAACAAATTATATATTTTTTTCTCTATAAGCAAAATTATTGCTAAATCCAGACATTAGTTATTAACTACCAACTCACAAAGAAGAGAAATGGATTCCAATAATCCAAATTATGCGCATTAACTTTTGGTATTTCAATTATGAGATCTATTATTACGCTGCGGCACCTTAATTGCTATAATCATACTATAAATAATATTTATTGCACGAAGGAGATTGAAACATATCTTAGTGAATTAAAAATCTTAAAAATAATAATTTTTCTATAAAGTAAGATAAATTTTTATGATTTGAAATAGTTCTCTTATTTTATAAATCTTTGTGTGGTTACAAAGATATTATTAATATACCGCATTCACTTTTTATTCCATCTGACAGTAATAATAACATTCTTTGTCATATTTTGCGACGAATGAAATAAGTGTTGTTTTGTGGTTTAATTTATTATATAATAAAACAGCTGATTGCAAACAGAAGGTTGTAGTGATTCAAAAAATATATTATATTATACATACACGAGTATTTAACTTCTGAATGGAAAAAACGTTTTTTACAACGTATTGTATTATTTACTATAATAATATTTTCCATTAAATTAAACAAGAATGTATATATGTATGTATGTGTATGCATATAAATAAAATATAGTTACGTTTGAATGCAAATAACGAACCCTAATGATTGCGGTCATAGGTTTATTGTTTTAGTGCATTACAGTTCAGTTTGATCTTATGATTTCACGATTGCATATTTATATACACACTGTTTTTAAGTAATTTGTCAATATATTATTAGTAAGATATAATTACACAATAATGATTTAACTAAAGCTCATATATGACACGATGTTCAAGGGTAGTTAATCATAACAATAAATATAAAATATGACGGTCATTTATATTTGCACATGTCATCATGTATCATATATTTCATTTATGTATTAATTTTATTTTCAACAATCAATATGTAAATGTTTTATTGATGCATTACTACAGGCAATACATTTTCTGAATTTTATTGCATGCAATAATGCATAATGTATATTTTATTATTTTATATATGTATGTGTTTCATATACTAATTGCTATTATAATATTTATATAACCATGCTTTATTTGGATATATTCTCAATTGTGTTGTATATCATCTCAAGGTATATATAGATGCTTAGTAATCCTTTGGATGAGCCATGAATCGGCATGTGTGCATTATTTAAATTTGAGAACATGATTATTAATGTTGCATCTTTATTGGCGGTACTATTCTGAAACATTACGATTTTCTCTAATTCATTGTGAACCTCAATTATATTTAACAATCATATTATTGCAGATTCGCCATTGTTATATAATTAAATTATTATCGTAGTGCTATACCCAACAATAGCATTTATATGGTTGTATCGCACAAATTGCATAACCGTAAAACCTAACGCGATTCTTCATGAGATTATGAAAATTTTAGAAAACATAATCTGAAACTATAGATGAATATACAACTATGTATAATTAAAATATTAATTATATGTTATTAACTATTACAAATAGTACACATTAAATATAATTAAAGCTGATTTTTCTATTTTTTGTATAAGTATTTTTCTTGCGCTTATCATTTTTTTATAGAGAATCGAATAAAGTAGATCTAAACAGAATTTTGCCCAATAGGAGAGCGCAAAAAACAATTATCACTTCTCAGAAGTCAAAAATCCACGTCAAAAGCAATAAAATCGTGTCAGCACCGTCGCAGTGAGAACGCTCGTTACCGAGCGTTCCCACTGCGACGGCGCCGACACGATTTTATTGCTTTTGACGTGAATTTTTGCCTTCTGAGAAGTGATAATTGTTTTTCGTACTCTCCTATTGACCAAAATTCGGTTTAAAAATACTTTTATCAGCCTTCTTATATAGTAATATGCGATAGTAAGATAGCTATTATATGCTTAAAACATAGTTTAATATCGAAATGCAGACAGTGGAGCAATATGTGAGATGCGACGTCTATCTGTACTTATTCTTCTGCTTATTTTCTCCATGAAAAATGATTGTATTTTGGACTTGACCTAATGAAAGTTCTAAAACTATAATTAGTTTTAAAATTTAAAGTTTGAGAACCCTAGAGGTGTGACTTCGTAGCCAGTGAGACGCTTAGTGGAATCTAGTTAGAGTTTTATTAGATTATATTATAATTGCGACAGAGGAATAATGGCGAGATGTTTTTTTCCGAGTGGTGGTGGAGAAGCTGGCGCAGGGATGATGACCGTGGGAGGTCCTCAAATGTCTAGTTGGTGGCGTGACAGCAAGTGTACAGCGGAAGTTAATACCTCTCAGTTCCTCTCGGGATGTGAGCGTCATGGGCGTGGCTGCTGATGACTTCCTTCTCCTCATCGGAGTCTTAGCTTAAATATCCAAGGCTGCAAAGTTTTCGGATCGTGCATCGATTTACTCGTTTCTCAGAAATTTACGCCTTTAGAAAGCGACATAGTGTCTTAAGATTAAGACCCCGCAAATTTATTAATAATATATTTTCACACTTTCTGTTTCTTGTATTTTTCTTAATATTTATAAAGCCACAAAAAAACCTAATAAAAATCATAAAATTTATATAATCTATCGCTTCATTAACTTATTTCTTATTTATTAAAATCCCAATAAGAAATTGTGTTATAAGTCTTTCCAAAGAGTAAAATTGCTATAGCATAGTTGGCTTTCAATGTTATATATATATATAGAATAGGCTTTCAAACTATACAAATATAAAGCTTCCACACTAAATACGTTTATAACTAAAAGATAGATGAACACTTGATTTAATTTTAGCTGTAATTCTTTAGAAGTATTTTCTTGGGTCGTATCTCTTGGACCCAAACACATAGACTATTTTTTTTGGCTTATTTGGTTTTGAACTGTGTTATGGCACTTCTTCGTTATCCATTGTGCTAAGCCCTTTATTTTATATCACACGTAACAATATGATATAAAAATGGTTTACTTTTATACCGTGACAGCTAAGAAAACCAAGCTTTTAGACAAGTTTTCTTTTGACTTAATATATATAGCTTCTTTACATTGATATTTAATTACAAATGGTTAAGTATCAGTAAAATACTATTATACAATCAAACTTTGATTCACACATTGTTTGAGATCTTTTTCCAACGCAGCTTTCAGCTCATAACTATCCATGAGCAAAAAAAACTATACAACGTTGACATATCGAGCTGTCTTATTTGCCTTGCTACGATTTTTTTTACGTATACATAGCTTCACAAAAAAAATATATAAAGGGCAAATAACAAAACTGGGTGAAGAATCATAATATTTCTTATGAAAAATAACAAACTAAAAATTCTAAAAAATATATATCAGCGCTTAAAACTGAAAATAATAAAGCCAATATCAACATGGTAAAAGCTGAAACTTGTTTTATATTTTTAATTTAATTTTCCTGCATTCCTAATTTTGTATTGAACGCTAATAAAAAATAGTGATAGTCTGTCAAAAACTAGAAAAGTCAGAAATGTCGACTTTTAAACTCAATACAAATATTAGGCCTATTATTGGTATAATTCTTGTGGTATAATTAAAACAGCTGATAAATTTTCAATGAAAAATAGGTTAAAATCTAGGAAATAATCTGTCATTATTCCTCAAAGAGCACGTACACATAATTATTTACATAGCGAACATGTACACGAATGTTGAAAATCACTCATTAGCCAACTTAAGCGTAAATTTACAAAGAGTGACTGCTATTCAATCCGATGTATGTTTGTTATATGCAATGCTAGGATTTCAACGAGCAATAACTAGGTATATTCGATTCCAAGTTCTTGGAAAATCGTCGTCGATTGTTCAATATTATCTTTAACGTCATCTGCACAGTCACGATTTCTTTCGTTCAGCTTATCCACAGTTTGGAATATATATTAGGTCCATTTGGAAGTGAAATTTAGTTTTGATTTTCGTTTATTGTTCACACATGTGTACTTATTTTTTTGCAATCACTTTCTAAATGCTCGCGCTTGTATACCATTTGAATGGATTCCATTAAATTTGCCGAATCAAATGACCATTTAATGTTGACCGATGGTGTTAATTTAAACACAAATATCGTGCGATAAAGGATGATGACAATAGAAAGTGTTTAGAGTTTTTTATCGGTACTGACGTCCAAGGGCGTTTTCGATCTTGGGTCACTCGTTTTAGAAGTACTCTGTGTAAACACAGGTGCGGCTGAGAAGAAAATGGTTGTTGGTGTGTAAGTGAAGACTTGTTACACAAACGTGAGCACCAAAATTGAGGAAAAAACATCATTTTAGTCGGCAGACAAGCTGGAAGAAGTGCTAATAAAATTTAAAAAAAAAATGTCACGATCAAAACTATAACTATAATAAACAATAAATGTTACGTGGTTATACAAATTCTCAAGTTAAAAATAGTGTATTACATAAAAAATACCTCAAGGCACAAACATATTAACTTACATGAAAGTGTTTCGAGATATTTTTACATTTGCAAATTGACCTGTTTTTTTTATAATTCATAAAAAAAAATTTTGGTGAAGATAATGATTGAAACGTTAAAAAATAGAAGAGAGTAGATATATATATATATATATATATATATATATATATATATATATATATATATATATATATATATATATATATATATATATATATATATATATATATATATATATATATATGTATGTATGTATTTTTTTAGTATTAAAATTATATTATATTTTTTTAATTATAAACTATTATCAGAGTTAATTCAATACATGTTGATATACATGCATGTTCAATAATTCACCCGTGAGATTAAGAAAATCTAGGAAAACCTAATCTGATCTATGATATATCAGAATAAAATTATATAATAATCACTAATTCCGATCTCCCAGACCCGATACGAATTGTAAAACAAATTTAACCAACATTACTTGACAGGTTTCCCCAATGTGTCTTGATGGTCAATATACAATTAAACAATCAAAAAACAGAATCTTACATATTATTTTCCAACTACACATCGACAAAAACATCCTTGTGTTTGATAAGCTTGTGTAAGAATGCGTTCTCAAGCGTGGCGGTTAAGAATAAGGGGCGCGATCGCGACGTGCATTTATCAATGATCGAACCCGGCAAGTATCAGCTTTAAAATGTGCTTCATTGAATAGATGAATGAGTTTTATTCCAATGTTCCCAGCAAAAAGGCACTAGAATACATACACGGATACGATCCAAATTATTATTTTTCTTTAAATTCTCTCTAGTACTTTGCTTCACTTGTATTCCAGACAATGGAGCTACATTCGAGGACGCTACGAACTAACATATCGTACAGAACGCGAATCGCCAATAAATTATTAAATTGACACGCGCTTTTTTCAATTTATCTTATTTAATATAAACGTTTATTATAATATAAAAATACTTACATTGAAATAAGTATAAGTTGCTGTTTTAAAATTTAAAAAAGACCGTTACTAATACAAAAAATTAAATTAAATTAAAAGTATTAAGCTTAATATTATTTATATACATATTTAGGGCTTGTTGCACCCTAGGGGGTGATGACTTCGTATCCAGTGAGACTCAGGATGGAATCTAGTTAGAGTTTTATTACATTATTTACATATTGTTTCCTTGTTTATGGATAATCATTTTGGTTACAGTAAATTAACGCAATTTTAAGACAAAGACCCTTTCAAACGTGGTCACCTGTGTGTGGTCACTACAAATATATTAATCTAACTAGAGATTTAAGGCAACTAAGAAAATAAATTTATTTCTCTAAGGAAATACATGTATGTGTTTATGCATTTTATGTTTATATTTAAATTTAAGTTTAGTCTATCGATTCTATAAAATATGGTCTTTTAAAATATTTGTATGGTATATTTTTGTACGATTATAGCAATGTTTATGGTATTACATTTTTTAACGTTAGTAAAAAAACCGTGTTATATGAGTTCAGAAAAAAATGTTACTCCACACCAAGCAAGCGTATTATAACCGGTCTAATTAAGTGTCAATATAATACTATTATTTTTAAATTTCGGTTTTGTGACCTCAATTGGAATCCATATGTATACATAAGTATCTGACGCAGTTTCTTTGTTTACTAAGAAGCGTTTTCTGCGTGTTGAATAAAAAAATGCAAAAAAAAATATTGCTTCGTTTTTTCTTGATTTTTTAAATTTTCCATTTAATAAAATAATTGTTCAAGCTGTGTAAAGACGTTTGTAATTGGTATAAAAACTAGTTGTGATGGCTGTGTCATCAGCATACATCGCTAGGTCTATATTTTTTTCATAGGAATGTCATTAGTATATGTATAATATAGAAAAGTGGTCCAAGCAAATTATTCTGTGGGAATTTTAATTTAGTAAAATAATATTGCTTTGCCATTTTAGGTATGAATGTATATTCAAGAATAATGATCCAATATTGGTAATAATATGAGGATGTGCAAATTATAATCAGAGGTTTTATAGGTTAAGCTATGTCGAACGCTTTGTATATATCTAGCATTAATAACCCTGTACTACTTTTTTCATGTTGAAACTAGCAAAAATGTGTTTATTTAACCAAAGTTGGCGAGTCGTTGAATGCATTTTGCAAAATCAAAATTGTTTGTTCATAATTTTACATAATTTTAAAATAAGTTTTTTAAATGTTTGACTGAGCAACGAATGGGAAGGTAATCTTCTTTCATGAGTTTTTTGATTGGATGAATTTTGACTGTTTCAAGACAGTGGGAAAATACACAAATGATATTTTAGAAAAGCATTTTTTTATTAGGATACTATTTAATTTATCAAGCCCATTATTTTTTATATAGCACAGAATTTTAAGCATGTTTAATTGCCTGATTATCTATCACTGATTTGTCAATTTTAAAAATCTTACGTGTGACTTTCTTATTTGTTTGCACATGTGTGTAATTTTGTGTCAGCGTATAGGACTTTGAAAAAACATTGGCAATAAAATATGATCAAAATTAAGTAATAATAAAATGTTAATATATTTATTTGTCCTCTTACAAAAGATTTTTTAATTATTATTAAATTTTACTATTTTGTAACACATCTATTTATAAATAGTCATAAACTTAATTGGTTCATGGTTCACAATAGACTGTAGTGTATACATATTATATATACAATTTACATACGTCACCAGACAATTCGCATACAATTGAGTAACCAGATTATATAAGGATAAAATATCATAAAAGTGTCATACTAAGAATATAAATCTTAAATTACAAGTAAACTGTGACGCGTTTTTTTTTAAATTTAAAGCTTGCGTGATTAATTGTTAATGTTTTTGCCATTTATTTTAGAAAAAGTAACTATGAGACATAGCACGAGGTATACACATGTACGTGTGCCTTTGAAAAGCATCTCAAAGATGGACATTGATCCTTTTTGCAGCCATGCATAATTTTGCAGGAAAAACCTTTGACCCGTAATAGGCTGTAAAACTTTGTCCCCGCGAAACCTTCATCCATTCATTCTGTCAACCGTTTATAAGCGCTTTATGGTGTTTGAATAGAGTAGTTCAAGTTTGTCTTGGATATCCAAATATGACGAGACCGTCGCTTTCTTTCGTACTCGTCTCGAGAGCACTCAATAGACATCTTCTTATTATACCAAATATTTCGTAAACAACATTTTTCCTTTATTCTTCAAAAAATTGTACTCCTCCAAGAACCTTGATTGTATATAAATGAAAAAATTAAAAACTTTCCTGTTGTGTTACCTTTCTTGTGATATTAGAGTTGTAAATTGCGTTTCTAAAGGTGATAATGAAGCATAAACTCATTCATCGTATATCCTTAAATGAAATATTACACAGACAACAGGAAAAAAGCTTCAATACCAAATTTGATTTATAATATCGTCCTTGACACGTTTCGCGGCGACCTAGGTTACAGTTTTTAGTATATAAATAAAAATATAAATTGAAACCACTTTTTTATTGTAGTTATTCTTAATATTTTTTCCTTAAAACATATGTACATTGCTATATTATGTTAATAAGAGTGAAGTATTTATTCTTTAATAAAATAAACATTAATTGGTATTTTTAATTATTTTATAAGAACATAAGTATAATAATTTTCAGGAGTGTCATTTATCTTTAATCTTACGAAACTTTTAGGTTTTCTTATTTTTGTATTTTAGTCGGTATTTTAAGAATATTGCTCAAGCTAAAAACTTACTTCTTTAGATGGTTTCAATTATTTGTTTACAATGTTATATAATTTAACTCTTACAATATTCTAATAATCGATCATCAAAGATTCATTGGTCATTTCTTTCCCAATACAAATTACAAATTGCATTTTAAAAATCATTATATCTGAACGGAAAGCAACATGATTCAACTTCCAGTTATACCTCAAATCATCAGTCATATTTTTTTACCAAGGTTGGAAAACACTGCTTCAAACAATGATGCAACAATGCAGCCTCCAAGAGCGTGCAGCCATTACACTTGTTTATTAATGAATCACGAGTTTCTAATACTCGTATGTAGTGTTTTTGATTTTTTAATATTTTTCATTACACAAAAAAAAATTCACATTGCATTCCTTTAGAAATTTATATATTTTTTAAATAATAATTAAAATAAAATACATACTATTATTTTGCCTTGTATTATAAAAATACTTGAAAGGCAATCAAAGGGTTAATGTCGAAACTTCTCTGCTCAGTCATTGAAATAATTTATTTAATTTAATTAATTCATCATAAGATAATATCGTGAATATCAAATTCGTCATTAGAAAAAATCACATTGTAAAATAGTTAACACTTTAGTTGCCGAAATCCGTTCCATCGACTTTTGCTCTATTGGCAAAAATTGCAGAAATCTGCAAAAATTTTAATCGAAAAAAATAATCAATTACATTTTTAATAGACTATCGACTGTATTTTTAATATTGTATTCTTTCAAGAGTAAATAAGATCTTTTAATATGTAATACGCCCGAAAGGTTCGGTAATTAAAGGGTTAATGTCGAAACATCTTTGCTTATTCAAGCAATTCAGTGATTTTTATGAATTCGTGATTTTACCATTACGTAAATATTGCATAAATATTATTGATATTTTAATCAATTAGCACGTTTTATTTGATATTGTAATGCTTAGATCTTGTTTAATCTTTGTCTCCATAAATTTTCATTTTGTCTTGCAATAAAAATCAACGATTGTTAATTTAGCTTTTGTACTTATTTGCGACCTTGAGGTAAAAATATGCCAACTAGAAGATGTAGAAGAGTAGAAACCAAATACTCGAATATCACTTACGACAAAAATATTCTGCTCCATGAATCTGTAAATTATAAACACATCCTTAATTTAAATATAATTTATGCATTGAAATCAAAACATATTACAACAAAATTAATTTTATAAAAGAAGCTGGATAAAATAAAAGTAAGGACTTACAAACATCTGGAATCTCTTTATAGCAACCACAATAATATTATATAAGTAAGAAGTTTTTCTTAAAAAATCGCAGATTTTTGTGTATTTTTAACTTATGTTTATCATAATTTACTATTATTATTATATTTTATTTTTGTAAAAATTATTTTGACAGACTGCAGACAGATCCGTCCGAGGTTTTTACCAGCACACACGGTCGGATTTGTCCGTCAGACATCCATCTCGGACAAATCCGGCGGGCAGATCCGTGCGTGTGTGGCCAGCTAATATGCGAATATAATAAGAATATGTTCGCTATGTTAGCCTTTTTTATATGTTGATATATTAAATATTAAAAAAAAAATTAAAACGACAAATAAAGGTCGAATTGAGCAATTAAAAACGACAAATTTCTTTATATAGTACTCAGAATTACCGTTAAAACTACCTGCTAAAATATTTCGATGCACTTGTAAAGTGTTACACGCCATTTTAAAGGATGCCACATTATTATGGCCTTATGTTCCACATATGTAACAAAAACTGTCAACCGCGGTCTTGCAGTGTCTTGAGCTGCCCTTGAACATTTACTGATTTTACGTATTATTTTAAGTGAACTTTCTCCCTATAACTGACAATCGACAATGAGGTATATGTTAGTTAACAGCAGTGCTGCCAATGTAAAAAACACACAATTGTAAATAAAATATTGCATGATTGGTGCAAAAATGAAAAATTATAATCTACATATATATTTGTAAAATATATAGTAAATTGCGGGCATGATATTTGGATGTCCGTTACTTTATATGTGAACGAGCAAAAAAAAGGATATCTCAACACACGCGCCTGATTCGTACGTACATATTGAAAAAATATGTATGAGTATTTTGTAGTCCCCCAAATACACGCAATTGACCGTGTTATTGGGGGTTCTACTGTACTGTTATGCAAGTTACAAAAAAAAATTAAAATGTTATTCAGAGTAATTAATAATTCAAAGCAAGTTAATTTACTATTTTATTTATTAATAGTACCTTTAAAAGCTTTTATTTTAGCTCTGTTTTTTTTATAATCCAGCTAGCTTGTAAAGCATTGTATAATTATATCGTTTCATATTTATTTAGTTTAACAATTGATATCTTTTTTTTTCAGATACCCCATCGGAGAACTAGACCTTCCTTATCTTACCGAATGGGCATTAAGAAAGTTTGACATGGACATGTCCAACGACCCCAAAAATGCGTCTATGCCGCTAGAGTCATCCTACCCGAAATCCACAATCAGCCAGGAAGTAAAAAACGAGATTGAGTCTCTAAAAATATCTCACTCAATTGAGAACATGGACAGAGTGGTGCATAGCCACGGACAAACCCTTCACGACGTTGACATGATCAGGTGTCATAAATTCAACCGCATACCTGATATCGTGGTCTGGCCTAGCTGTCACGAAGAAGTAGTGAAGATCGTGGAACTGGCCGAGAAGTGGAATCTTGTCATAATACCTTTCGGTGGAGGCACTTCTGTCTCTGGTGCTGTGGAGTGTCCGCAGGAGGAGAAGAGAGCCATCATATCATTAGACACCACTCAAATGAACAGTATATTGTGGATCGACTATGAAAATTTAGTGGTGTGCTGCGAGAGCGGAATCTTGGGTCAAGATCTAGAGAGGGAGCTTAAGAAACTGGGGTACACCGTAGGACACGAGCCAGATTCTTACGAGTTTTCTTCTCTAGGCGGATGGGTAGCTACTAGAGCCAGCGGGATGAAGAAAAACACTTATGGAAACATTGAAGATTTATTAGTCCATGTAAGAATGGTTACTCCTAAGGGCGTTTTGGAGAAGAACTGCAGAGTGCCTAGAATGTCGTGCGGTCCGGATTTTGAACAAGTTATCCTGGGATCTGAAGGTTCTTTGGGGGTTGTCACGGAAGTGATGATCAAAATCAGACCAGTTCCTAAGCACACGCGGTATGGTTCGATAGTGTTTCCAGATTTTGAGAGCGGAGTGCATTGTCTGCGGGAAGTGGCCCGTCAGCGTCTCCAGCCGTCTAGTATCAGATTGATGGATAACGAGCAGTTTCAATTTGGACAGGCACTGAGACCGACAGCTTCGTATTTGGGATCATTTGTGGAGGGATTGAAGCATATTTACATTTCTAAGATCAAAGGGTTCGATTTCGATCAGATTTGCGTCACAACTCTGCTGTTTGAAGGGAATGAAGATGACGTGATCGCACACGAAAAGAAAATCAACGCTATAGCTATCCAGTATGGTGGAATTCCAGCTGGTGCTAGAAATGGAGAGAGAGGCTATTTGTTGACCTTTGTTATAGCATATATCAGGGTAAGTGTCGTTTTAAAAAA
Source organism: Plectrocnemia conspersa (assembly GCF_051122295.1). Classification (NCBI taxonomy): domain Eukaryota; kingdom Metazoa; phylum Arthropoda; class Insecta; order Trichoptera; family Polycentropodidae; genus Plectrocnemia; species Plectrocnemia conspersa. The sequence goes on along the minus strand of NW_028277177.1, from coordinate 3,433,222 downwards.
TATAATAAAAATATTTAATTCTAGCGAGTGAAAGGCCTGGATGTTTAGAGAAACAGCTATGGGCCGAATTGCATAACTAGGGCTTTTTTTTATCATGTAACTATTTTTATGGTATTTTTAATGTTTCAAAAGCAATTTTTACTGAATAGACAATTTGCAAACATTTTATTTCTTTACTTTTACAAAAGTGTGACGTCATTTTTTTAAGCCAATACAGAGATGTCGATTCAGGAGCTAACAGATAAGACAGAATATTCATGGTCTAGAATTCAAAGCAGTTAAAAAAATATTGGCAAGACGTGGAAACAGAGCGTGTGCATTCCACACGCACTAAGCGACGAGAACAAGGCGACGCGCCTGCCTCATATTGCGAACCATGCGAGAAAAAATTAATGCTCTTAGATGGAAAACTGTTGCACCATCAGATTACCATTTATTTAAGTCTTTACAACATAATTTAGATCTTAAAAAAATAATAGTGTTAGTGTAGTTAAATTTTTACTGCCGTGAAAATTTATGTCAACATTTAGGAATTTTCCACATAATCAACGTATTCAAAAATTGTGAGAAAAAATTAAAATAAGGGTGAGGCAAATAGCATATTTTTGCCCCCAGGCGCAAAATACTCGAGCTACGGCATTGAAAGTTAAAAAAGCTGAAATTCTTGGTAAAAAAAATCTAAAAAAACAGTATAATATTTATATTATATCAACTTTTTCATATGTCACATGTATTATATATTTACATGCGATGTATATATGTTACAGTGAATGTGTATTTTTCAGTAAAGGTAAAGGCCAAATAAATTTTGAACTTAATATATATATTTCTACTAGCGAAAATATAATTTAACTCACGAAATTATATGCTGCTCTAAAATTAACATGACTTAATTTTACAGTTGCGAAACGTCTATTTCCTGTTCAAACCCAAACCTAACCTAATGAAAGTTCTAAAACTAATTATAATCCAGCCGTCGCATCTCTCATATTGCTCCATAGTTAGTGCATATCTATTGCTTTTGACGTGAATTTTTGACTTCTGAGAAGTGATAATTGTTTTTGCGCCCTCCTATTAGTCAAAATTCGGTTTAGATATGATTAATTCGATTCTCACTCATTGTAAGTCGGAATATTGTTATAAAAAACGATAGATAAACAAGCGTTACTACTGCGATGGCACGATTTTATTGCTTTTGACGTGAATTATAAAAGGACAATCTTGAATTTGCCCAGAAAAATGCATGTTATTTAATGAAATTGAAATATTAAGAAAATGACTAGCCAACTTTTGCCCCCCCCCCCCGGAAAAGTTGTAATTACGTCCCTGGTTAAGAAAATGGCAATTTAATAGTAAAAAACAGTTTTAGTACTTCTTGATGTTAATATAAATATTGATAAATTATCACAAAATTTAATTACTGAAAATGTCAGTTTTAAATAAAATAAAAAATATTATTCTAATAGTAGTTTTTAAATTAAGAAAAATATAAATATTGTTGCAAATTATTTTTATAAAAACAGTATGTAAATATTTTATTAATACAGATCTACTTTAATTTTTTTATATATATGTCGACATCTATGAACAATAAATAATATTTACACGATTATAAATTAATTTAGCGAAGTTTGAAACCATTATTAAAATATTTATGATTTGTCTACAAACCTAATAATCGTGCAACAAGGATCTGGGGGTTTATTATATTATAATATAATAATGTAGTAAAAATTAGTTTATTTATTTTTCTTTCTGATGATTATGAATTATATGTATTTAATAACCAAACATTCTAACTACCTGTCGTTTTGATGTTTAATGTTGACTAAATTTATTTGTTAATTTTTTTATATATTTTTACAAAAATATTTTTTGGTTATAAACATTTAGATATGCACAAGATCTGGTTGTGTTAAGAATGTATTACTACTTACGCACGTTAACATTGTGAGTGGCGTACTTGGTAGTCGTTATTATAATACAACAAGAATGGCTAATAAATTAACCTTAGGGTAGTTGTAGGTTATGGACTAAAATGCTGTAGTCCTACAATACTTTATTGTTATATTTTATTCTTTTTATTTTCAAAATAATAATAATAACTTATATATCCGAATATGCTCTAGTTGATTTAAGAATGTATTACTATCTTACGCTTATCATAACGACTCTTGATTTGTTAATGGTATTTTTCAGTGATGACGTAATCGGTAGGCGTTTTTATGCGCACCAAATATTTTTGTCAACAGCGACACATTATTAAATATATTAACTAAATTAGCTAAATTTATTTTATGATTATTTAAATTTTTTTATGTATATGTAAAAATATTGTTGTTTTATAGGTTTTTCATATTAATAAGTAAAAATTTAATAGATATACTTACTTTCTGATTTTTATAAAATACAACAATATTTTCGAGTACTTAGTATATAACATATAACAATAACCACTTGAATTTTAGAAATCATTTTATTTAGATTGAATTTAAAATACATTTTGTATGTACAAGAAAGGTTAATTAAAACAATTAATGTGAAAGGCTTAAAGTTGTAGTTTATGGATAAGAAACGCTTCAATTCTAAATATAAACGTGGACAGTTTATTGTCAATATTTTTTATTTTCATTCCCTACAAAATATTATTCAATATATATAATAAAACGGAGATCCGTATATGTCCTGGTTTATTTATGAATTCTTTACCTGCAGACTTACTTAAAGACTTGTGAGCGGTATTCTCTAGTGATTACCTAATCTGCATGCAGAATTATGCGCAAATCGAAATAATTCCTTTAAAAAACTACTAACTAAACTACTCTCTGCAAGTAAGCTAAATTGATATGTTTCGCTCATATGTATTTATAAAAATATAGTAGATCTATATTAAATTATATTTTTCATGGGTATTAAACACATTTTTAGTTAATTTATTAGTAATAATACAATATTTTTAATTTGGTGTCACCGATTGATATTAAGATATATAAAAATCTGGATTAGTTGAAGAGATGATATGTGAATTTTATTCTCGTCTTTTTGCAAACATGTGTAGATAATTTATTATTGAAACAACAGTAGCTTCTGCCCATATATATGTATAAATTTATATTCAAAGGTAAACATTGCCCAAAGAGGCCAAACAATTCTATAAAAATATGTATGTTTCTTTGTACCAGGTCGTCCTTGAACTTACTAAAATGTTCCTCTGATAATAATCTATTCAAGTAATATTTGTAGCATATTAATAATTATGTATGAAATTTAATTTCAGGACCTGGCCTACGACTACAACATAATAGCCGAATCGTTTGAAACGTCTGTGCCATGGGACCGAGCCATTTCGCTGTGTAAAAACGTGAAGCACTGCCTCAAGAAAGAATGCGACGCACACAACATCAAATATCAGCTGATATCTTGTCGAGTAACACAGACATATGACGCTGGATGCTGTATTTACTTCTATTTTGGATTCAAAGGCGACGGAATCAGAGATGCCTTGAAAGTTTACGAGCACATAGAAGAGAAAGCCAGAGATGAAATAATAGCTTCTGGAGGTAATTTAAAAATATATTGATTGACTAAACATTATGCTTAAGAAATACACAATTAATAATTTAAATACAGATATTTACATGAAAATGTTACATAAATATCGAAACTTAGATGTGTGCGATTGAAAACTGTAGAATGCCTTTGTATTAGTTTTGTATTTTTTTTTTAATACTTACTTGTAAGTATTCATTATGTCTGATTGACGTACCTCGTTGTAACACATTGGGCTTATGTCAGGCAAAAAAATACATGAAATATAAACTGAATGTGTTATACCACCATTGTTTTAGATTTCAGGTGATTTTAATTATTTTCTTCTAAGTGATACATTCTTATATTAACCGAAATATGAAGCAATTTGCAAGTTATGTAAATCAATTTTTTAAATATTTTATTATCTTTCGTTCATAGATATTTTTATGTGTATATCTTAAAATTTGGTAGATCTATTTATACATACTGTATGTTTTTATAAAATACAACAATATTTTTTTCATAGACTGGGCATTTTTACTTGAGCCTGAAGTGTCCGAGTTCGGATACTCAGACCCGAAAAACCCTACCTAAAAGACGATTCAATATATGATACCAGTTGCAGCATGTTTATTTTACTCAATTGATAAAATAATAATAAGGAATGAATAATGAATGTAAGCGTAGATGAATTTAGGTTCACGGTTGGTTGAGAAAGCAAATGACACATGCGTGATTGATCCTGATTGGTATGTTAATCCGTTTATTCCTAGATTAATGCTTCTTCAAAGATTAATTACATGAAACAGTGTTTAGATCAGAGCATCCAAAGTATATGGGTCGATATTTGATATTTAGTGTTTCCAATAGCGCAATGGTTATGGTTAATATATGATGTTTTTAAGCCAGATGAACACCAATACAATTTATTATGATTTCAGCACAATAATTTGTTATATTATATTTTAAACATTTCAGGTTCGATATCGCATCATCACGGCATCGGTAAACTGAGACGCAAGTGGTACAGAGACACCGTCTCGGACGTCGGCGTAGATATATACAAAGCCACTAAGAAAGAGCTGGATCCTAACAACGTCTTCGCCAATTCAAACCTCATAGAAAACCCCAAATGTAAGCTCTAAACATGAGAAACGCTTCGCAGGACTACACATTTACTTTGCAATCTAACTCTTATCACTTTCATTTTCACCGAATGTATAACGATACCACTACTTTATAATATTATGTAACATGAAGATAAAACCGTGGTGACTTTGTGCTTATATGTATCACTAAAAGGGTTAATCAGGCGTAGTTTTTCATTACATTATTGAACGTTGTGCCTTTTCCTTGAAATAATACGACTCTGCGTGTAGGTACTTGCTCTATTAATTTCTTAGTGAATTGTTTACGTTTGTAGTTTATTATTGTCTATATGTAAAAACGTTGTGTTACGTGTATTATATTATTGCTCTATATGCCAAATTTTAAATTGACATTATAAACAGTGGCGGCTCAAGACGAGGTGCTTCTTTTGTATATCCTATTATTTCCATATTTTTCATACTATATATAGATCATATCTAAACCTTCTCCGAATAGTTGCACAGTACTTTCTCGAGCTACCACTTACTAATTACACAAGTTTTATTGTATGTTTATTGATGTGATGCATATTCATTTTAAAAAGGCAATTCTAATCTAGTCATTATTAAGGAAAGGTTAGTTATTTGACATTTTTTTTATACACTGTATTTATTTTTTACATTTTTTTTCAGTACTGACATCAACGAATGAAAATTAAAATACTTTAGTAATAATCTCATTATATTTGTATGCCAAATTAGAGATATATTTTGCAATTTTTATCTAATAAGTATTGACGACAAATAAAAAAACCATTACCATGTGATTATATAAGTTGTATTTTTTTTATATATGTATATCTATTTATATATTTAATATTATAAACATAGTGAATTAAAGTAAGTTTAATTTTTTTATTTGAGTGGTGGTGATTTTTGATCATATTTTACAATAAAAATGATAAATATACATATAATATCAAGGTTTGGAATGAACTGCAGTAAACCGGCATGCAGCTATATTAGCGAAATATTAATACAAACACTTATTTATATTCTTTAATATAATACGATAATAGAACATCTTTAATTGTTATTATATCCGCGTTAGGCGTGAATAACTTGATAACTCGAGATACATTAAATTTGAATTTTTTGTTTTCTATGCTGTGAATAAAAACAGATTTAACGGAACAGTATCGTACAATATAATTTTGTTACATTAACCGTATTTTTCATAAAATGATGATATTTTTGACTTGTCAAGTTATTCACGCCCATCATTAATATAACCATCCTCTATTATAAAATATGTTACTGTATGTTTCTGTGTAAGTTAATCACTTAATTATATAATACTACGCATACTATTTTATATACGTATACTTTTTAAAAATGACATAATTAGATTTATATATACAATAATATTATTTATAAAAATCTTTTTTTTTTGTATCAATATATGCCAGAATGATTGACAACTAACATTAAATTCCATATGTCTGTTTATGTTTTCAACCTATACACATGTTCGATTTAGGGTTGATGGCGTTTTTTATATATATATAAAATAAATTTATCAAAAATAAAAAATATGTTTTAATTATAAAGTATATTAAAAAAAATATGTATAAGAGAGCATTTTTACTTAGTATGTATGTTATAAGAATTAAAACAAAATTTTAACTAGCTTGATTACATGAAGGTACAGATTTGCAATGATTATGTTACATTCCACATTTGTTACAACAACATAGCAAAAAAGTGTTTTGTTTCATATTGTTAGTAATATATAAGTATAAGTACAATATAATAGAAATAAGTTTTACACTTTATAGCTTACAGGGTCTTATAGTTAAGCTATTGGTGAAATTTACTGTTGCAAATATGTTATTCGGATCCAAATATGCCTTACAAGCTCTGAAGAGATCCAGGCCGGTCGGTGAAACTGTTTTCTCGTACCATTTTCTTCGAACTTTACCCACTCCGTGGTGATGTGAAATTGAACCTGAAAAATATATGATGTACGTTAAAATGTCGTTAGATATGCAAATAATACTCATTTAAATATGTTTATATTCAAACAGTTACTACGTATAAAGCATAAAACAGTAAACTATATACATATCAATTAAAAAGCTAGTTTATTGTTTGTTGATTACATTAATAAAGGACAGTCAGTATCTATACAAATACAAAATAATGCACTATACCGAAAATAATCAAAACAAGTATTAAGTTCAAAGTTGTGCCTATCCAAATTTTAATTGTCCAAGAGTGTTGCCAAATCTCCAGCTGTTTAAATAAAATTTGTGGTGCAAAAAAGCTAGTCAAAATGTAACTCTATTTCTGCCCCTAAGTATAATTTTGGCTGAAATTTAAAAATAAGAAAGAGTGAAGCACCTTACCTATCTCTTAAATAGTATATAAGCACAAATAAAACGTACTTCAGATACTTCCAACTCTTAGTTATAATTCCAACTTGGAATACACGACAGCTTAGCTGATCTCGGTTCAAACAAAACAACGCTGAGTATAGACTAAGACGACTCTGAGAAGAACAAGAAAGCAGCCGCTTCCCTCTTTACATAAAACCTGATCTACTAGTCCTAAATCAATTAATTTAACCTAGCTTTTAGAGACAACTTGGGAACTGCTGTGAGAAAAATAGTATTGCACAAATCGTACGTGATTACAAAATTGTTGATAAAATAAATAAAAAACAATATAAATCTATAACTTTATGATGTATGGTAATTCATATTTAACCCTTTTGTCGACACGTATTGGACATCTGTTTTTTTACTAGCAGATCCTATGTTCATAACTTCTGGATATATTTTCTTTTGTTATTTAAAATTATATCTTAAAATGAATAATATTATAAATAAATACAACGTATTTTAAATATTACATTATTTAAATAATATCTCTATAAGTTATTAAAATATTTTTTTATAATCTAATAAGAATAATATTAGTACATTTATTAAATTAATATGAAATAAATATTATTCAATTATAAAAAATAAATTTTAATAAAGAAATGTTTAATCATAAATAATTTGAAATCTAGTGTTAAATAAATAAATGAATATAATTTAAAAAAAATATATGTTTTTAATTACTATAATAATATTTATATTATAAATACATAATTTAACTGCTGAAGTTAATTCTGCTAAAATATAATTTATTAACAACATTTATTAACTTGTGCCTTGAAGCAACTTTGGACTACAAAGGGTTAATAAATACACCATTTAGTACAAGTTTTTCGAATGCAAAAGTTTGAGAAATAATTAATAATTAATACGTATATTTAATTTTTTACATGTCGGGACCACACATAATCGGTGCGGCAAAATAACTTCTAAAAGACTATAAATAATAGATTTGTGTCCTTCAAATTCAGAATACTAATAATCTGAATTTGAGGGATACAAATCTAGCTTCCCTGATTTATCACTTCCAACCGAAACTTTACAATAGAACTACTCAATTTCTGACTTTAAATAAACTTTTAAACATTTAAAAAATATAATTTTAGTGGTTAAGTAGAGATCTAATATTATTTTTGTCTTTGATTGTATCTATGTTGTACTATCTAAGCACACACATTAACTTAAATTTTAATTGATATCTCTGGAATAAATTAAATAGTTTTAAAAACGCATGAAATGGTTTAGGATTTTGCACTTTTGATAACCTCTCATAATATTTTCTTGAACGAAGGTTGGGAATGTGCCACACAACTCATAGCAGTGAATTTTCTCGAAATGCCTGATCAATATCGTCTTAATGTTAAGTTGCACTGCTTTGGTTTGAGGCAGGCCATTAAAAAATCATACCATAAAACCTCGCATTTGACATATGTACAAAAAGGTTATGTGTCTATATATCAATCAATATAATTAAATGACAGCTGTCAACTGACAGATTTTTCCATTGAAAGTTCCATACTAGAACAAAGTTTCAAACCCAAAGATCAAACATAAAGTAGTTCTTACCTCCTAAAGCCACAATGTCATCTCTGACACGCTCTTCAATATATTCGCGCACTTTAAATGGATCTTTGCAGTTTTTTCCGCTGATGGCAAAATAAAAGTATAAACAACATCCAGCGTCGTACGTCTGGGCCACTCTGCACATCGTAATGAATCTTGGTATGTCCAACTTTATGCATTCTTTAGCAATCCTCGTTTTAACTGCATCTGCAACCTGCAAGGCTCTGTCCCATGGCACTGAAGTCTCTAATGACTCTGCCATTATGTTCAATTCCAACGCCACATCCTGAAATATAGCCGATAAATAAAACCCACTCATATAACCGTAGGCTTTTATAGTTTTTATATTAAAGGTCGTTAACATCATAGTGTTACGCCTGACACATATTATGTATTTATATATTTTACGCGTGAAAACTTGCTAGCAAAAAGTGCAAATTGAAAAGTCAATATATGTTCGTTTTATATCTTAGTGGTATTAAATTAATATATAAATGTTGCCTTCGTTTCTCTATTAAAAAAATTAATTAAATATAATTACACGTATATAAGCAATGACGAAAGTCATGTGATATCCTCTCTTTCCATTCTGTTCTCCAGCTGGAATGCCTCTATACTGCGAAGCAATGGCATTTATCTTCCTCTCGTGTGCCAACACTTCCGCCATCGATCCCTCATATAAAATGGTGACCACGGTCATCTTATCCCAGTTAAAACCCTTGATTTGTGTTACATATAAACTCTTGAGACCATCCAAAATGAGACCAGCATAACTAGATTCCTGCCGAAAAGTCCTTCCAAACTTGAACTGCTCGTTATCCATTAGTCTAATACTAGCCGGTTGGCATTGCTGTCGAGCAATCTCTCGCATAAAATGAACTCCAGAATCAAAATCAGGAAAGATTAGAGAACCGTACCTAACAAATGGCGGTAGAGGTCTAATCTTGATTGTCACTTCCGTGATGACTCCAAAACAACCCTCAGATCCGATGATTATATGATTGAAATCAGGCCCGCAAGATAATCTAGGTCCCCTATTGCCTTTCTCTAAAACGCCTCTTGGAGTTACCATTCTAGCGTGAACTACAATATCCTCTATATTACCATAAGCGTTTTTCTTCATTCCACTAGCTCTAGTAGCTACCCAGCCACCCAGAGTCGAAAACTCTATAGAATCAGGCTCGTGTCCGGAAGTGTATCCAACTTTTCTTAACTCCCTCTCTAGATCCTGGCCTATGATTCCACTCTCGCAACAAGCCACCAAGCTCTCTTTATCTATCCATAATATCTCATTCATCATGCAAGAGTCCAAAGATAATATAGCTCTTGCTTCATCTACAGGGCAAGAAACGGATTCAGATACACTCGTGCCTCCTCCATATGGTATTATGACTATGTTGTGTTTATCGCATATCCTGACAATCTCTACAACGTCTTCATGGCACTCTGGCCAAATCACTGCATCTGGTATCCGTTCAAAGGATAAGTCTCTTGCATGAATTATGTCTTCGTTGGCTTGGCCGTGAGATCTGAACAGTCTGTCTGCTCCTATTATTGATATCTTGATATCAAGATCTTTTAATGCTTGCAGTTGCTCGCTCGATATTTTTGGATCAGGATATTCAGACTCATCCGTAGGCATGAACTGATCTTCTGGCGATACATCATCGCTCAAATGCACGTCGAATTTTTCTCTTAGCCAGTCACGAAAATATGGCAAATCGGTGTTGCAAATTGGATATCTGAAATTAATAAAAAAAACATATTCTTAATTCAATGATACACGGATGTTTTTTTATCAAGTAAATTCTTTAAGCTAACTATTTATTATTTATTTAAAAAAACTTGCTTTCTTTGTTAAAATGGGACACCACCATGAAAACTTTTTACTAGCTCAAGTCGAAAAGTATGCGCCATAACATAGAAAAAATTAAAAATATTCGTCTCCTTCAGAAAACAATAGTACATATAGATTTGCCCTCAAAATAAAGGGTTTTAATCTTTTTCATCCAAAATTTTGTCCTTCTCAAAAAAAAATTTCCGTGATGGTATTTTTATTTTTAATATCCTCATTTGATGACGTTAGGCTTAAAAAATATAATGTTTCTAAAAAAACATTTTTTTTTTTAAACAAATATTTTTAGGATGATAAGCGGCCGCAAGAATTATATAGATTTCTGCGAGTAGAATATACATAAAAACAAATAATACGGCATATTTGTAAAAAAAATAATATTCTAATTTTAATTACAATCGACCACTAACAACTAAATAATATAATTAATTTATATTTATTAGAGTTTCTACTTTGTACGGCTTAATACCTTACTGCTATAATGGGTACCACAAGAAATGACGGATGGTCAGAAGCTAAGATGCTTGCTTGAGTGTGTGTTTTTCTATAGTAAGAAACGATAAAATTTAATAAATATTTAAAAAATAAAAATATTACTAATAGTTTAATGCAAATAAAACTCTAGGACACGTATCTATTAATAATATTACGGTAATTGTATCATAGACAAATAATTCATCTCTGTTAAAACTAATGATATAAACAGGAAATACATACGATATAGACATTGTTATGGTATATTTGAGACATGCACAGCAAAATTACTGTTATGGCCAAGATGTTCGGGCTAGATTGAGTGCGCGTTAGCTCTCGGTCTTATACCGTTGGCGTGCTTGACGTATGGACGCAAACTTAGACAAGTTATTACTATACATAGCAATCAAAGTGTTTCGTTGGTCCTTCGAGCCCGATAACACAACTCTTCCGCGAGTGCCAAGAGCGCTGTTACTTATATTGCTACTGACGAGTAAGTTTTTTGAGCAAATGTTGAGATATAGCAGCTTTTCTTGAAATGTCAATCCAAGATTTACTTAGACAATAGTATTATTCACTTTGACTTGAGATATGGTCATAAATTATATACAGGTGGCAACCCTAGATCACAATCATAACTCCTATTCATATTTTACCGTATATGCACAATTTTAAATGCACATATTTACGAGTATTTAGCCCATCAATTCACACTACCGTGCTAGTTATTGAGTTTTCAGGTGGCGCGCACGTGACGACTATTCACGAAAAGGGTCACTAATTAACGATCGACCTTCGATTTTGCGAAACTTTTTCGCCGCCTAAGTGATGTGTTTCTATGGGTAAATGTTTATCGACGCCATCGGTAAACATTTGCGATGGAAACAAAGAAGCGTTTGTCTTAATGCGCATAACTAACTTGAGAGAAATTATCAATTTCGCAACTCGGTTTGCGAAATATTGTGATGATCCGAGATGTGACTGAAAGATTTGTAAATTATATAACTCAGGAAGATTTGAAAAACCTTTTTTATCAATATATTATATATACTAGAATCTAGGAATTCTTTCAAGAATAGGGATTGATATTATTTATAAATTTATTAAAAAATAAAAGCCCTTTCTAAGAATATTAATAAATGTACAAATATACAATAAATGTATGACTATATAATGATTTTAAAGTTAAATTGAATTTGCGATTTATTTTTAGGATACTTAATATCATATTAAACTGCCTTGTATGGTATTTTTAAGTATCAAAACATATGTTTCACATGCGTCAACAAATTTTATTTTATATTGACAATAATAATTCCAATTACCGTATGAATTCCAAATTCACTAGATTACATCAGCTTTGATTTCAATATATCGGCTTTGAAATCGATACATTGACAATAAAATCAATACTTTCTAGTCCAATTCTGTTTTATTTTAGATGTAATTAGAATATGCCGACTGTATTAATAGATATTAAAGTATATTTTTAATGCTGCTATAAGCTCCTAATAATATAACTTTATATATATTCTTATTATGAATTAAAATTATGCTCTTTTACTTTATTAGATTTTCAATACTGTAATGCTGCTCGGGAAGGAGTCAGGTAGTGCGCAATTCATAATATCAAAATAAATACTACTTTTTTGATGTGTTTTTAAATCACAGGGCAGAATATATACCCATATTTCTATTTAAATAACTAAAATATTTGTAGCTCTGTTAAAAAAATTATAAAGAAACAATAATGAGATCAAAAATGTTCAAAAAAAATTCTTTGGGATACGGTTTTGGAGGATACGATAACTTTTTCTATTTTTTCATTTATTATACAAAAATGATATTTCATATAAGCTGATGTAACTGATTATTAGAGATTTTTGTACGACCTAGCACCATTTTAAAAAAAAGTATGTACGACCTAGCTAGATATCAGTTTATCATCACGATATTTATCCTGAGATTGGGAAAATCTAGGAAAACCTAATTTGTCATGATTTATGAAAATATAATTATATAATAATCATTAATTTCGATTATCCAGGCCAGATAGAAATTTTAAAACATAATGGTTCATGTGAGCATCGAACCAAAGTGTTTTCAATAACTTTTTTTTGTAAATACATACGAAAAGTTCGTTAAAACGTTTAAAAAAGTGGCTAATCAAAAGAATAGAAAATTCTCAACTCCGTTGAAAAAAAGTTCAGAGAAAAAATAAATATTTTTAATTTTTTTTATATCAGATATATATAATATGTATGCTACAACCCATATGGAATATAACGGTTTTTCAGCAAACGAAGAACAGATTTAAAAAATGTTTTTAATATTTTTTTTATTAGTAATGGGATATAACTTTTTTTCTTAAAAACGATAATAAGATTTAATTAAAAATATAAATATAAATATTACCATCTTGTTTCAAAATAATAGCTATTAAATAAATAAAAAATCGTTCCACTATTAAAAAATCGAGATAAGAAATTAAATAAATAATAATACAAATCCAACTCAATAAAATGTTTTTTTAATATTAGTTATATGAAATATAACGTTTTTTTAAAAAACAATAATGAACTAAAAAAATTGATGAATATCTTGGATAAGAAACTGTTACTCAATTAAAAAATATCTAGGGAAAAAAATTAAAAAATCAGAAATGATTTTTAATCAAAACAAGAATATATTATTGTCGTTTTTACTACCGATTAATTAGGTTTGTCCTGATTGTTTAAATTCCTCATACATATCTAATTTTGTTTTAAAATATCGGTGATCAAAAAATAAAAAAAATACGTAAGCTTGGTAAATAATGCTAGAGAAAAAAGGTGAAAGTCATAACAAATTAATATATTTTACACATTTTCATACATAGAAATCGACCTAATTCTTGCGGACATTATCTGACAAAATTTCGATATTCCAAAAAATCAAAAGATATATTATTTATAAAAATATAATAATAAATTTGACAAAATATATTTTTGACTATAACTACGATTCCTATATACTTATAATAGCTAATGTATTAATAACTTATTTATAAAATTTTATGCTAAAATCATATTTTTTTTATAAAAAAATTATTGAATCAAATATTAGGAAAAAATAAGTTTTTTGCCACAAAAATCATTAATACCCTTCTAAATCAGTTTAATAACAAAAATACACTTAAGAAAACTAGGTAATATTTTTGTTATTAGTAATATAAAATACTCACCTAAAAGTTTAAATAATTTATTGTTATTATGGTTAAAAATTTAATTCAAAACCAGATTTTTTCAGAAGACATTAATGAAAATTTGTGATATCATCGTGGGATCAAAAACTGTAAAATTGTCAGTTTGAATCTATTGTATTATTGAAGCATTACTTTAAAATAATACTACTAAAAGATTGGATATAAAGAGGAGCACCGAAAAACTAACCAGTTAGGTATAAGAAATATTCACTACAAATTATACCAGAAAAATTATAAAATATAATATTACTAATGATAAATATAAATTAAACATTGAGTAATTTTCTAATCATAAATAAACATAAAGCAATAAAAATAATCATATGTACATGGACGTATGATTTATTTTTAATTAAAAATATATAAAAGATGTAAAAAATTTACCTGTTACCAGCAAATCTGACCGCACCCTTTTTAAAGTAAAAATACGAATCCATATAACCCCATCCGTTCCATTTAGTCACATCTTCTCTGAAATCACAACAGTTCTTAATAAGCACATTTCTTTAAAATATCATCGTAAATCACAATTTCTTCTTATTTGAACCTTTTATAAGACACTGTTCCCTTGACTTTTATCGCATTGGCGCCCCTAGACTGCTTCTTGGGATACTTTCCTTTCGAGATATTTTCAGGAACATCATTCTTGACGATCCTCCACGTAGACCCATTTTGGTCTACTGAAGACTTTCTGTCTATTTCTACCACATTTGCCATAATTCAGGCCGCGGTAGAGACACTAAACGAACTGACTCACGCACGCACTCATCTTAACGTCTTTATATAATTTCTCCGACACGAGTGACCTTGTATTTTCAAGGATATGGCATTTAAAAATTATATTTTTAATTAATAAGGGACTTGCTGGATTTTATCCTATATGTAAATACTCTTATCTATATATTTTAACTTAATTATTTGCGTCTTTAAAAAATAATCTAATTTAATATTAAATAATCTGTATATTGTAGAATATGTGACATTGCATAATAGTTTTTTGTTACAAAGACAGTTAATAAATTTATATAAAAACTGCATTATTTATAATGACATTGGATTTTTTTTGATGCAAAAATCAGTTTGAAATGTTGCCGTAGAATTAGTGAAATAGTGAATATATATTTACGTGTCTATTTTCGCCGTGGCTGAATTCTCGTGAAATTCTGGTTGAAGAAAGCAACGGCTTTCTCGGTTTTTCAAGGGTCATCTCGGTCGATTCGGCGTAGCTCCGATTTGTGCAAGTTCGGCTGAACCCTCGTTCATTTCAAGTCGGAAGCAAAGTGATAGTTCTTGATGAAGTATCGGAAGTAAGTGATTCAGTACGACAGTATTTTGGATAAAATACATTAAAAATGATGTTAGACTAATATCGATAATTCGGGGAAGAACCAGTTTTTTTTTTTATTTTCTAATATTTATATTATTAAATTAGTTGCATATCGGTAGATTCAGAATAAGCACATTTGGGAATGTTGTCATTCAATCCCAAAACGCTGCGTTTAATAGTGAATTTTGTTTAAATTTATACTTAATTTGGAATTGCTAATCGGTAATGGACGTCCGCTCGGATACGCAAAAACAGTTTCTTTTGTGGGTCTTTTAGAAACACAACAGTGTGAATGATATTAACAATTTTACTTCGCCTGTATGTTAAAAAACACCTACAGTTTGATTAATTATTACCGTAGTACACATTTTTTTATTTATTATAATATTATAAAAAAACGTATTTTTTCGAGTAAATGTTATTAATGAGAAAGAAAAAATTGTTGAATATTTATTTTTACATAAAAAAAAGGATTTTTGAACAACTTTAGAAAAATATTTCGGCTGTGAATTGGTTATAAAAAACTTATCAAATTTATTGTATTTTGAGTTTTACGCTTAAAATTATAATCATGAAGTTTAAAAGTAGTAAAAGTTAAATGTAAACCAAATAAAAATTTTAAATGTGAACTAAATAAAAAGTTAAGGTTAATCTTTACAAAATTATCGCATTCCTAACTATGTAATACATATAATCCATAATCTTTCACTGTAATAAGTTAACCATTATTATTTACATTTTATAGTTAAATGCAATTTTGTGATTTTTTACAGCTGCTTGTGACGTGAAGCTATTTATATTTTGAAGTTAAAATACTTAATGTTATAAATGAGATGCAAATTTTAATTTTATATTAATTAACATACAACTTCTTTGTATAAAAATCAAAGAATCTTTGTAGTAAAAAACATATTCTAGTTCAATTTCAGCATAGGCTTTCAGAAAACTACTAATAGAAGTAAATTATATGCTTTTAAAAAGCTACATTCAACAGTAGCACAAGAAAAATTGCAGCGATTTACAATAAAAATATATTTCCAAAACTCAGCTTTAATTGGATTAAATATATACTATGTATCACAGTTTATTTTATACAATAAAAAAAAATGATATTTTTTTTTAGTATTTTGTCATAACAAAAATATCGAGAAACCATAAATTTTGCAAAAAATTTTTAGAATAAATATGTTTTACAACATATTTTTTGGAATTGTTTTATTTCATATTTTTTTAAATTGAAGTAATATTTTTTGGCAACATTCTCAAACATTTTTTCGTTGTAAAAATGTTAAAAAATCATCTAAAATAAACTACCTTGCCGAAACAAACATTTTATTTTATATGTTTTTTTTTAAATGTTTCTTTCCTCTGTGACAAAATTTAAAGTTATGTATGTATTTTTTTTAACAAAGAAATATTAAATAACAATAAATATTGTGACAAAATATCTAAGAATATAAATCTTATTAAAAAACATTTTTAAATATTTTGTCGTTGCAAGCATGTTGAAAAATAAATTGCCGCACTAAAATTAATATTTATTTTATAAATTTAAATTTTTAGTTTTTTAAGTAATTTAAAAAAAAAAGATATATAATAATATATATTAGCAAACATCTAATATATATATTATAAAAATCTTGACTTTATTAAAAAAGAGCATTTTCTTACGTAAATATTTTGCCAAACCAAAAATTAAATATTTTTTCATAACAAAAACTAGACCTTATTAGGAAAACATTTTTTTAGATTTTTTCAATTTTTGTAGCAACATTTTTGCGATTTTTGTCTTAAAATTTTTTTTATCTACAAATAGAAATTATATTAGATTTGTCTTATTTCAGTGGCGAAATTCTAAATTAAATCTTGAATAATAAATAATCTTACAAAATATTATCTATGATATCTATAAATCTAAATCACATTAAAGAAAAAACATTTTTTTATCTTTATTGCAACGTTTTGCTAAGAAAAACAAATAATAAAATGTAGTAGTGTTTTTAAAAATAAGTAAATTTCCGAAAATAAAATCTATGATATAACTAGCTCTAATTAGAAAAATATAATATTTTTTTAGATTTATTTTATACTTGTAGCAACTATTTTTAGTATTCTGCCAAAGCAAAATAATGTAATAGGAAAATGGGGAATTTTTCTGTTTTTTTGCAAAGAATATCTATGAAAATCTAAAGAATTCTTACACCTTTTAAGATTTATCTTTATTTTTTGGCAACATTTTAAAATATTTTGTCAATGCAAAAATATCGCTATTTTCAACTATTCGGATATCGAATAGTTAACGTTAAAATATTCGAATACATAAAGAAGCAAAAATACAGATTTATACACACATTTATATATTTTTTTAAATAGTTATTGTTAAAATAATTTTTAAAGTAGTACGAACCTGCATTTTAATTATTCCTGCTGCCGAAAAGACACAATTGTTAGTGTATATTTTATTGTCGAAAATATGTCACTATAAAAAAAATATTACTATAACAAATTATCATAGACAGATTTAATAAGTATTCATTAAAAAAAAATTTAATACAAATTATTGTGAAAGTCCATAGCTGCAAAATATTAACTTGGAAATATGGGTAATTTCTGGAATTTTGGCAACTATATTTTTTCCCATTTTTGTTTTTTTTTGTCATGGTTGTGATATATAAATAACATTAAGATAGGAAGATAAGTTTTGCAAAACAAAAAACATAATTAGCTGTAGTTACTGCAGCATTACAATGTGGATAAAAATGAACTACCTGCGTTGTTAACACAAAACTGTTTTAAGAGTTGGTTGTTTATTTAAAATTTAAAAATATTATACCACAAATATAATATAAATCAATCTAATTTTAACTTAATAGCATTAGGTTATAGTAACATTTCTATTCTGATTACTTAAGTGATATAATATTGTATTATTAATCTTAAATTCAATAAAATGCAATGAAAAATATTTTAATTTATACGGAAAAGAAGGAATATTAACTAAGACATATCATACATTGTTACTGCAACAAAAAAATATAAAAGAAATTTTAGTTATATTATGTAATTTTATATCAAAGATACAGTTTTATTAATTAAAAGACTTATTCAATATTATAAGTAAATATAAATACTGTTTTTCAATATTAAAATATTCTAGAAAATAATCTGTTTTTTTAATAAATATTTTGAATATGATTAATAATAATTTATATAAAATTAAATTATTTAGATAAGTATCGATTTAAAGTACATACATTAACGTGACCTCGATACGATGTTTGCGATGTTTATTAAATCTATTTAACCCTTTTCCATATATAAGAAAGTCTAACAAGTATTTGCTACTTTAGTTCCAATAGATACGTCAGATATTGTTTTAATATAATTACTGAGAATCAAGTTATTCAGTAAATTAACACACAATGTAACATTGAACTTTACATGTTTTTATCCACGTATTTTCCTCAACATTTAAGCACTTCAGAAAGAACTTAGTGTAATGCCTTTAAAAAGTGAAAAATGGTACAATGCATTCCAATGAATTGAAAATGTTATAATGTAATTTAATCAAATATAATGTCAAAAAATTCGAATATTTTTAAACTGTTTTTTCCTTTTAGAAAATTAATATTTGTGAAAAATGTTTTTGCTCTTTTAACCTCTTAAGAATTTTACAGGAAAAATGTTATTTTAAATTATTAATACAAAAGTGTAGGCTAGGTCTTTTACGGCATTGGAAATTTTTTGACAATGTCAAAACCTCACTTAATCGTCGCGTTGTAACGACTTTGTACACATTTGGTTAAAAGAGACATAATAACTAATGATTTTTCGTTTCTTTTATTTGCAAAGAAGGCATTTTAGCGGCTATAAGACAATAAAACACAAGTCACAAAAGCAATTTATTTTATGATGAAAGCACTTTATCAGGTAAAAACATAGTTCCAGTTCTTCTCCAATTCATCCAAATTGGTTAAGGTATAAATAAAATTTAAGAGCAGGTCTTTAATCATAACTTCGTAAGATTCACTTAAACATCACTTTCATTTGGACTACCACTTCGCTTTCGATTTGGAATATACAAAAGTTCATCCCGAACTGGTAGCATGCAAAGATCATGCAAAGATCAAAACTAGAGATAGCTTTCATAGTCCGAAAAAAGCAAAAATAAATTATAAAAACATGCGGTCTGGTCCAGTAAAGTTGTCATCTCGAGTCTCCTTGATCTACAAGAGTTAGAGACGACTTAGGTACAGCAGCATGTCATTGATAACACAGCACGTATCTGTATCATATTTTTTTCACAAATTGAACTGTCGTATTTCGACTGCTGAACAAATTAAAAAATATAAATATAAAAAATATAGCTACAAGTAACGATCATTTTTTTATTAATTTTATATTAAAATTAAGATATATTTGGTAATGGAAATTTTTTGTCATGTAACGCGGTGGAGTGGCGTTCCGGCATATTTTTTTACGGTACTTTTGATGTTTAAAAATCGATTGATTTTATTTTTACGTAATATGACGTCATAAGCTATAATTTAAATTACAATATTTTTTCCAATATTACGATTTTCAATGATTGAGAATCAAATGAAGCACATCTAAACCGAATTTTGCCCAATAGGAGGGCGCAAAAACAATTATCACTTCTCAGAAGTCAAAAATTCACGTCAAAAGCAATAAAATCGTGTCGGCGCCGTCGAAGTGGGAACGCTCGTTGCCGAGCGTTCCCACTTCGACGGCGCCGACACGATTTTATTGCTTTTGACGTGAATTTTTGACTTCTGAGAAGTGATAATTGTTTTTGCGCCCTTTTATTAACCAAAATTCGGTTTGAATACATTTTGACTAATATTCTCAATACTGTCAAATTAAGTTTTATATAAATTAAAGAACAGCATATAATTTCACCAGTGCCTATTAGTTAAATTATATTTTTACTAGTTGACATATATATATCTACTGGTAAAAATGTAACTTGCCAGATAAATATGTGTATGTTCACTGGTAAAACTACTATATATTTATATATCCACCGGTGAAAATGTAATTTGATTTGAATTTACTGAAATTACGTATTTTAAGAAATAGTTTTGGGATACTGTATTTTTAGATTTTCTTTAACGTCCTTCCTGCTTTTTTCAGGAGGGGTGAGCAATTCAAAAAATTAAAAAAACACAACCACATTCCTTGTTTTTTTTAATATTTGGATTTTATTAAAATTCATAGCATCTTATTAAATGACATGCAAGCAAACTTAAAAATATATTTAATTAGCTAATAACATGCGATTGCTCGGTGTGGAGTACCAATTTTTTTCTAGATTCTAGACTACCTTATTTATTATCTTTCACATGTGTATACGTATGTTCTAGACTCTAGAACATACCTATAAACATCTGAAAGAATAAGGACTCTGTGCTTGCTAATTTCCGAATCACTTTTCTATTACAAATTAGCATTGTAAAAAATTGAGAACAATTATCTAATTGGCAAATCACTGACAACTCATAGTTGTCAATGAGAATGCGTTAAAAAACGAATCTCAGATATTTGGTTAATACATCAAAACAAAATAGCAATCGTTTTAATTGAAGCACCTCGAAAAACCAAGTACAAGCAAATGTCAAACTTTGTTCTTTTTACTGTTTTCTTGGATTTAAGCGGCATATTCCAACACAAGTTCTTACCAATAAAGTGTAAAGTCAATAAAGAAATATATCTAACAGTTTTAGGCTGTTTATGTAAATCAATCCTTAAAAAAATACTTGAATTGTAAGCAAATAACTGTAAGATTTTGCACCACGATAACGGACACTTCATTATTGATTTCAATTTTTAGCCAAAAACGACATCGACGTAATGCTGCGGCAACCGTATTATTTTTTTATGCTCCCGTAGATAAAGATTTTGCGATTATAGAAGAGATAGAATGGACATTGTTGAGTGAGCTGTATTCTTTAGAAAATAAGCGCTGACATGAGTGTATTGCATCTAATAAAGAATAAAGAATAAATTAATACTTTTGATAAGAAACAATAATGACGACTATTGAAAATACCGAGTGAAAAAAACAGCGATAGTAAGCAAAAAGGGCTGTTGTTCTCAAACACTCGTGGTGAAACAAGTTGAAAACAAATATTAATATAGCCAAAAATATTAATATTTGGTTTTATTATTAACTAGCTTTTCCTGTTGTGCAGGCAAATATACAATATTTTAATTTATTAATACTATAAATAACTAATTATCTATGCTTACTGACGTCTATTACAATATCGCTATTTTATGTTTATTGCTGTTTCTGAACCAAATATTAAACACAGCAATTTATTCAATGTATAAAATAGAGAAAGAAGAAAACATAAATCATTATAAAGTTACAAGCTTAGTACAATACGTTTCTAAAAATATAAATCAATACTTTATACACTATATTATAGATGTTACTGTGAATGTATATTTTTAAGTGAAATTATATTTTCACTAGAAGAAATATGTATCTATCGGATATGATTTTACTGATGTGCAATGTAAATATATTTTTACTGTTAAAAAACGTTCACTGTGAAATAGTTACAAATTGTGTATGAATTAAATTTATACATAAATATCTTCTCACTTATAGTGCTATTTATTTTTTCAATTATGTATGATAAAATAATATATTCTAACACTATTTATTTAACGATAATGAATGATTGATGTATCAGCATGACGTAGTTCTCCAAGTTTGTTTTAATTTTTAACACATATCCTTTGATGAAGTGCGGAAAAATATAAGAAAAACGGCAAAAAACTTTAATTCATATTTTTGATTAACTCAATAAAATTGGGAAGTTATTGATTTTTATTATTAAAACCACACCGCATATTATTATTCTAGAGGCTTATTTATTTAATACTGTCACTATTTGTACAACATAAATAGCCCTGGTGTGCATTGATGTTATTTAGTACATATTGTACTACACATATATTATATATCGACACATCAATATATACAGATAGATGATATAAAAAATAAAATAAAAAAATAAATAAAAAATACTTAAAGAAACGACATAATAAATATTGTGATTGATAGAAATATATATAAAGACTCTCTGAACGAATTGGCGTAAGCTTCGCTGGTTGCGAGTTCAAGACTAAACTCTTGTATCTAAATCAAAAACGAAATAGTGGGACAATGAATATCTATTTAGGTAAGTGTCACTTACATATTAAACATATAATTTGTTAGAAGTATTTATAATCATAAGTGATTTGAGGCGAGACTAGAATATTTATTTTCACCTGATCCTGGGTCACGTAGATCTGGCACCAATGGATATTTTTTCAATAGAAGTAACAGTAATTTATTTTAAAAATAAGATAACATTTTAGCGTTAATTGCGCTGGAAAGGAGATACGTCTTTGGATCATTGCTTTAAATATTTATTCTAGCCAGGCTGTTAAAACGTCAGATTTTTCACTTGCACAAAACAAAAATCAGTTAGTTTTTATAATTGTTATGGATAGTTCTTATAGGTTAAAAGAAAATATATTAAATAGTGTAAGTCATTAAAAAAATATTTGAAAAATTATGAACTGTACCAGTATGGATTTTTTTTTTAATAAATTGCTATATTTGTTATACAACGACAAAGATAGACAGTACGTACGCACGTATATCGTTCACCAGGAAGCCCAGAAGCTACGTCGATTATCATAAATTATGTTAAATGCCAAAAATACAAAATAACACTTCTTATAATAAAAACTAAGGCCTTTCATTCACGTTTATTCAATTTATCAAATCCTCAATTAATAAATTACGTGAAATATGTCATTTTATTGTTACTCTAAATATATTTTTTATTATATATTTGTGAAACTATGACATAAACATTTGTTCTATGAAAGTCTAAATAATATGTGAAAAAATATATAATAAAAAATTGCCTTAATAAGATAATTGCTAAAAACACTTAGATATGTGCTAATTCATTGTCGGGACTACTCGTTGAGCGTGATAATAAAATTTACTGCAATTACTTCTTAAAAACGTAATAAAACAAATTGTATTTGCGACTTGTTTATAAGCATTGCTGATGCTGGCATAATGCAAACGTACGTTGCGATAGATTATGGCCATTTATAAAAACACCATTTAAATAGGAATGTGAGCATTAGAGTGCACTAGAGAGTCGCGATCGCGTCCTTTATTCTTGCCCTACGCGGCAGGATGCTTGAAAATGTTACTCTTGCACGAGCCATCTAACTTCTCAACGAGCTTTGCTGTTTTCAGTGATAGCTATGAAGAGCTTTTTAAATAATGAATAATTATTTATTTTAAAATAGCTACCATGAAGAATGGGGAAACCAGTCAAGTCATGATAGTAAGATTTGTAATAAAATATAAAATAAGCAAAGGACAGTTAAATCGTTACGAAAGCATTTTAATTTTAATAAAAAAAAAATAGCAGACAACAACGTGGTTTATATTTTTTGTTTCTGTCCCAAATTGTCGCAAAGCAGAGCCTAGCACCTCACGTATTATATTTCACAAATACGATATATGCGCATATATGTACTTCTAGCAATATCTTACATCTGGAGCTTACACAAGTCAGAACTTGACTTTGCTACTACTTCGTTTCTGACTTGGGACACACGAGAGTTTAGCTGAACTGATGCCATGCAGAGCTATGCCGAGTATCGACCGAGACTTACCGAGAAAATCGAGGAAGCAGCCGCTCTCCACTTCACTTGAAACAGTAGTCAGCAAGTCCGAAATCAACCCGATCTCTGGAGAAGACAATGTGATGCAGACCAGGTTATGAAAGCAAGGCGTATCTATATTTTTACGCAATTATACATTATTTTAAAACTGTTAAAAACATTTTTTTTCTCTAAACTATTATTTTCTGTGGTCGAGATACATTTTATACAATTTCAGGCAAAAAAATTATAAAATGTATCTGTATGGGTATTTTTTTTAATAAATTGCTATATTTGTTAAAAGACGTATGTTGTTGTTGAAAAATAATAATATTAATAAAAATAAGTGCACAACAAATGAATAGTAATTAATTCCAGATGATTAATTAAAACGTAATATTATCTCATTTTTAGAATAAAATCTTAAATAAAATTTAAATAGCCAATATTTCATTCTTAGAAAAAAAATACGTCATTTGACTAAAACACTAGGTGCAGTACCACTTACAAGAAATGGAATTCGATTATTTGTGTTAACGAGTCAATTCGCTCAGAAACTAATAATTATATCTGGGATTCTAAAAACTTCCTTCTGATTTCTAGACAAAAGCATTATCGCTAGCCCATGATATTAATTATGTTTGCAGATTTAGATTTAAGCATTCGAACAGAGACTTACCAGCTCAGAGTTTAACTGAAGTCTACCTTAGTCACTTGAGACGACAGACAATTAATCAATACACACAGTTAGAAAATTTAATGTAAATGTCTTGAAAATATTGCGTCCTGGCTCCTATGGTAAGAAAATGTCACATTACAGTAACATATATTTTGGATCGCTAAAAAATATTATCTTTTAAATTAAGTAGTTATTGTGTTATCTACTCGATTGATAGATTACTGCTTAATAAAACGTTTTAGCGATAAGGATGATTACATTATGTTCTCAATCGCGATAGAAAACCAAATGTACAGACAACAAATCTGTGAATATTTATAGACACAATACGAAGTTTCAGATTTAAATCAATCTTTAGTAAAAATTAACCTTGTAAATATCTTAGCTAAATTTTCTGGCTAGCTTTATTTATTATTTTAAATAAATTGTAACTCTGTTGATAAAAAGTCACTTAACTAATGTTTTGTTATAAAAAACATCATTTCACTGAACACACAGATGGAATATACTAACATATTGCCACAAATACTGCAAATGGTATGTTCAATGTATCACTATACAATATTATTTTATGTATCTTATTATTAATAAAAAATAATTTGCAAATTATCTGTAGGAACTCTAGGAATTTTCAGTTGTCATGCAGTTTTAGATATACTGTGTAATAAAAAAGATTACATTCAATTGTAATTTGATGCTAAAAATAGCGTACAGATTAGTCAGTCAGTCGTCAGTGTACACATATTTGATAAACAAGTCTATGGACGTGTGCTTCATTATTTTATAACTTGATCAAGTTAGAATTTCTCTATTAATAATAATAAATAGTAAATATTAAACATCTCTTAATCAATCATATTCTATTCAAAATTCTAGACTCACAATGGAATTATCCTACTGGGACTACAGTTTGATACTAACATTTATCTTGTTACTTCTTTATTATTATGGAATGAAAGGATTCGACCACTTTAAGAAGAGCAACGTTAAACATCCAAAGGTATTACCATTCTTGGGAAACGCATATAAAAGTTTAAATATGAGGACACATATTTATAAAATACTTGACGAAGTATATGATGGTTATCCGGACGAAAGGTAAGATATATGTTAATAATTAATGCATGTAGTATACGTATAGCTTTTTTGCTATAGTCAGTTTTATCAATTTATTTATGTTGTTAACAACAACAAAAATGTGTTCTAGAAAAGACTAATAATGCATTATTTTATATAAAAATCAGGTTTGTAGCAAAAACTGTAATTGTTGTTAACAGCAACAAAAATATATATACATTACTAGGATATCACCTTTTTTTGAGAATTTGCCAAAGCTCAATGTTAAAATGAAGTTTTTGTTATCCCTTAAACAATGTGTCTTAAAAATGAAATCAAATCAAACATGTATGCAGCAGTAACTGTGTATTCATATAAGATGTAAAGGACAGCTTCTCCTTTTTCATTTATGCAACTCGTAGACGCTCGGTTTGAAATTTATTGAAATCGTCCTACCCAAGTTTTGCATTACAAGCCCTATTATGTCTCCATCCATTTTGAGCCTGACAAGATTATTGAAGGTTTCTATATGTTTGAATATCGTGTTATGAGCTCAAACTCAAACACTATCATGTGCTCATCCATGTATATCTTAGGGAGTCTCCTTGGGTCTACTTGCTTGCCATTTGCGTCTAGTGCAAGGCAAAGGAAAGTTTAGCAGATTAACAAATGTCATTTCTGTGATGGTTAAATAATAAACGTTGCCCGTGCTTCTGGCTTTAAATATAGTGTGGGAACATACGTCGTCGAACTGGATGTTACAGAGCATCAGTTCAAAGACGGCACCTGAAAACATCTTCTCTGAAGAGTCTTCCATACCAGGCTTCTCTAAAAATTAATTTCAGGGTACTTTGCATCTTAAGATTCTCAACAATCCCTGGACACCACATGTGATTGGAGGCTCCCGTACGTTATAAAATAACTGTATGGTTTGCATAGTCCCAATCTATTCGACGTTGACTTGATCACCCTAGAAGACGTTCATGACAGCGTATCAGATTGTATTGTTTCAATCTCTTCGATATTGGCTTATTCAAAGTGAATGGGTCATAACAGCTTTCCGATGACTGGAATAAGAGCCCGTATCAGGCTTCCAGTAGCTCGGGAGGATCTCAAAGATGTGAGTTTACCAAGACTCCCGGAAGAGGTTGCTTGTCATGCAGCTTAACATGAGACTTAATTGTAAAACAATTAAAGCCTGAGCGACAACGTAAAACATGTGTGTATGGTAACAACACACTTATTATTTTATATTGTGTGAGTTTAATGAACGGAGACGTTCATGGAGCAAAATGTGAACTGTAAAAAGAGAGTGCTGGTACATAGGGACAGATTAAAATTACCCTTCATTATTTTAGTTATGCTGTTATGCTTAACTAGTTACTAGGAGATAGAGACAGAGTAGTATATAAATAATCACATATCTAGTTACAAGTTATATCGTCAACAGACCTAGATACTGAGTTTTATCAAATATTTGTCATACTGCTTTAATTGTACATATTGTTTTATGGTCGAATTATTAAAATATTTTATAATAGTATTAATAATCAAAATCGATGCTTTGTTTTTGGTTAATTTATAATATTTCAATCTACTTTTTATTTATTATCATAATTTGTATTTTTAGATACATTGGAATGTATGAATTCAAACGACCAATGGTGTGGATAAAGGATCCAGAAATAATAAAACAAATCGTCGTTAAAGATTTCGATCACTTTGTTGATCACAGACACATGTTTAGCGAAAACATGGATTCATTATTCTCTAACAATTTATTTGCATTGCAAGGTATTATTAAGTTTTTTAACATATTTTATTTTGCTCATGATAAAACTAGAGTTTTAAAATAAGGGTTAAAATGGAAGGACATGAGAGCAACTTTGAGTCCGGCTTTCACTAGTTCCAAAATGAAGGCTATGTTTCCGTTGATTGTCGAGTGCAGTAAGCAGATTATTAACTATATGCATAAAGAAGTTAAAACTGAAGTGGCAAAAGGTTGTATTCATTGTACTTATTAATTGTTTATACTTTTATGTTATATCGAATTTTGATTTTTAAGGACGCGAGCATTATGAAGTTGAAATTAAAGATGTATTCACTCGTTATGCCAATGATGTAATCGCTTCGAGTGCCTTTGGTTTGAATGTCGACTCTATGAACGACAAAACAAATGAGTTCTACCTCATGGGCAAGAAAATAACTAAATATTCATCGTGGGCCATGATTAAAATGCTGCTTTTCATGATTTTCCCGAAGCTAATGCAGGTATATAAAATAGTCAGTATGAATATGTAGAAAAGCTAGCGTTCCTAAATGTGCTCAGTTGTACTCTAGGACCCACAAAAACATATAGTCACTTTCCATTCTATCACTCAAAAATCTCACCCTCTTCCTGCCTGCATAAAGTTTTGAATGTATCAGAGAGAAATCATAATTTTTTTATTGCTAGATAAGGTTATTCTTGTCAATTTTTTAAACTTATGTATGTAAACATAACATGAAGGCTGTCTTTAACAAATCACAGCTTTATTTACAATAAATCCTAATCTATTACAATGCTGAGTGTGTCATATAAAAATTCAGATAATATTTTCTATAACAATATAACCTATATTTTTTTATCCCACAGTTCTTTAAAGCAGAGTTTATACAGCAAGATATAGCTAATTTTTTTAAAAGCTTAGTACACCAAACAATGAAAAGAAGAACTGAGAGAAAAATTGTACGTCACGATTTGATCCATCTGCTTTTGCAAGCCAAGAACAACGGCCACATTACCAATGAAGAAAATGAAGAAACAACAATCACGCATAAAAGAGGTAATATAAAATAGGTATAAAATTGAATTTATATAGTTTAAAATATTACTACTTTCAGTGTGGAGTGACGATGAATTGGTTGCTCAGGCGTTCCTGTTTTTCCTCGCAGGCTTTGAAACAGTATCGACATGCATGACATTCGCTGCTTATGAAATAGCTCGGCGTCCGGATATTCAAGAAAAGCTTAAAGAAGAAATAGACCAAACATTAGAAAATAACGACGCACTAACGTATGAGGTCATCTCGAAGATGCCCTATTTAGACATGTTCATATCAGGTACTGAAAATCAATTGCAAATATATGTATAGTTATAATTTGGACATTATTTTAAAATTTAGAAACTATGAGAATGTGGCCACCAGTCATCGGTGTTGATAGATGTTGTGTTAAACCATATACTTTACCTCCTCCGAATAAAGACGTAGATACAACATATCAAGTAAGTATAAATAATGTTCGTATACAAAATTACTCTTCAGATACTAAATGGTCGATTTTCAGATGAATGTTGGTGATTGTTTGTTCATACCAACACGTTGTCTACATCGAGATCCCCGGTACTTTCCAGAGCCAGAGAAGTTCATACCAGAGAGATTTTCTGAAGAAAATAAGTCCAATATCAAACCGTATACATATATGCCTTTTGGAGAAGGTCCACGTGCTTGTATAGGTATTTGATGTTTTATATTTATTATTATTATATGAACTTATTTGAGACCTGTTCCCATCTTGGAACATAAACAACTCTCTTGAGACTAGAGATTGCTCTGCAATCGGAAAATGTAATTCTTATGTCGTTCCTACGATAGGAACGCATTCTGGTGATAGAAAAATGTATAGGAACGGCGTTGCGGTGCATTTTGGCCCAATTACATCAATGGCTATTATACTACTATTTTAAATAAATACTACACTTAAAACTAAATCACATTACAAATTTATTATATAATTTTTCTTTTTTAGGTAATCGATTTGCTTTGATGGAAGTAAAGACAATACTCATTCAATTACTATCAAAGTTTACTTTTGAGACATGCTCAAAAACAGAGGACTTGGCAAAAGCAAATATGAAGTGGTACGCCGTTTTGCCTCAGAATGGTGTATGGATTGGTGTAAAGCTAAGAGAATAAATATTTTTTTCTATATTATTATAACAAATGTAATTTAATAAAAATATGTAAATTTTTCACATACATTTTATTTTTGTTAATTTGTTCCTTTTATGTTATAGTAATTACTTTTTATTTATCTTCATATAATAAGTTTGTTCATTTTTAATAATTTGTGGTTTATAATCATGTTTGACTGCCTTTGTTAAACTTTTGGCATACAAATCCAACCGATAATCTTTAACTTGATGACAAAGATTTAGATTCATCCTCGTTGTCAAAAGCCCATCATGAACACGAGACAGTCCCTAACAATATATGAAATTTATAATATACAATATGTGAAATATCCCTAGATATCAAACTAACTTCTACATACATACAAATAACGAGAATACTTAAAAATGAATCAATATCTTATAGAGAAGATTGTTTTTATATTAATTAAACTAGAGGCTACATATAAATTGTTAAATATTCTAGTGAGATTGATATCTATAAACACAAATTTAGATATAAATCAGAGATAAAGCACAGATGTTCTGGAGCCGTCTGGAGCCGCTTTATAAGTTGAACCATAAAAGTGATCGAATACTTTATGAACCGGCTTCTTATCCATATGCAAACTTATATGGGAAATACTCTTCTGGCCAGAAGTAAACTCATATGGAAATTCTTTAAGCCCGACACAGTTTATAACGCACATGAAGTAGCTGTTTGGTATGGCTGCGTTTCTGACCTCGATGTCCTAAATGATATAAAATATATTTTAATTAGCAAGAAAATTCTTAATCATAACCGGCATATTTTAAGTGACTAAAAAATTAGCTTCTATGAATAGTGTACATGGAACTACTATAGACAAAAATATTCTTAATGAGATAATAAAATATGCTCTAAAGTGAAATTCACTACAACGTGTCACATACGATGGTGGTAAAAATACACACAGAACAAAATATGAGGCTTGTGAAAGCGCACAGTGTTTAAAGCCTCTGATTAATTATTATATTATTAGCTGTCAATAGCTAGTGAATCTACAAATACTGGGTTCTACAACTTTCTGGATTGTAAATAGTTTATTGCTTCGTTCTAATATTTTTAAATTTAGTTGTCAACGCAGATCTATCAGCACATATCGACAGGGTCGATCTGTCAGCGTAGCGTTTTCGGACACATCGTATGAAAAACATAATCATTACTTTGGTAAGCCATTTGTGATAAGTTTAAATGCATTCCGATAACTTATGACTGTTTAATTAGTGTTTTGTATATATATTACCAAATAACCTAAACTCTAATATGATCACAGACATCAGAATTGCATTAATATTGAAAGAAAGAAACAAAACTACATATAAGGATATCGTTTTATAAAAATATACAAACATGACCTTCACAAAACTACTATGATTATTGTTGTAGGTCCAAATATTAGAGGAGAAACATTGGTACATGCAAGTTCATACTGAAACATGTTTTATTAGCTCAGAGATTTATATAATAAGTGCAATTACAGATGTTATATGTATATACATACATTAACACTTTAATCTCAAATGAAAGAGTGCTTCTGGGCAATTTGTTAGTTGCTACTCTATTTTTGTTCCTTTGGTTGCCAATAGTTAATTTAAGTAAGTTTTCTTAATATCTACTTGATATTTACTATACACTTCATTTTTCATATTACCTGCAAATATTTTGTTTTATAAAGAACATACACAGTTTTATATTACTAAACATTGTGAATTTAGTTGTTCTATAAAAAAATGAGAAAAATTAAGTTAATTATACTAATTTAGTTTTCTCAATGGACGATTCAAGAATATAAGTTTTGCTCTTCGCCGTAATCCAAATATTTATTTCATGCCAATATACGATATCTACTATCTACATTATTTCTCATATTACCAGTAAGTATTTTGTTTTATAATGCGCATACTAATTTTTCCCTAAATGAATAATTCGAATTCGACAATTCTTTAACAAAAATTATCGCAAAAAATAGAAGTTTATAAAACTCATTAACGTAGGTATGATATTTTGCCACAATCAGAATGAAACGACTAAAATGATTTTTACATGATATTGGGATTTATTAATTTAAATTATGTATGCAATTGTATACTATTTTCTTATGTCATATACACTTATATGTTATTTGCTTAAGACGCTTTATCATTATAGGCACATATGACGTTAGTATGAGAAAGTCATGTCTTCACGTCCAACGCCTTGGGACAATTATATGTAAGAGTATAATGTTATTAACTATTATATAAAGCTCTTACTATTTTTAATTATTTTTCAGAAGCAATGATAATGTTGATGTATTGCAAATCAAATACTCACTTTTTGGTCTCGGAGTCCACCGACGGAACTCAAAATTTGAAGATTTCATTACGAAGATTATTTTACGATTGTTTATATAGTTTAATTAGTGTATACGTGTAATCCTTACACGCATTATGTATATACTTTATTTTCAGTTAGTATACAATTCTAATATTTATATTCAGTCAAATCGATCAACGCACATGAAAAATTAATGAAAATTATTTTTATAAACAACGGTTACGTTGCTACCGGCTATCGTGTTTTATATTTAAATGGTGATTTTTCATTGGTCGACAGTCAGAGCTTCTAATTAAAAACAAAAGAATTCAACACATCAGGGCTCCGAAATCAATCGATTATAATTGAATACATATCTTTTGTTTTCGTGTATTATTATGAATATATTATATTATTATTCATAAAGAGTGATACGATTTACAGAGTTACAAATTCAACGTAGAGCAAATCAATTTTGAAGTTTTTACATATTTATATAGTCGGACTCACAACCGGCCGTTGCGAGTTCCACCAGGGCTACCACTCGAGGGAGAAACTGTGTAGCTGCACGGACATGCCCTTTATTCTCGCGCCCCTTGGAGCCCTACGCGCCGCCCGGTCTACAGTTGTTCCACGCAGCTTGGAGCGAAGTACACCGCGCGTCACTAAAGGCCATGCCCCCACGCCTCATGGAGCCCTACACGCGCTCCCAGAAGCGGCGCCCCTGAAGCTCTACAACACCATACGTCACGACTTTGTTGCCTTTGTGCCGCCAGCATTTAATTAATAGCAGTGCCGAGACCCCCGTTCTCTCTCCCTGGTTGAATTTCGCAATTGTAAATTGCTAGGGCGGGAACCATATTTATATATAGATTTTTATTATGGCCAAAACTTGGTGGCACTCTAGTAACACGGGCGTGACGGATTTTTTCTCGAGTGGCAACCCTGGTTGTGGATCCGGCCTACTGATCCGCGTATCGTCTATATAAACATGTAAACAACTTCATATCGCAATAAACCATTACTGCAGCGGCTCAATTTGTGTCTAATTGTCACCCGTCAACATCCCGTTGCCAAAATTCTTTCCCTTAACACAGCGATTGCCAAACCGTGGCCCACTTGAAGTTTTGAAATTTCTATGTTTTACATTTTCATACTAATCGACACCAAAAAATTATCATGTAATAAAAAATAGATCTTAAAACGATTTTAAAAAAATAATAAAATATTATATCTTAATTGTAAGCTGTTTATTTATTTTAAATATAAAAACTATCATTATTATTAAGTTGTAAAATATTTATTTGCGGCCCTTCGAGGACATGCATTTTTTTATTAGACCCACCGAGTGATTTCAGTTGGCTATCACTGCTTTAAAAAAAGAATTACACTTACGATAAATACTGCATTTAATACTTTGTTTAATTTATGTCATAATGTTTTATTTTGCGTATCATATTATTGCATTTTGACACAGAACTTCTACAAAAATAATTTAATTATTTTCAGTTGTCATGCAGTTTTAGATACACTGTGTAATAAAAACGATTACATCAAATTGTAATTTGATGCTAAAAATAGCACACGGTTAGTCAGCCAGTCGTTATTGTACACATATTTGATAAACAAGTCTAGGTATGTGTGCTTCAATTTTTCTAACTTGACAGTTTAGAATTTTTCTATTAATTATATTAAATGGTTAATATTTAACATCTCTTAATTAATCATATTATATTCCAGATTCTAGACTCACAATGGGGTTATCCTATTGGGACTATGGTTTGATACTAACATTTATTTTGTTACTTCTTTATTATTATGGAATGAAAGGATTGGACCACTTTAAAAAGAACAATGTTAAACACCCAAAGGTATTACCGTTCTTGGGGAACATGTATAAAAGTATAACTATGAGGACACATGTTTATAAAATACTTGACGAAATATATGATGCTTATCCGGACGAAAAGTAAGATAACTATTAATGATTAATCTATATTTTATAACATGTATACGTATAGAATTTATCTGTTCGTTTTTGTAAAATACAGAAACAATTAAGCAGTTTACAAAGTAAATTGAAATCAATTTCCTTATTAATAAATTATATAAACTTTTGGTTAATTTATACTATTTCAGTTCACATTTTGTTGATTATTGTAATTTGTATTTTAGATATATTGGAATGTATGAATTCAAAAATCCAATGATTTGGGTCATGGATCCGGAACTGATAAAGCAAATCGTCGTTAAGGATTTCGAGCACTTTGTTGATCACAAACATATGTTTAGCGAAGACTTGGATTCAATATTCTTTAACAATTTATTTCTTTTGCAAGGTGTTATTCTTTTTTTTTTATTTCACATATTTTATCTAAATCATGTTATAACTAAATGTTGTAAAATAAGGATTAAAATGGAAAGATATGAGAGCAACTTTAAGTCCGGCTTTCACTAGTTCCAAAATGAAGGGTATGTTTCCATTGATTGTCGAGTGCAGTAAGCAGGTGATTAACTATATGCATAAAGAAGTTCAAACAGAAGTGGCTAAAGGTTGTGTTTATTGTACTTATCAATTGTTTATACTTTTATGCTATGTTGAATTTTGATATTTTAGGACGCGAGCATTACGAAGTTGAAATTAAAGATGTATTCACTCGTTATGCCAATGACGTAATCGCTTCGAGTGCTTTTGGTTTGAATGTCGACTCTTTGAACGACAAAACAAACAAGTTTTACCTCATGGGCAAGAGAGCAACTGATTTTACACCGTGGGTCTTGATTAAAATTATGCTTTTCATGATTTTCCCGAAGCTAATGAAGGTATATAAAATAATTGGTATGAATATATTGAAAAGCATCCGTTCCTAAATTCACTCAGTTGTACTCTAGGCAACATATAGTCACTTCCTATCCCATCACTCAAAAATCTTACCCTTTTCCTACCTGCATGAAATTTTGCATATATCGGAGAGAAAACATAAAAAAAAGTTTAAAGTTAAATAAGGGTATATTTGTCTAATTTTTCGATTATAGAAGATAAATATAACAAGAAGGCTGTCTTCAATAAATCACAGCTTTATTTATAATATATCCTAATCTAATACAACGCTGAGTTGGTCATATAAAAATTCAGTTAATATTATAAACTACATTTTTTTATCCCACAGTTCTTAAAAGTAGATTTAATGAAGCAAGACATAGCTGACTTCTATAGAAGCTTAGTACACCAAACAATGAAGAATAGAACAGAGAATAAAATCGTTCGTCACGATTTGATCCAACTTCTTTTGCAAGCTAAGAACAACGGACACATCACTAACGATGAAACTGAAGATGTAACAATTACACATAAAAGAGGTATAAAAATTAGTTCAAAAACTGAAATTATATAGCTAAGAAAAATATAACTACTTTCAGTGTGGAGTGATGATGAATTGGTTGCTCAGGCGTTCCTATTTTTCGTCGCAGGCTTTGAAACAATATCGACATGCATGACATTCGCTGCTTATGAAATAGCCAGGCATCCCGATATTCAAGAAAAGCTTAAAGAAGAAATAGACGAGACATTGAAAAATAACGGCGCATTAACGTATGAGGTCATATCGAAGATGACCTATTTAGACATGTTCGTGTCAGGTAGCAAAAATCAATTTAAAATATAGGTTTCGTCATAATTTAAGTATTGTTTTAACATTTAGAAACTTTACGATTATGGCCACCTGCCTTTGGTATTGATAGATGTTGTGTTAAGCAATATAGTTTTCCTCCTCCAAACAAAGACGTGGATACAAAATATCAAGTAAGTATATATAGTAGACCCCCCAATAACACGGTAAATTGGGTGCCCGTTACTTTATATGTGAGCGAGCCAAAGGGAGGATGTCTCACCACATGTGCCTGATTCGTATGTAAGTATTGCAAAAAATGTGTAAGTATTTTCTAGTCCTTCAATTACACAAAGCCAAATAGCACATTCCCATTTTACCGTGTTATTGGAGGGTCTACTGAATAATGTTGAGATACTAAATCAATCTTCGGATACCAAATGGTTGATTTTCAGATGAATGTTGGTGATAGTTTGTTCATACCGATACGTTGTCTGCATCGAGATCCTCGGTACTTTCCAGAGCCGGAGGAATTCATACCAGAGAGATTTTCTGAAGAAAATAAGTCCAATATCAAACCTTATACGTATATGCCTTTTGGAGAAGGTCCGCGTGCTTGTATAGGTATTTGATGTTTTATATTTATTATTATTATTATATGAACTTATTTGAGACCTGTTCCCATCTTGGGACATAAACAACTCTATTAAGACTAGAGATTGCTCAGCAATCGGAAAATATAATTCTTATGTCGTTCCTACGATAGGAACGTGTTCCGGTGCTAGTAAATTGTAAAGGAACGGCGTTCCGGTGCATTTTGGCCTAACTAAATCAATGGCTATACTATTCTAAATAAATACTAGACTTAAAACTAAAACGCATTACAAATTTATTATATAATTTTGTTTTTATTAGGTAATCGATTTGCTTTGATGGAAGTAAAGACAATAATCATTCAATTACTATCAAAGTTTACTTTTGAGACATGCTCAAAAACAGAAGACTTGGCAACAGCAAAATTGAAGGTGCAGGCTGTTTTGCCGCAGAATGGTGTATGGATTGGTGTAAAGCTAAGAGAATAAATATTTTTTTGTATATTATTGTAACAAATGTATTTAATAAACAGATATAAATTATTCAAATATATTTTATTTTTATTAATTTGTTTCTTCGTTGTTATAGTAACTACTTTTTATTTAACTTTGTATAATAAATTATTTAAAGTGTAGTATATCATTTAGTTTTGTTCAGTTTTAATAATTTGTGGTTTATAATCTTGTTTGACTGCCTTCGTTAAGCTTTCGGCATACAAGTCCAGCCGTTGAGTCATTCTGAATCCCCATTTGTCTTTAACTTGACGACAAAGATTCAGATCCATCTCTGCAATCAAGAGCCCATCACGAACACGAGACAATCCCTAAAAAGGTATGTAATTTATAATACTTATAATATACAACATGTGAAAGTATTGTTAGATATTAAACTCACTCCTACAAACATACAAATAAACGAGTATACTTTTGAATGAGTCAATATCTAATAGAGAAGATTGTTTTATAATATTTAAACTAGAGTCTACATATAAATTGTTAAATACTCTAGTGAGATTGATATCTATTAATACAAATATAAGATAAGAGATAACGCACTGGTGTTCTGGAGCCGTCCGGAGCTGCTATATAAGTTGAACCATAAAAGTGACCGAATACTTTATGGGCCGGTTTCTTATCGCCAGATGTAAACTCATATGGGAATTCTTCAGAACCGACACGGTTTATAGCACACGTGAAATAGCTGTTTGCTATGGCTGCGTTTCTGGCCTCGATGCCCCACAAAGGCTCACTTAATTCGCCAACCTTTAATTGATTTAAATTATATTTTAAATAGCAAGGTAACAATCAAACACCAAACTGTCTTTTCAGTGTCAGATTAGCTCTTAATTATATATTGTACTCACAGTCGCTGATGGATTAAAGACAATTTCCGCTCCGTTGACACCGAACATCATCCAATTTTGCGGATGGTGTCTTCCATAACAAATGTTGATGGCTATGTTACCATATTTAGTTTGGAAGACTGGATGACCGGTGTTTCCTTCCATGTAATAAGTTGACTCATTAAAGTCTCCGACTCTAGGGATATGATTCTTGCGATGTTTGCCTATAACCTTTCCGTTATTGTCAATAACAACGGCTGTGTTCCATATTGTCTCACCGTGGACTTCATCCCTTTCCAATATCGGCGATATAATGACCATATCATATTTTTTGCAATACTGAAATATTGTATTAGAAACTATTGTGTTACAATAAGCTTATTTTTATGTATATTTACGTTGCTCAATAGCTTAGTAGTTGGTCCGTCTTCAGCAGATTCAGCAAATTCACACCACGGCGTTCTTTCACGGGTACAAAAGGCAAATGGCATATCTGTAATAATAATTTAAAAAAATAAATAAAACATTAAGAACAACGTGTAGCCATTTATTAAATTTACAGCACGATTTTATTGCTTTTGACGTGGATTTTTCATTGCTATGAAGGGATAATTGTTTTTTATGCTCTCTTATTGGCCAAAAATTGGTTTAGATGTGCTTTATTCGCTCTTACTTATTGTAAGTCGTATTATTGTTATAATTTTTTTTAACCTTTTGAGTTGTGAGTTATTTATACACATATGCTAATTTATTAGTGAGCCAGTTAATTTTACGTAACTTTCTATAATTATCTTTGTTGTAATATATTTATTATTATTTATAGTGAATTATATAGTTTTATTGCTTTGATTTATTTTACTACTTTTTTATAGTAGTATGTTTTAATAATTATTTTTAACACTTTTCTATTATTTAATTTTGTAAATTTATTTTACATATTTATTATATATTATTCGGTTTTTGTGGATTTTTTTGTGTCAATACAGTGACTTTCTATGTTTTTAATAAAATGAATATAAAATATTTTTTTTATATTATTTTTTCAGTTATATATGTAAATATATAAAAATCTGGGGTACCACCGTACATGTACGGCGATAGTCCTCAAAGGGTTAATAATTTTGAACGCTAGATAATCGATAGTTTCCACTGTGACAGTGACGGCACAATTTTATTGCTTTTGACGTGAATTCTGAACAGGTACGTTTAATTAGAGAGGGGCAGGTGAGAGAATTTGCGCATCTTTGAATTTGGCCAAAAAATGCATGTCATTGAATGAAATACCATGAATCTAAAAATATTAAAAAAAAAATTATCACTGACTGGCCAAATTTTCCCCTCCCCCCTGGAAAAAGTTGAAATGACATTCCTGGATGTAGTAAAAAGCTTGGCGACGAGATGGTGTCGGGTGGCAATTAGACACAGGTTGAGCCGCTGCAGTAGTAATTTATTGACGATTTGAAGTTGTTTACATGGTTTATAAAGTACGGGGCGGGCGCGAGACGGCGCGCATCCGAACGCCCGAAGATTGCCAGTAGAGAGGGAAAAAACAGTCACACCAGTGTTACCAGAGTGCTGCTAAGTTTTGGCCGTAATGAAAAATCTTTATTTAAATATAAATAAGCCCCAACAAAAGCATTAACTTTGCAAAATTAAACATAGGACTATGTAAAAATATAATTTTAAGTAAAGATATGAGTAGTGTATATACTTATGTACATATTTGCTCCATCTTATTAAATTGCATGGCATATTAATTTCATGTTATATTGTTTGACTTTGAAGAAAAACATTAACATTGAAAATTTTCATTGTTTGTAAAGTTAATTGTAATTGCAGTTGAAACTTTTAAGACAATCTTTAAATAATCGACTAATTTTACCATATGACTTATGATTCCAATCATAATTTATAAAATTCAGGGACAATATTTTAAAGTTGCTGGGGTATTATGAAAGCATCTGCTTTTTCTGTGGTCAACTATGAGTGGCCTGTTCTATATTTTTTACCGCAGACAACAAAGCAAAATATGTTGTTTATGATTTAACATTACAACAGTATTTTTTGGAATTAACCAATATTAACATTAATTTAAATCTGTGAAGTTTTTTCACATCAGAATTTTCAATTATAAAGAATTCTTGCCCAAATTAAATATTGGTATGTTTTATATGCTATTCAGTATATTAAAAAGTAATTGACTTATACAATGTATTTATTTTATGTTATGTTTATTTTATATAAAGATAGTACTGAAGTTACACAAAAGTGTAAAATAAATATAAAACATCTATATAAAAATAGCAAAGCTTTAAGACCACACTCTGTATAATAGTATGCAAATGATAAGATAACGACGATACTTAAAATACGATTAATAAAAACGTTGCTAAGCCCTGTTACCATCCAACAACAATTTCACGCGCAATTTGATATAAATACCATAATATTTTTAGATCGTATTTTATAATACTCACTCCACGCTTCTTGCAAACACAAAACATTAACAGCTTCCCTGCCAGCCGCGTCAATCAATTCTCCTATTTTTTCATACAGAGCATTTCTCTGCTGAATAACTCCTGCAGTCGTCGGTAGGACTATAGAGTTTTGTATAGCTCCAATCTTGACCATCTTGGCCACACGCGAGTCTTCCTTTTCGGCAGCAAAAATATATCCTTGAATATCGAAATTCTTCTCTTGGCATAATTTTTCAGTGGCTTTGCTCAAAGGTAGTCGATCTCTGAAACGATAGCGTTTTACTACGTGACTTACGCTTTATCTGTATATAGATGGGAATAAATTTAGCTCACTCTTTAGATTTTCCGTACAGTATCCGCTTCAGCTCCAATTTATCGAACTCGTCTGGAATCTTCTCTATCAGTGCTTCAACGGATTCCAATGGTTTATTTTGACCCATTTTGAGCGCTAGACACGACCTACCTTTGCCACTACTTAAACTCAACTGAGTCTTGAAAATCGTTGGAACAATTACAGTGAGGTCAAACGGACAGAATGTTACTGATTAACGATACTGAACTATTTACGATTATAAACATTCAACAACTTTCGATTATGCTTTAAAAACTGGATATTTCTAGCATTTTTGAATTGTTTGATTACAAATGCATTCATGGCCTCATTCTGGGCAAGCAACAACATTAAAATGCATCATTATGCTATACAAACTATAAAGATATAATCTAAAATTTATTTTTAATATTAATAAAAATTAGTAATAATAATTAGTTTTATTTTAATATAGTAAGAAATAAATATTTAGTATAATTATTTATTAAATTATTATT
Source organism: Plectrocnemia conspersa (assembly GCF_051122295.1). Lineage (NCBI taxonomy): Eukaryota > Metazoa > Arthropoda > Insecta > Trichoptera > Polycentropodidae > Plectrocnemia > Plectrocnemia conspersa. Next base: position 3,392,131 of record NW_028277177.1, on the reverse strand, counting down.
TAAATATTAGCTATTGCCATCTATTGGTTCAACAGATAAATAATTTATTTTATTTTTAATTTTATATAATATAGAGTAGAACTATTTTACATATTATATATACATATACATATACAGGAAGAAAAATCATATTTTTTAAATTAAATTTTTTTATTTAATATATTTATAAGAAAAATACAATTATAAATATAAAAATTATATAAAATAAATTTATATTCTCATTATGAAACAAAAGGTTTTTGTTGAATACAGTTCATTTAAGATTTGGGGGAAATTATATTGTTTAATATTTGATATAAAACATCAAAATTGTGGCATTTTGATGTCAGAGCAATTTGAATGCAGTCTTCGGAGTCCAATCGATTTTTCTGCTTTGTTTTTATATTCATTAAATAGGAAAATCCTTAACTGCCAATGTAGGTTGTTGCAAAAGGGAGCAACTTCTCCTCATATGCAATTTTGACATTAAAATGTTTATTTCGAGTTCAATACATACTTCATTATTGGATCGAAGTCCAAGAAATGCCTCTGCCAAACCTTGTGGCTCGTCTGGTACATCAGTAATCTCACATTTAAAGAGATCTACGTCCCAACTAACAGTATGTGAATCTAGATATACAAAATAATTAGATAACCACTCTTTGAGTTTAGTAAGATGACTTATAACTGTACCCTTGATGTCGTCAAATGTAGTATTTTCACAATCTTCCAAGAAACAAACTTAATTTTGAAAAGGCAGCTATTTCATTTTGTTCTGCTTTCTGTCTCTGATATAAAAACTTTGATCCGTACGCTGAAATCTTAGTTTTGCTTGAAATTATATTGATATTTTCCCCCTACCGTTCTTTGTTCAATGCATTCTCATACTTAAAATATCAGCTAAATATGCAATATGTGAAACCTACAAGGAGTGTGATAACTAATTTGCAAGAACGTGTTTGTGATCAACCATAACTAGTTCACTTTTGAGAGCATTTCCACATGAGTGCAACCTCACTTCTGTACGATAAATTAGATCTGTATATTCCGTTTCACCATCTTTACACAATTTACGAAATAGTCTCGTGCTTAGTGCATGTCCATGCATAACGACTTTCAGTGCAGATTCCAAATGTTTCACAAACAGTGCTGGCGATGGGTCATGCAGTCGTTAACTTAAATTTTAATTTCTCTCTCGCCGAGGCCGAAAATCAATAACAGATCCAACATAGCTGGAGCTCCATCAACTGACACAGTAATTCAATTTTCCCATTTCAATTAAGGTTATTAAAGTAGTCATGAACTTTATTGAAGACATCAATTCCACGTGAACGCAATTCGAGGGGAGAACAAAACTAACAATTCCTTCTTCTATTACATGTAAACCTTTGTAGTGAAAATACACTATTACTGTTAACATAGTATCATCAAACTAAATAGCAAAACCCTCTTTTATTAAAGAAATAACTTCACATTTTTTAAATAGTAACTCTTTCGTTTACAACTGACTCTGCCATTTTCAAAACTTGTTTAACCAATTCCTCGCCGATAGTATATGGTTTCTTGTTTGGAGCAATCAATCAGGCCACTTCAAATCTAGCCTTCGATGCTGAACTAAGTTGCTGTCCAGTCTTTGTCTTTTGACAGATATTTCCAAATTTACTAAGTATTAAGATGTGGATCCAAATTATCTAACTGTTTCTACAATTGAATCTTTTTTACAGATTCACCAGCCATACTTTCAAACAGACAACACGCTGTGGTTTTATTATTTCATTGTCTTCTATTTGTGTCAACTCATAATTGGATAACTCATCATGGTATATTATTTTTCTATTTAATGACTAAAGGGTAAAAAATAAATTGATTGCAAAAGTTTTAACTTTTCACACCGCCATTTTCTGATTGCAAGGCAGATTATTTATATTAACACGCAGGTACATTTATCTATATACTTGTTTAGTGATAACGTCACGCAGCTATGATGCACTCTAAATATTTTTTTTCCTTTTTATGTAATTTTATTTATGTCCATTGAATCCTCATTAACCCCAAGATTTTTTTTTTTTTTTTTTTAATTACATAGATAGTGATGATGTAAACAATAATATTTTCACAATTACTTGTTAAAAGTTTAATAAAACTAATTGCTATAAGGGGTTGTGACTTGCAGTACAAGTTTATTCGTCACACACTAAAAAATGAACCTAAAAAAAGCACAGCTAGTGTCTATACACATAAAAATAGATCAATAAAAGTTGGTAGAATGTCACTAGCAATTACCCAAATCGCAAATGTACAATGATAACATTGCCAAATTTATGTACATACGTTTAAATTCACCTTTATGCAATTTTTATAAAAAAAGTGACAAATAACAACATAGTCTGTTTCCGCCCCAAATCGCAGCATTGGCCTAATTGTTGAAAGTATGAAAGAGCGATAGCTTATATACTCTTTTCTACAAAAGAGTATATAAGTGCAATAATAACGTATTTCTATCTGTTGCGATTTTACAATTGTTTTCTTTCCATCGCAGCCGTCTTCAGTTAATATTATATGCTTTTTTTACTCTTTATCAACGACATACATATGGCAATTAAAAATTCTATTTATTATATGCTGAAGACCTGATAGTCTTTCAGAGTAATTGCATAAAATCGGATTCGCTCAACATCGCTAATTATCACGTTGTTGAATATCACTATGTCTGTAGCATTTTCTTACAGTTTAGGCAGAGATGCTTAAAGTTTTAATGTTGGAAGTGACGTTCATACAGAAATGGATATTATGTATGCACAACGCTAAGGCGTCAAGGATGCTCGACTTCGTTATGCGGAGCCCCTCACTTTACCAATTCATTGCCGATTCGCTTTCTTCAGCGGTCTCGAATACAGCTCTATTGTGAGGATATACAGTATAATAAATTTCAATTAAAAAAATCATTTAATTATAAAAAATAATTTATATGCATTTGAAACTGAGCTTTCATAATGACCTAAGTAAAGCTCTAATAATTAGACTATTTACTTTAAAAAGTTATATAAACTAACAGTTTTTTTAAGCTGTATGCAATAACGATTTCAGGTTATATAATATATTATGAAGTAAAATGTTTTATAACAAAAAAATATATTTTTAATAACATATTACAATGAAATACAGTTAGACATATTTTATTTCAATAATAAAATATAATATTAACCATATGCTTTACAATAATTGATTGTATCGATGCATTAAAAAATCAATTACCCAAATGCTTATTATAATAAGTACATATAAAAATATAATTTACTCATACTTAAGCTTTGTTATGTTTTAAAATTTATAACATAAATATTAACAAAAAAGTTAAGAATAGATAAAAATAGTTGTATATAACACTTGAAATTAACTTCAGGCTTTGTGTACTTTTTATTTTAATGCTAAATATAAAAGTACAAGTGGGTTATGCACTTCTCTTCTTCAAACCAACCCAAATACCATTTTGGCTTTTCAAATTAAATGGAGAGTGTGCTAATTGTACTGGAATTTCGGATTTCTCTGTCACTACGACTTCCAAGTTTGATAGAATGTGATATATTATCGCTTTCATAACCATCAGTGCATATCGAGATGCTAAAATAAAATAATAACACAATAATAAAATAAGCATTTTTCAGGTCAATTGATTTATAAAAAAATGCAAACCTATGCAATTTCTTGGGCCGATTCCAAACGGTATGTAAGAACCTTGTTCGATATTATGTTTATTTTCATCAGAGAACCTTTCAGGATCGAATCGTTCAGGGTCTGAATAGTATCTTGGATCACGATGTATAGCATAAATAGGCAACCAGATTAAATCGTTCTCTTTTATCTAAAAAAATATAACAAAATTATTTTTACTGAATTGTCTGTATTGAAAGTAGTTCTTACTTCGTATGAAATATTAGGATCATCAGATGGAGATGGTAGAGTGTATGTTTTAGCACATTGTCTATCAACAGCTGGAGCTGGAGGCCATAATCTTAATGTTTCTAAAGCATAAATATATTGTTATAATCTTGCACTGGAGTGCATTAAAAAATGTTACACAACTCACCTGAAACGCACATATCAAGATATGTTAACTTTTGGATATCGTAATATACGAATTTGTTATCGGATTTTTTTTTATGTTCATCAATTTCTTCGTGTAGCTTTTTCTGTATATCAGGATTCTTAGATATTTCATAGAAGAAAAATGACAGTACCGCTGAAGTTGTGTCAAATCCTCCGATGAAGAATAAAAACGCTTGAGCGACTAAGTAATCGTCTGTCCATTCTAGAATATATATTAATAAATATTTAACACAGCATGTTCTTGATATTACATAAGACGGAATAGCGTAGTCTGTAACGTCTCAGACTAGTAACTCTGAGGTTATGGGTTCGAGCCCCGGTAGCGGAACTCGAATTTTTATTTAAAAAATGCGCTATTTTAAAAAAAACTGGCTTCAGCTGCAGTGATTGATTATAAATTGTAAAGCACATAATAATTTCACCGTTTTCTAGTCTGGTGGTTAATATTCATTATGTCTGATTGACTTACTCATTTGCTACAGATTTTCCCGTTGTAACGCATTGGGCTCACGCCTCTCTGGTTACGACGAAAGATTAAATAAAAATAAATATTATGCGAAAAATTACTCATGTTTGATGTCTTTTTTCCGACTGCCGATTCCTCTACAGTAGAAAAACCAGTATCTGCAGTATCCTCTGCTGCTTTTTCGTGTACTAAAGATCCTTTTTTAACTTCCATTAATAAATTAATCATATCGTGTCGGACGATATTATTTTTTTCCCTGTTTTTCATAGAGTTTGTAACCAATGACGTAAAAAAGGAAGATGCATCTGCACGTGCCAAACTTATGTTGAAAAACTGAAAAATATATTTTATTATGTCAGAATATTAAGATTTTCATGATATTATAATTATATAGATAAATAAAAACTTTTGCTAGCTTGGGAAACGTAATAAAAAACAGCATCTTTAAAGATTGAATTCTGCTAAAGTTAGAAAGAAGTTTGCCCATCTTATAGAATTCATTACTTTCATCTGTTAATGAATCTATCTCAATTCCAAATGCTGAAGTAGCTATTGTGTCTATTGCGTATTTTGAAAACGTATCCTTAGCTTCGATATCAATGACATCCTTTCCTGTAATTTAAAATTATTAATATGAACAAGATTTAATATAAAAAGTAAGTAAGTCAACTACCTTGTCTTTCTAATTCCTTAAGATAAAATTCACTCATATATTTGGCGTACTGTTCTATGTAAATAAACATATTCTTCATTTTCGAAGATGAAAAAGCTGGACTTAGAGCTGCTCGCATTTCTCTCCATTTATTACCTAAACTTTATTTATTCAAGTAAAAGTTTAAAGACATAAACAATATTAATATATTCACCTCTAAGATTAAACAAAATCTTTCCGAAGAGATCACCAGTATCTTCGCTTATTAAAGGTCTGTGATTATGGAATGAATCAAAATCTTTTACTCCAATCGATTTGATAAGATCGGCATCTCTTAATACAATCAACGGTTTGATACCCTCAAATATGCCAATATATCTGTAATGGTATTAGACCTCAACATTTAAAAAAAAAATATAAAATAAAGTTATACTACTTTTGATCTGGATATGCGTTGTACATTCTTGAGGTAAAAGCCGTCAATTTCTCCATACCCACAAACATTTTAACGTTGTTTCCAAATATAGGTAATGGAGGTGTAAGGTATTTGACTCCAGTGCCTTTGTAATGCATATGCTTCCATTTTCCATATATACAATAAATTAAAAGTAGGCCAAGAGGAATAAATAAAATGTTCATACAACAACAGCACTCCATGATCTACAAATATTTTAACTCGTATATAATATGGTTATAATTTAAAAGAGATTAACTTGCTACGTACCAAGTAAAGATGTTCATCGGGTTAAATTAGAGTTGCGACTGATATGGCCTCGTATGATTATTAAATAGTGATTATAGTAGCGTTTCCAAAACTATGGCTCGCAGCCTAATATAATTTATTTTATTGAAATACAGCTTCTTATAAAATATAAAAATCAATTTAATACAAAAACTAGAATCAACAGCCATTGAACTCATGTTTTCATTTTTGCCCAAACTTAAACTGCTTTTTTATTATTATTTAATGTAGTGTATTTAATCATTTATAAAATGTTGAGTGACGAGAACTGTACTTGTCTCTCGATAATATTTTTACAAGCTTATCATATCACAGTGAGTCGCAATTTTTTTATAGCTATTATGTAATACTGATAGGTTTAATCACTCAATGTGTATTTTTCTGTAATTTGTAGAAACATAATAGAATTTTATTTATAAACATTAAATAAGTTCAGTTATATTTAAAAATCAAACTTATAGTATATCTTGAAAATGTGCTTAATCGGCTTGGTTTAAATATCATATTTATTTTTTTGTTTTAATTTTTACTAAACATACCTATATAAACACGCCGCTTCTCTCTTCTCATCCCCTGGCTTAGGTCAACGTTCGGAATCCACAGTTGAACCCGTTCTGTATGTATTTTTAAATTGTAATGCCTGCACTATACTCTCTGGAAGTTGTCCGAACCGAAGTTAAAACTGAAGTCGGCCGAGACACTGTCGCAAATTTCATATGCCGTCCGGACGGCGGCTTCTGTCATGTACAGCCCACATATTTGCGCGTGATCGAAAAATGTGCCAAATAATCGCAATTATTAAAATTACGCTACTGATAATTATAAAAGTTTGTGTGGGAACTCACCAATACAAAATCAGTGAAAACTTTTCGGTCGTAAATATTCAATTTACGCAAAATCTTTGTCGGCTTTTGCAAAATGATATAAGGCATAAAAATGATAATTCAGAATACGAACATCACATATGTGACTATCCTAGAATTTGTCGCCATCGATTCTAAATAAGAATTCGTTATGGTGTGACATTTATATAAACCGATCTAGGAAGACACACAAGGATATTCGAAACGATTTTTTTTAACAAAATCAAGTACCACTAATTATTTAATTTTATATGAAAAAAAATATAATAACGATATCTGTTAGAAAAATATATTATCAAAAATATAATTAATCCCTTTTGGTGCCCTAAAATATTCAAGGATGTCAGTAAGAGTCTGTTGAAGTCCCCGATAAGCATGTGTTATTATAACTTGACCACGTGACCACGATGCAGCGCTCGACATGCGTATTAACCATAGGACGCTTACGCGCATACTGAAATTGAACCGAGTTACTCGTTCTATTTCAGTTTCCGAAACACCATATCATTATCTCTCTCACTCTCGTCACTTAACACGCGAGAGAGCGAAAGGGGAAGTATCTCAGCAGCTCCGACTTCGGCCCCTTTGACTTCGGTCCTTTTGCCAACAATGTTCGGAAGCGCTCGAAGCTGGCCGAGTCGACTGAATTACCCCCACTTTACCTCCCGTTCTCGGTAACCTCTCACAACTTCCGAGAGATTTTAGAACGGGCAGAACCGAACTCAACCGAAGTAACCCACTATATTCTCCGTCCTTAGCCAACCTTGGCCAACTTCCAGAGAGTGTAGTGCAGGCATAATATATTTTATACGTTTGGCAATCGTGACCCATTAGGTTAACCTGTCAGGTCACGATGGTCGTAATTTTAATAAATAAATTATTTTTTGACGGCTTAGGTCGAAAAAGGAGGTAGAGCATTTCGTTGGCGTACAGCCCACAGGATGTTGAGCTAATGGACCGGTAGTTAAGAGCTCTAATGCCTTAAACTCCAAAATAAATGTGAATATTTCATATTTATTTGTAATGCCTATAAATTTGCGAAAAATATTTTCGATTGGAGAGTACAATTGTGAGTTGAAGAGAGTCAATTAATAAATCCGGCACATTAATATAGGTTATATGGTTATTTATTTATATATAGTATATATATATATATATATACATTTGCAAGTCCGAGTGGTGAGATAATTTTCTCTTTCACTCGCTCGCGTGTTAAGTGATTTATATTGTTAGGCATTTTGTCTGCGAGTTAGTTATTTTTTTTATAATTTAAAATGGTCGTTTGAATGACCTCATAGTTAACGGTACAGCTGATGGAACCAATTAAACATAAAAAACAGTTATAGTACACATCTAAAATAGATGAGCACTAATCTACATATTTTTTCCCAGCTACTCATAACTATCACCAAAAAAATATTTGTGTTTGGCAAGCTCATTGAGAAGCTGGATGGTTTGTGCAAGCTGAACGTTCTGAAGGACGTAATCGCGACTCTAAAACTTACAGTCGAAAGTCGCTGAGCGTTACTGGGTTGTCGACGCCACCCCTTAAAAACTTTAAAAAGTGATTTATTGAGTAGACACTACGCCCATAATACAATGACTTTCAAAGCATTCTCAGCAAAACGGTACTAGGATTCATATTTTTTTTTTAAAAAAGTCAAAGAATAGTAGCATAAAAAACATGTTTTCAAATTAGACTGCTGTGCCTATTGCAATAGTTGTTTAATTGTTAAATATATAGTAAGCATATTTTATTTAAAAATGTCACTTTCTACAATATTTATAAACAAAAATCACAGTAAGTCATTAATAATTTTTAACAACTTTTAGCTACATGGATTTAAAAAGTATATTATATTTAATTTTAATAAAAAAATATGTAGATATTTTTAGAAACACATTTATTTTATTAAAAAATATGGGTAATAACACAAACTATTGTCAGAATTACCAGTTAAGCGTGACACTAAAATGTGTTGCAATTACTCGTTAAAGCGTATTAAATGTAATTGCTATAATTATTAGTGACTTGCAGAACAAGTTTATTCATCGTGCCAACGAAATAATGTGTTCGATTAAAATCAATTATTAACTGAAAAGTTATACATTCATTATATGTTTTTATTTAATAAAATATAGATTAAAAAACAATTCAGTTTAAGAAGGCATATATTTTTTATTTGCTTATATTATTGACAATATATATTGTTGTATTTTATAAAATAAGCCAGTAGATCTATAACCATTTTTTTACTTTTTAAAACTAAAAAAAATAGTTTTAACTTTATTTCTTATGTACTTCTTTTCTTCAATCCAACCCAAATACCATTTTTCCTTTTTAAATTAAAAGATGTAGTAGCTAATTGTACTGGAATTTCGGATCTCTTCATGACAACAACCTCCAACCAACTTTGATAATATGTTATATATTATCGCTTTGATAACCATCAGTGCATATCTTGATGCTAAAATATAATAATAACACAAAAATAGAATACGCTTTAACCAGATTAAATAATTGATAAATAAAATGATTTTAACCTATGCAATTTCTTGGACCTATTCTAAAAGGTATATAAGAACCTGGTACGATATTGTGTTTAACAAAAATATATATATATATATATATATATATATATATATATATATATATATATATATATATTATTTTTTTAACCACATATTACAATGAAATATGGTTAGACATATTTTATTTCAATAATGCAATATAATATTAACCACGTGCTTCACAATAATTGATTGTATCGATTTTTTAAAAAATCAATTACCCAAATGCTTATTATAATAAGTATATATAAAAATATAATTTACTCATACTTAAGCTTTGTTATGTTTTAAAATTTATAACATAAATATGAACAAAAAAAAACATGTAAAAAGTTTGAGACTAGATAAAAATAGTTGTATATAACACTTGAAATTAACTTCAGGTTTTGTGTACTTTTTATTTTAATGCTAAATATAAAAGTACAAATGGGTTATGCACTTCTCTTCTTCAAACCAACCCAAATACCATTTTGGCTTTTCAAATTAAATGGAGAGTGTGCTAATTGTACTGGAATTTCGGATTTCTCTGTCACTACGACTTCCAAGTTTGATAGAATGTGATATATTATCGCTTTCATAACCATCAGTGCATATCGAGATGCTAAAATAAAATAATAACACAATAATAAATAGGAATTTTTCAGGTCAATTGATTTATAAAAAAAATGCAAACCTATGCAATTTCTTGGGCCAATTCCAAACGGTATGTAAGAACCTTGTACGATATTATGTTTATTTTCATCAGAGAACCTTTCAGGATCGAATCGTTCAGGGTCTGAATAGTATCTTGGATCGTGATGTATAGCATAAATAGGCAACCAGATTAAATCGTTCTCTTTTATCTAAAAAAATATAACAAAATTAATTTTACTGAATTGTCTGTAATGAAAGTAGTTCTTACTTCGTATGAAATATTAGGATCATCAGATGGAGATGGTAGAGTGTATGTTTTAGCACATTGTCTATCAACAGCTGGAGCTGGAGGCCATACTCTCAATGTTTCTAAAGCATAAATATATTGTTATAAACTTGCATTGGAGTGCATTAAAAAATGTTACCCAACTCACCTGAAACGCACATATCAAGATATTTTAACTTCTGGATATCATAGTATACGAATTTGTTATCCGATTTTTGTTTATGCTCGCTAACTTCTTCGTGTAGCTTTTTCTGTATATCAGGATTCTTAGATATTTCATAGAAGAAAAACGAGAGTACTCCTGAAGTTGTGTCAAATCCTCCGAGGAAGAATAAAAACGCTTGAGCCACCAAGTAATCGTCTGTCCATTCTGAAACATTTGTTAATAACATCATAACATCTTCTAAATATTACAGTATATTATGTAAATAGCTACTTGTGTTTGATGTCTTCTTTCCGACTGCCGATTCTTCTACAGTAGCAAAACCAGTATCTGCTGTAACCTCTGTCGCTTTTTCGTGTACTAAAGATCCTTTTTTAGCTTCCATTAATATATTAATCATATCGTGTCTGATGATTTTATTCTCTTCCCTATTTTTCATCGAACTAGTAATTAATGAATTGAAGAAAGCTGATGAATCTGAACGTGCTAATTGTATATCCAGCATCTAAAAATATTTTATTTACATATCTCTAATAAATACTAGCGTATAAATATATTTTGTATAAATATCACTTTGGCCAGCTTTGGAAACGTCACAAAAAGAAGGAGCTTCAAAGATTGTAGTTTACTGAAGTTAGACAAGAGTTTTCCCATTCTATAGAATTCATTACTTTCATCTGATAATGAATTTATCTCAATTCCAAATGCTGAAGTAGCTATTGTGTCTATTGTGTATTTTGAAAACGTATCCTTAGCTTCGATCTCAATGACATCCTTTCCTGTAATATAAAATTTTCAATATGAACAAAGTTTAATATAAAAACTATGTAAGTCAATTACCTTGTTTTTCTAATTCCTTTAGATAAAATTCGCTCATGTTTTTAGCGCACTGTTCTATGTATATAAACATATTCTTCATTTTAGATGATGAGAAAGCTGGGCTTAAAGTTGCTCGCATTTCTCTCCATCTGTTACCTAGATGTTTATATGTAAAATATATAATGATGCATAATATATTATTAGTATTATTATCTTTACCCCTAAGACTGAATAAACCCTTTCCGAAAAGATCGCCAGATTCTTCGTTTAATATAGCTCTGTGATCATGGAAAGAATCAAAGTCTTTCACTCCTATCGATTTGATCAGATCAGCGTCTCTCAATACAATCAACGGTTGCATACCATCAAATATGCCAATATATCTATAATTGAAGCAAAGCCTCATATTTTATACAAAAATTATAAGTGAAAAAAGATTACTTTTGATCTGGATAAGCGTTGTAAATTCTCAAAACAAACGTCGTAAATTTCTCCAGCCCCACAAACATATTTGCACTGTTTCCAAATACTGGCAATGGAGGTGTTATGTATTTGACTCCAGTGCCTTTATAATGCATATGCTTCCATTTTCCATATAAGCAATAAGCTAAAAAGAGGCTAATAGAGAAATAGAAAATGTTGATAAAACTAAGCCACTCCATGGTCTGAAAGAATTGAATTTGAAGTCAATACTTTAATGCTTCCAAAAATACTTAACACGCTCGTTACCAAAATAAGGTGCTCGACGTATTAAATTACAGACACGACTGATTTGGCCTTGTATGATTGTTAAAAAATAAGTTGAATCCAGTGCCAGTGCTTTGTAAACAACAAATCGCAACCAGATGTCTTCTCAAACGCTCCTTATAAAATACGAGAATAACTTTGGTACAAATATAACATGTTACATTATCAATAACGAATATTGAACTTGTAGTCCTGATAGTGATATCATATCAGACTGATTATTTTTTTTTATTTTACACAAATCGCAAAAGTTTTTTTTTGTAAATTATTCATCTATTTTAACGTTTTGTATACGTCTTCAAATATCAGCACAAGTGCTTTAAAATATTATTGTTGTATTTTATGAATCAGATGTATGATTATATTAAGTCGGCTCGCGTTGAATATTATATTTTAATTGTTTCTTTTGCATAAATTCATTCAAGTTTCCCCCAACAATTTTTTTTTAATATTTTTTTTTCTTTTTTAATGTAAAAAGAAAGTAATTTTTTTTTATTTGATTTTAATTTAATTAGAAAAACTTTAAACTTCTATTTTTTATAAAGGTAAAATACGATTTTGCTCGCTACAGTTTTTTGCGGGTTTTTATGCAGCCCGCAGACTCTTCAAATGAATTTAACGGTCCATCTTTATGTATGAGTTTGACACCACTGATCTAGACAAATATATTTTCAGTGCTTAATATGCACATAAGTGCTACTGTATAGTTGTACCTATTTAATTATATTGAAAGTACAGAGACGTCATTTTAGATTTTTTCAGGGGTAACAAGAGTTGGCCAGTCAGTAATCGTTATTTTATATTTCGATTTCATTAGTGTACATAGCATTTCATTTATTATTTACATGAATTTTTCTGGAAAAAGAGGGAGACAAATTCTACCACCTGCTCCTCCTTTCAAATGACGTCCCTGTTTAGAATTCACTTTGCAGTGCAACGGCGCGGACACGATTTTATTGCTTTTGACGTGGATTTTTGACTTCTGAGAAGGGATAACTGTTTTGTGCGCTCTCCTATTGGTCGAAATTTGGTTTAGATATGCTTAATTTGATTTCCACCTATTGTAAATTGTAATATTGTTATAAAAAGTTGCAGTTTCCACTGCGACGGCACGATTTTATTGCTTTTGACGTGAATTATAAAAAGACCCTCTTGAATTTGGCAAGTTTATGTAAATATTATAGAAATAAAAAATATGTAAATATTGCATAACCTTTTTAATCCCAAACAATTTGGCTTATCGTATGCAATTTATTTTTCTAAATTGATTTGCATTTTTTTAAATATTTAAATGATCTTATATGTTTTTTAAAATTAAAAAAAATATGTCTACTCTCAATGTTGTAAGGTTATAAAAAGCAATAAATAATATTTAGTTATTACAACAATAAAAATATTTTTCATATTAATTTACTTAATATGAAAAATATGAATAAAATTTTCTGTAAAAAAAAAACAACACATTTTAATTATTACTTATTTACAATGTATAGTCTGGTACTAGTCTTAAAAAAAATTAAATACGTTTTTATTTAAATATAATTATTGAGACTTACTTACTAATATTAAACACCTATGTTTAGTGAAGCATATTCTGTGGACTATTTAGGTAAAAATATGTCTGAATGAAACTAAAATGTACAAACAATAGGAAAAATTTCATGTATGCTATACCTGCTCGTGTTTCGTTTCTACTTCGCCAGCCAACCCTATCGTAAGAAAGGGGCCGGCAGGCCGTTCTTCTGTTACATAACATAATTACTGGGAACTGATAGGTACCGTTAGACTTGCCTGAGATAAAGCAAATGAATTACTTTTATGATAACACCTAAATATCAAATATGTTCAATTATATTTTTTAATTTGTGCTAAAATATTCACAGATGAAATTTTTTGCATTAGTAGAATATACCGATATTTCGCCCCTCTATGACTAAAATGGACAATATATTTCTACTTTGATATCCTACACCGATAAGACTATTTAGGTTAATTCCCTAATCTCTGCTTGGGATCGTTGCTTTCGTAGTTGTATGACATGGAGATATAATTTTTAATAAATAAGATTTAAAAAAATATATTTTCGGTACTACTGATATTTTATTTTGTAATACCGGTAGTACCGAATGTAAATTTTTGTCCTAATACCGGTATTACCGGTATTGCAATCCCTACAATTAATAGATATTATCAAGATTTTAAACATTTACTGACGCGTTAATTATATGCGCGAACGGACTAAAATGTTTTGTGCTATTCTGGTTTTCTTTGTATTCCAAAATATACTCATAAATGACTTAATACACTTTTCAACACATATAAATACTTGTATTTTAATAAATTATCACCTGTGGCTAGAATAAACTAACAACCATAGCAACATACGCGCGACCTTTGTTTTAGAATTACACATATGTATTAAATGATATTAATAATCAAAAATTCATGACATGAACCATAGAATATGGGGTCTTTTATGTCCCCCTCTTCGCCCAGACTGAATATTTTTAATGTGACTTCAGATCGTTTTAACAAATATAGATTAATGAATATTTTTCTGATGATTTATTGACATTAAAAGGAAGTATCAAGCTCAAAATCTTTTAAGAGATCCTGTTTTTTTATTAATATTATTGTTCTGATCATCAAACAGGTTTCCACAGCGCCTTATAATGGTGTATAATATAAAATATAGGTATTATTTGATACAATAATATTTTATTCAAATACAAATATTATATATATATATATATATATATATATATATATATATATATATATATATATATATATATATATATATATATATATATATATATATATATATATATATATATATATATATATATATATATATATATATATATATATATATATATATATATATATATATATATATATATATATATATATATATATATATATATATATATATATATATATATATATATATATATATATATATATATATATATATATATATATATATATATATATATATATATATATATATATATATATATATATATATATATATATATATATATATATATATATATATATATATATATATATATATATATATATATATATATATATATATATATATATATATATATATATATATATATATATATATATATATATATATATATATATATATATATATATATATATATATATATATATATATATATATATATATATATATATATATATATATATATATATATATATATATATATATATATATATATATATATATATATATATATATATATATATATATATATATATATATATATATATATATATATATATATATATATATATATATATATATATATATATATATATATATATATATATATATATATATATATATATATAAATATAAATGCTGAAATCACGTAGTTCTTTTCTTCAAACCCACCCAAATACCATTCTTGCCTGTCATGATGAATGGATGGTTAGACAAAGTCAATGGAATTTCAGATTTTTCCGTCACTACGATTTCCAAATTTGATAAAATGTGGAATATTATCGCTTTGATAACCATCAACGCATACCGAGAAGCTAAAATATAACATAACGACAATAAAATATAAGTTAATTAGATGAATTAAATAATAAGTAAAATCATTAAAACCTATGCAATTTCTAGGACCGATTCCGAATGGAATGTAAGTGCCTGGAATGATATTGTGTTTGTTCTCTTCAGAGAACCTTTCAGGATCAAATCGCTCAGGATCTGTATAGTATCTTGTATCATGGTGTAAAGCATACACAGGCAGCAAAACTAATACATTCTCTTTCAACTAAAAAATGATAGTATGTGTAGATAAATATAATTTTGTTGTAAATTATTTCTTAGAAGTATTTCTAACTTGGAATGGAATTTTAGAATCGTCAGATGGAGGAGGAAGGTTGTATGCTTTAATACAATTTCTATCTACAGCCGGAATTGGGGGCCACATTCTCAATGTTTCTATAACAATATATATGGCATTTTAATTTTATATTAATTAGATATTGTATCAAATATGATCACAACTTACCCGAAACGCACATATCAAGATATTTCAACTTCTGGATATCGTAATACACGAAATCATTCTCATTATTTCTTTTATACTCATCAATTTCTTCGTGTAACTTCATTTGTATATCAGGATTTTTAGAAATTTCATAGAAGAAAAATGATATAGCCGAAGAAGTTGTGTCAAATCCTCCGACGAAGAAAATTAATGCTTGTGCTGATAAATAATCGTCGGTCCATTCTAAAGTAACAATACTATTTTTAGTATGACATATTAAATTATTTAGATAATTGTAAAATAAAATACATGAACATATAATTTGGTATAAAATAACACATTTTAATTATTGCTATTTCTAGTATAACATACTTATAAAAAATTATGAAAATAATAACTTATGTTTGATGTCTCCTTTCCGACTGCCGATTCTTCTACTGTAGAAAAACCTGTATCTGCAGTATCATCTGTCGCTTTATCGTGAACTAGAGATCCTTTTTTAGCTTGCATCAATAAATTAATCATATCGTGTCTTATGATATTATTTTCTTCCCTGTTCTTAATAGAATTTGTAATCAAAGGCCTAAAAAAATCAGATAACTCCGGACGTGTCAATCTGACTTTCAACATCTGAAAAAATATTACATCATATTATCACTACAATTTAGTTAAATAAAATATATTTAATAATCACCTTAGCTATCTTAGAAAACGTAAAAACAAACAACAACTTTAAAGACTGAAGTTTACTAAAACTAAACATGAGTTTGCTCATTCTGTAAAAGTCGTTGTTTTCATTTTTTAATGAATTATTTTCAACTCCATATGCTGAAGTGGCTATTGTGTCTATTGTGTATTTTGAAAATGTATCCTTAGCTTCAATCTCAATGACGTCCTTTCCTGTAATTCACAACTTAGAATATGGACAAGATATTATATCAATTAAATAAATCAATAACCTTGTCTCTCTAATTCCTTCAAATAAAATTCACTCATGTTCTTAGCACATTGTTCTATGTATATAAACATGCTCTTCATTTTAGAAGATGAAAAAGCTGGGCTTAATGTAGCTCGCATTTCTCTCCATTTATTACCTAAATTTTGCATGGCTTAGTAAAATTTTAAAACACAATTATTACAAACATATTTACCTTTAAGACTGAACAAAGTTTTTCCAAATAGATCACCACTTGCTTCTTCGTCTAATATAGTTTTGCGACCATGGAATGAATCAAAATCTTTGGCTCCGATAGATTTAACAAGATCAGGATCTCTTAACATAATCATAGGTTGCAAGCCATCAAACATGCCTATGTATCTTTTATAAAACAGAAGTAAATATGAACATAATAATACAATATATTAAATAAATATAGTACTTTTGATCAGGATAACTGCTGTATATTCTCTTGATGAACGAAAGCCTATTTTCGAGCCCAAGCAGGATTTTAAAGTTGTTTCCAAAAATTGGTAGCGGTGGACTCACGTATTTTACTCCAGTGCCTTTATAATACATATGCTTCCATTTTCCATAACAGCAATAAACTATAAAAAGGCCCAGGGATATGAAGAATGTATATATTAAATAGTGGCAGTTCTGCAAAAAGTAAAGAAACATTTATTTTAATTATTCACAAAAAAAAAATATAAACGTACTTTATTTTTAAGAACAATGTGTTTACTGTGCCAAGTTACAAACGCGACTGATGCAATGCCTCGCATAAAGGTATTAAGTAGATTTTTCAATATACCTGCGGTCCCTAAATTAAGTAACAATGGTTCTTAAGCTGCGTATATAATATACATATAATATAAAACACGTTTGGCTACTTTGTGGCCATGAAGCTCAGTTATATTATATGTTACAGTAAATATGTATTTTTCAGTGAAGGTATATTTTCAATCATATCAATATATTTTCTCTAACTGTTTCAGTAAAAATATATCTAAATACATTTACACTCGTAGACATATGATATATTATTACTAGCGAAAATTTAATTTAATTTAATAGGCGCTCATGAAATTATTTACTGCTCTAAAATGTCTATGAAACTCAATTAGACACTTGCGAAATGTATATTTGCTGTTCAAACCCTAACCTAACCTAATTAAAGGCTTGGTTAATTCGCTTAGATTACAGTTACAATGAATGTGTATTTTTCATTGAACTAAAAATCATCAGATTAAACTTAAAATGCAATTTAAAATCTTCTTGATTCATAAAAGGATCTTTGAACATTGATTCAAAATAAAGTGTTTCACATATTTATAATGGTCCATCGAGGAAGCTTGCATTAATGTAAGCCAATCGCTTTAGTTTTTATCTCAACCTCCAAATAATCACCTTCAGTGAAAGCTGGTTTCAAGATAGGATAATTACAGATGATTATTCGAAGTAGTGCTCACGGATTGTTTTACAGATAAACAAAACATTTTTGCAAATTGATGACTTTTAAATGTCTTCGGGGCTATTGTGCAACTTCGGGTGTTCTGCTGATTTTTTGTAAGCGAAACCAATGTCGTTTTTAGATTAAAGATTGATTAAAAATCAATTTGTTTCAAGTTTTTAAATGTTTTAAGATTGATTAAAAATCATATCATTACCTAAATTGAGATTTATAAAAAAGTAAATTATTTAGGTAGTATATGTTTGAAGATCCATGAAAGTAATAGTTTTATTTCCCTAAAATGTATGTAGAATTGGAGCGGTTTTCGGTTTTCAATGAGAACAATAGTTCTGACGCGAATAAACGTGCAGCAGAAACCGTTGGACTGTACCCCAAGAATAAAAAACGGACAGCCCCGGATATTGCCACGGAGCAGGTAGCGATCATATTTATTGATTTGCAACAAAGAATTTTTAAAAATCCACTAGTCACAACGAACCAACGAATATAATAAAATATACATTAGGCAAAAATATAAATTATAATTCCTACTCTTATTATCTTAATTGTGCATTAGATCAAAACATAGTGAAGCTTATTCCTTATGATTTATTAATTACAACGCTGCCATATTTTATAACTTTCAAACTTCTTCTTGAATTACCACTTTATTATCGACTGAGCAAAACTACGCCGAATCAAACCATTAAAGTGAACTCTAGTTTAATTCATATCGGAACCAAAATGTTAGATAAAACGCCGGAAGAATGTTTCTGACTGAAGTATCTAAAGGAAGTTCTGCCTTATCACCCTTTAGTAAATGGGTAAACTTCAGTCCTAGATTATTTAACCAATATCAATGATTTAGGTGGACTTTTTGTTATTGTCTAATACAGATCTTATTAAACTGCGTAACGATAGATTAATAATTATTAAAAGTAGCAACGTCGTCATTCTAATGAATGTGTAATCCATTGATTCTGCAATTGGTATATTTTAGTTGATATATGCATTAACCATTGTTCAAGTATGGTTTATAATTATTCAAAACTGTTAATGGAAGTCCTCTCGGATACGAAATATCGTTTGTTAACGTCGATGAGAAAAAAACGTTAAATATCACATGTCAATAATTCTTTTTAACCCTTTTAATTTCAATAATTTTTAATTTCAATAATTAAAAAAAATTAATTAATTCCCAATTTGCTCAATTAATATAAAGTAAAATAATGCAATTTAATAAAACTTAATTTTCTAAACATAACTCAAATTAAAATGATTTATTTTTACGTATTGTGTTGTTGTATTTTATAAAAACAGACAGATTAAATTTCGCGTAATTAAATATGACACATACCAATAGTATTATAGTATCTGATAAAAAATTATATTAATCTTGTTTTTTATGTATGCTGTTTTAAAAACAAGATTGTTTTTATCATATTACGGTACATATGTACTATAAATATATATGATTTCATTAAAATATATTTTTAGCTATTTTCACGCGTATGGACAAAAATAGAATACATGTTTCTTGGTCTAATCAACTATTTTTATTTTATATATTTAATAAATAAAACAAGTCGTCTATATTTTCCATGACTTTCAAAAATGTTTTACACGCGAATCAAAATGACTTGCAATTTAATTTGTATGTGCTCCTTAATCTTTTATAATGATATTGAACAACAAGTTTTTCGTTCATTATCAAGAAAATATAATTATTATTTATTAAAAATTTAATTTAATTGTACAATCAACATATTTTATAATAAATTTATTTACGTTTATGAAGTTTGCTTATAGAAAAATAGTTAATAAAATCCTCTTCGAAAATATACTGCATTTATTTTTTTCAAACACTATTGGCAATAATATTTCTATACAGTGGTATTTTGGCTAAGAACCGATTTTCGAGATACGAACTTTCTCATTTTGCTCTCTACATACGAACCGCAACGCACTGCACTTGTACACGCGCTGAAACTATTTATCCCAGCGATGTTTTTTGCGACGCCCGTTGCAGGTACATATTTGTTTTTTTGTATATATGTTCCAGTGTTTATGTATTATTAATATATTATGGGAAATTGGGTTTCGAGATACGAACCACAGGCGCAAACGAGGTAACACTGTATAAGTAAAAACATATTGTGAACAGGCCACATGGCAAATGGTCACAGGAATATTGCTCACAAATCGATCACTCGTAAGGCGACTGCTCATATAAATATTTCTTACACGGAACATCACTCACACATATTAAAAAAAGAAAAGTTATTTCCTTTTTTTAACCTATGTAAATAATCGTTAATTTAATAAATACAATCTATTCGCAAAAATGATTTTATCAACTATTTTGCAAAAAGTTCTTATCTCGAAAATCGGTTCGTAAGTCGAGGTACCACTGTATAAAAATACTATTGGCAATGAAGTTCGAAAAACATCTTAAATTTAATAAATACAATCTATTAGCGAAATATAAATTTAAAAAAAATACTGTTTTAATAAGCAAAATTGAAGTGAATATAAAATATGTTGGTTGTATAAATAAATTTAAAAATAATTTTCAATATTTTAATAAATAATATAAATATTTTCATTGACAATGAACGAAAAAAATTTTGTACAATATCATTACAAAAGATTAAGGAACGCATACTAATTAAATTGCAAGTCATCTTGATTCACATGAAAAACATTTTTAAAAGTTATGGAAAATTTAGACAACAACTTATATATATGATATATAAAATAAGAAAGTTGTTAGAATCTTTAGTAAAAACCTAAATTGCTTAGATTAAGAAACAAGTAGAAATTTACTATTTTAATACATCAATAAGTATACGGCAATTTAAATGTTTATATAATATATAACAATAAAAATAATTAAATACATTGCATTATTATTTAGCACGGTGATTTTTTTGTAAAACCGGATAAATTTATTAATAAAATAGTGTATGAATAGTTATTAATATCTTATTTCAATCAATTGCTTTTTATCACTTTGTGTCCCGTCATTAAATAACCTTTCATAAAAAACTAACTTTTCTTAAGCCGTGTGAGCAATATGCTTGTAAGGGTTCGATTTGTAACCAATTTTCGTGTAAACAAGTTGCTTTGTTACCAATAGTTGCTCGTTTGAACAATAATTCATATGAGCAATCTTCCTATGAACTAGTAATAATTTATTATATAATATTATATATATTGAAACAAACTATGGTGGGCGAGTATAGTTTTTCTCCGAGCAGTGGTAGAAAAGCTGCCGGAGAGATGATGTCGAGTGGATGGTCATTGTGACAGCGACGGTGTAGTGAAGTTCGTTCCTCTCTGTTACGGCAATCGTAGTCCCTCTCAGGCCTCCGAAATATGCATACGCCTCTAGAAAGTGACATTTACTTAATGGACATCCTTCCGAGGTTGAATGGTGTAAAGGGAATATTGTAGTTTTACTGTGCTTTTTGTCGTCTGGTGAAATATTTGTTTCGCAACAAATAAATATTTTTTTTGCATCGGAGAGTAATTACATGTTATTTATGTAAAAACCATTTTTTCTAAGCGTAACGAGAGTTTTTGTGTGGTCTCTTCCTTTTATACTCTATTGTCAAGTTCATCCTTATTATTACGGATGATCATTCATGGTTACGGTAATTATTGCGTGAATTTCAAGAGTAAGAACCCCCACAATACCTACAACAGTTTTAATAATAAAGCATATATTTTATATTAAAACCTCTTATTTATTATTCATTACATAAAAATCTACATGATTTATTTTATAATATTGCACACTATATTTTATAACCATGCATAACGAAATAGTTTTAAATACAATTACTAATTTAAATAAAAATATTATCTTGTTTGTTCACGTGCTTCTTTTCTTCAATCCAACCCAAATACCATTTTTAGTCTTCATATTTAAAGGAGAATTTGCCAGTTGTAGTGGAATTTGAGACTTCGCAGTCACAACAACTTCTAAATTGGATAAAATATGATATATCACTGCCTTGACTACCATCAAAGCATAGCGGGATGCTAAAATATAATAATATTACATAATTAACTTACATATAAATTAAAATAATAGCTTCATAAATATAATGAATAAAACCTATGCAATTCCTAGGACCGATTCCAAACGGAATATATGATCCTGGTTGGATATTGTGTTTGTTCTCATCGGAGAACCTTTCAGGATCGAATTTATCAGGGTCTGAAAAAAACTTTGGATCACGATGTATAGCGTAAATTGGTAGCCAGACCAATTCGTTTTCTTTTAACTGAAAGCATCATGACACATTAGATATCGTAGAGTAGTTTAAAATATAAAATAAGGTTCTTACTTCAAACGAAACATCAGAATCATCTGATGGAGGAGGAAGGTTGTATGTTTTATCGCAAACTCTATCTACGGCAGGTGCCGGAGGCCATAGTCTTAAAGCTTCTAAAAATGTATAAATATAATTATAACATTAGCCTAGATTATAATGAGCATATGTTTAACAACTTACCTGAAACGCACATATCAAGATATGTTAACTTTTGAATGTCGTAATAAACAAATTTGTTATCTGAATTTCTTTTGTGCTCGTCAATTTCCTCATGTAGCTTCTTCTGTATTTCTGGATCACGAGAAACTTCATAGAAAAAGAACGCAATTGTCGATGAAGTTGTGTCAAATCCTCCTAAGAAGAATAACAAGGCTTGAGCTACTAAGTATTCGTCTGTCCATTCTGAAATAACAACATATTTAGCACAATATTTGTATGATAATATATAACACATCATTTGAATAATAACTTATGTTGGATGTTCTTTTTCCCAAAGCCGATTCTTCTACAGTTGAAAAACCAGTGTCTGGTTTCTCTTCTACGCCTTTCTCGTGAATTAAAGATCCTTTCTTGGCTTGCATCAGCAAATGAATCATATCATGTCTGACGATATTATTATCTTCTCTGTTCTTCATGGAGCCTTGAACCAAATTCGTGAAAAAATCCGACATCTCAGGACGTGATAATCTTAATTTCAACATCTATAATATAGATAAACAGAATTTTTAATTTCGCCCTTTTAAAAATATCTTAAAAACTGTATTTGATATAGTGATAAAGTTACCCTAGACACCCTAGGAAAGGATACTATAATTAATAGTTTAATTAGTTGAAATTTGTTGAAGTTTGATAATAGTTTGCTCATTCTGTAAAATTTATTGTTGTTATCCGTTAACGAATCAGTTTCGATTCCAAAAGCTGATGTAGCAATCGTGTCGATTGTATACTTTGAAAATGTATCTTTAGCTTCAATATCAATCACATCTTTTCCTGATATAAAAAAAACAAATAAGAATATAAAATAAAATGTATAGCTATTTTGCAATTTAGATGAAAGAAAAATTAGCAACGTATTAAGTGCTAATATTAGTATATTTAACTTAAGATCAGGAACCATATTATTGTGTTCTTTAAACTCTAAACCAATATGTGAAATCATTGTTTCCGATACATGAAATTTGCTAGTTAATGTAGTTCCGCAAAATATTTTTGTAGTATTTTCTGGTATGAAAATGATTATATTCTTTGTTTGATGGTATTTGTTGGCTATTCTAATAATATTCTTTAATTAAAAAATGTGTATTATATATTTTAGTTAAAGCTTTCAATCTAGAAAGAATTATTGGTGTTATTCCACTACTATTTGTTTGGAAAGGATGCGTGTTAGACAATACTTTTTACCCTGCATATATTACTATTGACTTCTACCCTTAGGTTAATGATCGATAACGATAAACACATTTCATAGCGATGCAATTGACCCGCAAACATGTATATGAATACACTAAATTAATATTTACTACCTATTTCTATATAGATATCAAATATATTAAACTTTGAACCACTTTTGTGTACCTTGTCTCTCCAACTCTTTTAGGTAAAATTCACTCGTATTTTTTGCACACTGTTCTATGTAAATAAACATGTTCTTCATTTTTGAAGAGGAAAAGGCTGGACTTAACGCTGCTCGCATATCTCTCCATTTGTTACCTGTAAATTAAAAAACAGTATTTAATGTGCATTTATAAATAACATTAATTAATTGCATATGAACTTTTAATAGTGTAGCAAAATAATATATATGTACACTTCTATAGATAAGCCTATACGATACTTGAGATAATATATTAATAAATAGTTATTGATAAGTAACAAAGTTTCACCTTTAAGATTGAACAAAGCCTTTCCAAATAAATCGTCTCCCTGTTCGTCGACAAATGCCATGTGATCATGGAATGTATCAAAGTCTTTTACTCCAATAGTCTTGATGAGCTCCACATCTCGCAAAACGATCAACGGACTTAATCCTTGAAATATTCCAATGTATCTACAACACAATCGTATATTAATTTATATTTTTCAACAATTATTAATCATAAGTATTATATTATTACTTTTGATCTGGATAGGCGTTATACATACTGGTGATGAACGTCGTCATATGCTCAAAACCAGTTAACATTTTGATGTTATTTCCAAATATTGGCAATGGAGGTGTCACGTATTTGATCCCTGTGTTTCTATAGCGCATCTGCTTCCATTTTCCATAGATGCAAAACGTTATAAAGAGACAAAGGCAGAAGAAAAATATGTCTAATAGACTAATCCAACCCATGATCTGAAAAAGGTTAATTTTATAATAGGACACATACTTGATGTATACTTAATTAGTTATATAAATAAATAAATGTATCTGTCTTTTAATTGAGAAATGCAAACTGTCGTTAAAATTGTATAAGACGGATTCTCAGTTTTTTTATTTAATTTTTTGGCCACATTACTATGACTAACAAATTAGTGAAGAATACACAAAAAAAGTTTAAATTCCAGAAAGTTTTCTATATATTCATAAAAAATATAATTTAGTAATAATATATATTTTTATTAACATTTACTCTTTAATAAATATGTACCTATATATGCATTTAATTTGTTTTAATATCCGTTCTATACAATAGTGACATAATAATAGCAAAAGCAATGTATGTAAATATT
Source organism: Plectrocnemia conspersa (assembly GCF_051122295.1). Lineage (NCBI taxonomy): Eukaryota > Metazoa > Arthropoda > Insecta > Trichoptera > Polycentropodidae > Plectrocnemia > Plectrocnemia conspersa. The sequence continues at coordinate 3,366,618 of NW_028277177.1, read as the reverse complement.
ACACCTATATGATTTAATAACACAATCAATTTGTTGACAGGTAACAAAATATAGTCCAATATTATCAAAGTTTTAGTGTATTACTCATTATCTATATGTCATAGTAAAACAAATAGCTTTATCAATCATCTGATATTAAATCACAACTCAATTTTAATTTACCACATACAAACAAAGAAACAAATAGCAACTATTAGCTAGTTTAATTAGAATGCTTCAATTCTAACCACATGAGTCAATTTGTTAGACTATACTTCCAAATACTGTTGTTTATTTTATATTATTAATACCCATTATAAGTGTCTCAACTTTAAAGTATACTAATTTAGAACATATGTCAAAAGAAGTATTATTATATTAAAACATTTATTTTATTTTAGCTAATATATTACTGTATTATATGAATTGAATCAAGCTTACGATTATATTGTTATCACAGCGTATTACGTTGCTGTTCGAGCCGAGTTCAACTCGGTACTAATTTGCCATCACGCAAGTGATGAACATCTGTCTGGCAGTTAGCTCAACTGCTATTCTCAAATATTTTTATTAAAAAAAAGCACCTTACTAGTTTTTAGAATTGTTTACTTAGAAAACTGGAATGTATCTTACGCAGAATATATCAGGTAGAAAAAAGCAGCAGCGTAGAATTATTCTGACCGCTGTTACATCCAAGTGATGACCTTCCTACGTCATCAATGTCCAAAAAGCAAAATAATGGAATAGCTTGCAGCAAGGTCGAAACAATATAAAGCAGCGGAAACCAACCGTTATTAGTAGACCTCACGGACCACTAATTGTGATTTTTTTACTAAATTGTCCTGGCCTTCGAGTTAGGGGACTTATTTTATTTTGATAAAAACTGCTCATTGTTTGTGTCTGTGTCCGAACGATCCAGTTGTCTCCGAACATCTGGCAGAGGCAGGTGGGGACATCCCCTCATCCCTTTTAGTCAGAAAAATACATGTAGTAATTTATTTAAATGCTATGAAATATTAAAAAATCTGAATGACGTCTCTGATTGTAAACCAGAAATTCTCGGGTAATTCCTTTAAAAAAATATAAAAATAACAGTCTCTCTTTTTTTAGTGAAATCATGTCGGAATACTTTTTCACCGGTAAATATATATTTTACCAGTGAAAATGTAATTTAACTTTTTCTATATTATGCGTTTACATACTTGTATGTATGCTGTATGAACATTTCAGTGAATATGTATTTTTCAATAAAGTTATATTCTCACTAGAGAAGTCCAAATACATTTTCACAAGAAGATATATACTTCTAGTAGCAAAAATATAATTTAACTGATAGGCGCTAGGAAAATTATCAGGCGCGTACGGTGAGATACATTCCCTTTCGCTCGCTCTCGTATTAAGTAACGAGAGTAAGTGAGAGATAAAGGCGTGCGTTGCATGCGTTCCGCACGCATTTATCTTTCACTCACTCTCGTCACTATAAACGCGAGCGAGCGAAATGGAATGTATTTCACCGTACGCGTCTGAAAAATATATGCTGCTCTAAAATGTCTATGAAAAGCAATTTCACAGTTGTGAAACATCCATTTACTGTTCAAACCCAAACCTAACCTTAAAAAAGTTCTAAAACTAAATATATTTTTAGAAATTTTATTAGGTCAAATCCAAAATACAAAGTAAACCAACTCATATCTTAGGGTAAAATTAGCGAAAAAATATAGACAGACGTCTCATCTCGCATATTCCTCCACATTTAGTCTGCACTGAATATTACACTGTGTTTTATGAATATGATAGCTATCTTTACCGTTATTACCTTGGACTTCTGATATGATAGTATTGGTCAAAGTATATTTAAATCAAACTTTGCTGAATAGGAGGGCGCGAAAACAATTATCACTTCTCAGAAGCCAAAATTTCACGTCAAAAGCAATAAAATCCGTCGCAGTGGGAACGTTCTCTAATTATAACGGGTATATGAGCTAAATTAAATCACTAATTAATTCCTTAATCCTTTGAGTAGTTACTTAATTTAATACTATTAAACTTCGTTAATTTATTTTACATATATTCAATATATTATTTGGTTTTGTAGAATTTTTATGTCAAGTTTTTATGCAGAAAATTAATATAAAATATTTTTGTTATGTTATGTGACTGCCTTCTCATCGGAGTCCAGGCTTAAGTATGCAGGGCTGCAAAGCTTGCTGACCAATCGAAATTATGCAGTGATTATCCAGCCAATCGCTGCAGTCGCTTCTTAGAATGGCGAAATAGGTATATGCCTTTATGCCTGAACTACACTCTCTGGAAGTTGGCCAAGATTGGCCAAGGATGGAGAATATGATCGAGTTCGGCTCTGCCCGCTCTAAAATCTCTCGGAAGTTGTCCGAGGTTACCGAGAACGGGAGGTAAAGTGGGGGTAATTCAATCGATTTGGCCAGCTTCGAGCGCTTCCGAAGATTGTCGGCAAAAGAACCGGAGTCAAAGAGACCGAAGTCGGAGCTGCTCTTGAGATACTTCCCCTTTCGCTCTCTCGCGTGTTAAGTGACGAGAGTGAGAGAGATAATGATATGGTGTTTCGGAAACTGAAATAGAACAAGTAACTCGGTTCAATTTCAATATGCGCGTAGGCGTCCTATGGTTAATACGCATGTCGAGCGCTGCATCGTGGTCACGTGGTCAAGTTATAATAACACATGCTTATCGGGGACTTCAACAGACTCTTACTGACATCTTTGAAAATTTTAGGGCGCCAAAAGGGATTAATTATATTTTTGATAATATATTCTTCTAACAGATATCGTTATTAAATTTTTTGTCATATAAAATTAAATAATTAGTGGTACTTGATTTTGTTAAAAAAAATCGTTTCGAATATCCTTGTGTGTCTTCCTAGATCGGTTTATATAAATGTCACACCATAACGAATTCTTATTTAGAATCGATGGCGACAAATTCTAGGATAGTCACATATGTGATGTTCGTATTCTGAATTATCATTTTTATGCCTTATATCATTTTGCAAAAGCCGACAAAGATTTTGCGTAATTTGAATATTTACGACCGAAAAGTTTTCACTAATACTGTATTAGTGAGTGCTCACACAAACTTTTATAATTATCAGTAGCGTAATTTTAACAATATGACAATTTAAAAATTGCGATTATTTGGCACATTTTTCGATCGCGCGCAAATATGCCAGCTGTACGTGACAGCAGCCGCCGTGCAGACGTGATTCACGGCCGCCGTCCGGACGGCATATGAAATTTGTGGCAGTGTGGCCGCTACTCGTAAGTCGGCGACCTCGGCCGACTTCAGTTGAACTTCGGTTCGGACAACTTCCAGAGAGTGTACTGCAAGCATTGGAAAGCGACGTTCGCTTGTCTTGTTTCCTTGTTGACCGATAATCATTTTGGTCACAGTAAATTAACGCAAGTTTTAGGACAAAGACTCTTTCAAACTGTATTATTATTATTAAAAAGTATATATTTTTTTACTTTTTATATTGCTTATTCGTTAAAAAATTCCAAACAAATAAAATCCTATTCGCAAAAAATATTTTAATACGTTAGTTGGTTTGGTCTTTTTGGTCACAAAATGTTGACCTTACAACATCCTCTTTATTTGCAGAAACAAAAAGTTGGATGCGGCTTATCTAGTAAATACGATGGCTACAATATTACAACGGTGTCGTTTTTGGCCAAAAATATACAAATTAGTAAACAGTATTATTAAAAAATCATATATTTATTATAGCAATCTTGTTTAATACTACATATAAAATTTCAAAACAATAAATTTAATATCCATGTTTCTTATATATTTTTTTTTATATAAATAAAAACAGAAATAAAAATATGATCGTATCTGGTTAAGTACTTCTTTTCTTAAAACCAACCCAGATACCATTTTTCACCCTTAAGTTAAAAGGGACATTTTCCAGTTTTAATGGAATTTCAGACTTTGCAGTCACAACAACTTCTAAATTGGACAAAATGTGATATATCACTGCCTTGACCACCATCAGCGCATAGCGAGATGCTAAAATTTAATAATATTATATAATTAATATAACTTCAAAGTAAAGGAATACCTTTATAAATATATTGAGTAAAACCTATGCAATTCCTAGGACCAATTCCAAATGGAATGTAAGACCCTGGTAGGATATTGTGTTTGTTCTCATTGGAGAACCTTTCAGGATCGAATTTATCAGGGTCTGAAAAATACTTTGGGTCACGATGTAGCGCGTATATTGGCAGCCAAATTAATTCGTTTTCTTTTAACTAAAAGCATTATAAAATATTAGATTGCGTTGTCTTTAAAAATATATAATATAGTTATTACTTCAAATGTAATATCAGAATCATCTGACGGAGGAGGAAGGTTGTATGTTTTATCGCAAACTCTATCTACAGCTGTAAGTGGAGGCCATAACCTTAAAGTTTCTAAAAATTAATATAAATATGATTATAACATTGCACTAGATTATATTAAGAATATGTTTGAAAACTCACCTGAAACGCACATATCGAGGTATGTTAACTTTTGAATGTCGTAATAAACGAATTTATCATCTGAATTTCTTTTGTGTTCGTCAATTTCTTCGTGCAGCTTCTTCTGTATTTCTGGATCTCGAGATATTTCATAGAAAAAGAACGCGAGTGTCGAAGAAGTTGTGTCAAATCCTCCGATGAAGAATATGAACGCTTGGGCTACTAAGTATTCGTCTGTCCATTCTAAAATATGAATAGCATATTCAGCACAACATTTTTATGATATTATTATACAATATGTGAATATTAACGCATGTTTGATGTTTTCTTTCCCAATGCCGATTCCTCTACTGTAGAAAAACCAGTATCTGCTGTGTCATCTGCATCTTTCTCGTGAACTAAAGATCCTTTCTTGACTTGCATCAGCAAATGAATCATGTCATGTCTTATGATTTTATTTTCTTCCCTGTTTTTTATAGAGCCTAAGACCAAATTCCTAAAAAAGGCCGACATCTCAGGACGTCCTATTGTCATATTCAGAAACTGAAATATGTTTATATATTATAATTAATTGTTTTTAGAAACATTATTAATCCGTATAATTAAAGTTACCTTTGCTAGCCTAGGAAAAGTCGCAAAGATAAAAAATTTAAGAATTTGAATTGAGCTCAAGTTCGTCGTTAGTTTACTCATTCTGTAAAATTCGTTGTTGTTGTCTGTCAAAGAATTATTAACTACACCAAAAGCCGAAGTGGCAATAGTGTCAACTGTGTATTTTGAAAATGTATCTTTTGCTTCAAAATCAATCACATCCTTCCCTGTTAAAATAAACCAAAATTTGTATACCAATTATGTAATATTATCACATAATAGTAATTAAAATTTAAAAAAATTAAAACATCGCCATACATATTCTTATGTACATATTAAATTTAATATGTGATTAATGGTGTTTGTATACCTTGTTTCTCCAACTCTTTTAGGTAAAATTCGCTCATGTTCTTTGCGCATTGTTCTATATAAATGAACATGTTCTTCATCTTTGAAGATGAAAAGGCAGGACTTAACGTTGCTCGCATATCTCTCCATCTGTTACCTTAATTAAAAAAATAGTACCTAATATAAATATTTTAATGTTTAAATAATTATTAGCAGTATTTTCTCAAAATATCATCCAAAATATAATAATACTCCCATAAAATAATAAAACTCACCTTTAAGATTGAGCAAAGTTTTTCCAAACAATTCTTTTCCTTGTTCGTCAAGCAACGACAAGTGATCGTGGAAAGTGTCAAAGTCTTTTACTCCAATCGTTTTGATGAGCTCCACATCTCTCAAAACGATCAACGGACTTAATCCTTGAAATATTCCAATGTATCTACAACACAGTCGTATATTAATTTATATCTTTCAACAATTATTAATCATGAGTATTATATTACTTTTGATCTGGATAGGCGTTATACATACTGGTGATGAATGTCGGCATATTTTCAAGACATGCTAACATTTTTATGTTATTCCCAAATATTGGCAGTGGAGGTGTCACATATTTTATTCCTGTGTTTCTAAAGCGCATCTGCTTCCATTTTCCATATATACAATAAGCTATAAAGAGACCCAGGAAAATGTAGAAAAAGTCCAATAAACCGCTCCAACCCATGATCTACAAAAAATGGCAAAGTTATGAATATACGTACATATTAAAAAAATAACTATTTTTTCTATTCTACACATAAAAATTAAACGGTTAATTCACAAACTATAGATAAAAGCATAGATTAAAAAAATACGCCGCTTAGCTCTCATTTTCATTTGAGTTGTTGCGACTACACACAGATCATTACGTTTGAAAGGGTCTTTGTCTCAAAATTTGCGTTAATTTATTGTGACCAAAATGATCATCCAGCAACAATAGCGTAAAGGATTGGGACCACATAATAACCCTCGCTACGACCAGAAAAATAACACGCAAGGAGTCTCGGGTGCATTGGAATGCCCATGAAACGAATGTCACTTTCTAAAGGCGTATACCTATTTTAAATTATTTAATTGTCTTATGATTTAAATTGTCTTAAAAACAGCAACTTTTATTTCACTTGTGTAAGATTTCAATATAAAAAATTAACTTTTCCGTTGCTTGCAAAATTATTGTCCTCTTCTTATATATTCAGCATATTCCTTAGTACAAGAATGTCATATTAAAAAAATATTCGAATCAAATAAATCATTTGATTCAAGAATTTGTTGAATGTTTTACTTTAAGTAAAGAAGAAAAAATTGAATTGAAACTATTTGAAGATTTTTTCTGTGAATGTGGATCAAGTACCAATTAGAGTATTAGACTGTAGTTTAAGTTTATTGACTGCAATCTTTGCCAGTTTAATAAAATAAGCATTGAAGAACAACTGTAATATTTTCACAAAAATCTGAGCCGTAAAGGTACCAAAAGTTACACTGAAAACCATGTATGTGCATTTGTGACAGTACATTCTCCATTATAAATATTGATAAAATCAAGCGAAGCTCGTTTTTAAGTAATGAATAGGGATTGCAATTTTCTCTACCGGTATTACAAAGATAAAAACAGTTAATACTGGTATAGGGGCCTATTTATATTTATATATTTTCATTTACATTTCGTTATAGCCAAAACTTGGCGGCACTCTGGTAACACTCTCGACTGGCAACTTTCGGCGCGCTCGCGCGCTGTTATGGGCCCGCGCCCCGTTCAATTGTAAACAATTGTAATTAATTCTCAATAAAAAATATAGCTAACAACTCATTATTTTTATGTCAGTTACAATTATCCGAAAAAACCTTGGGCGGTTTCCATATATTGAGTCGCAGGTTTTTCGTGAATTTTTTTCTGTTTGTACAAAATGCGACATATTATTAAAAAAACAGATTTTTATGATTGATGAGTATGATATTTTATTAATTAATATATATCATTTTAATTTAATTATTGCACGCTTAATAGTTATTTTAAGATATCGCAGAAATATTTATTTTCGAAAGATTTATCTCTCGTGTACTTTCTGTCTATTTGTGGTGTTGGAGTTGTAAATATGATTTTTCCTAATATAAGTGAATCTATTTTTTAAAAACATTGCGTTGCATTTTTTAAAAATAAATTTTGTTATTTATTTATTTGTTATAGCGCAAAAAATATTATATTTTCATATTTATTCACTTAAAAATATAAAAGATAAATAGAGTTTGATGTGAAAAAAACATTAGCCAACACATTTTAGTTACATTGTCTAGTACAACCTATTTTTAGTTAATAACAAAAAATTAATAACATTTATATAGCTATATTTTCTAATGAAAAATGTTCTTGTTTTTAAAAAAAAAACATACATTTTGCGCCAATTTTTCAAATTCATTTTTTATTTAAATTTACTTATTGAGACTTACTGCTAATATTTAATACTTATGCTTAGTGTAACATATTCCATTGATTATTTGGGTGAAAATATGTCTGAATGGAGATTTTATTTGTTTCGACCATCGTGACGCATTGGGGTAATCTGTTAGGTTACGATGGTCTCAATTTAATCAAAATAAATAATAGTGTGTGGATGCAATACTTGCTTTTTTTCACTTCGCCAGCCATCCCTATCATAAAAAAATAAGCTGTCAGGCCACGGCGGTACGCTTATTTCTCTGTTACATAACTGGAAACTGCTAGGTACCTTTAGATTTGCCTGAGATAAAGGCTATGTAATCATTTTATGGTGACACGTCACGCATATCGTTAAAAAATATCAATAAAATTTTAAAAATTTGCGCCTAAATATCAGCCAGTGAGAAAAACGATGCAATGTGTAGTATTTTTCAGAATCCCTGCATTCTTTCTTAAACAATATGATAACTATCTCATTGCGAGTTTTGCATGTCTGTTTTATAGATTGTGAAGAATAAGAATATTGCGCAGTACATTTTGCAATGGACGATACTATATAACATATTCAAATCAGTATGACTAAAATTAATTTTATAATAAATAGGTTAGTAATATAACTATTGATTCATGCTGCCTAACATATCCACTACAGTAATATTAAAATTAGAAGTATTAAATATTTTAATTATGGTTTTAAACCATTTCGTTTTTATTGATTGCTACATATTTTTTTTTAGATTAATTCTATGTAAAACTATTTATTTTTTAGTAATAAATTATATTTATAGAGTGTTTAATTATAAAGAAATTTTTACAGTACTAATTATTCTTAATATTACATTATAATTATTTCATACAATAGTGAGAATACACTATAATCTATATTATACAACACTTACATAGTCAGATAATACAATAAATTTGTTGACAGATAGCAGAATATTATTTTGTTAAAAGTATATTGGAATGTCATACATATAAAGTTGTAGATATGAATCGCTACCTGTATATGTAATAGTAATGTAAAATTTAATCAGTTAATATCAAATCAGAATTTAATTTTAAGAACATGATAAGAAGTGCAGCATTCTAAATGAACATACATTTTGTATCTAGCAAATTAATATTGTTAGACTTGGCTCATAAATACTAATATTGTTTGGTTAAATAATTTATATCTATTAATTAATGCTTCAACCTTGAACTTAAATAATTAAGTATATTAAAACAAGCAACAATAGAATAGTATATTATAACAATAGAAGGTCTTAGTTTTGCCTAAGATATTCATTTACATTATTATATAATTAAATCAAGCTCACTTTTATTCTGTTACTACAGCGTATCACGTTGATATTCGAGCCAGGTTCAACTCGGTACTAATTGACATCACTAGAATATTAAGTAATATCTGTCTGACAAACTCAACATCGATTCTCAAATATTTACAGCTTACTTTTTATTAAAAAGATTTAAGAGTAGTTTTTATAGTAATATAATGCAGTATATATTAGTTACCAATAGTACATTATCTGATAGCTAACACTTTATTTTGGTATGATACATATATTTTTTTATTTTTCATACCAAAAATAATTTTATAATATATTATAACGCAACGAAACTAAATTGTTGAAAAAATTCAAAATAAAAATATTTTTTAAAAAACCCTCAATATTACAAATTTATTTAAGGCACAAAATGTCCCCGCTCACAGGTGTTTCAGCTTAGATTTTTATATTTAAGATTAGCAATTTTTCAAAATTTAGAATCAAATTAAGTTTTTAAAATTAGTAAATATTAATAATAATATTTTTATAAATATCCACATTAAACATATAAAACGCAATTTTGTAATGATATTTTTTTAATAATTTTAAAATAACTTATGGCATAAGTGTCATTAAAAAAAGTTATCATGATAAAAATCTAAATTTGTGGTAAAATTGTGGTTGCGTGCGTGCACTGCATCAACAAAACTTTAATTATTATAAGTATTTTTTTCGTCATGATTATAATATATAATCATATTTTTTAATTTTTCAACCTAATATCTAGAATTTATTTAAAACGTGTATTCAAAATAAGATAATATAGAACTAGAACGCATTAAATTTTTAATAAAATTATTTGTATATTTTTCTGAAAAAGTCACAAAATAATATATATATAGAGAGACATTGAATAGTTTTTCGTTCTGCAAGGGCTGCTTTTTAAACTAATATTATAGTACTGCGAAGTTCGGACTGGCTATTAAAACTTAGATCTGAATTCAAACATTTATTTTACCTGGTATGGTCAAGGCGCACCAACCGGTCCACTTATTAGTGACGACCGACTGGAAAAAGTCCACCAAAACCTCAGTTTTTGATCGCCATGGGCTCTACATTTGCGATTCTGACGGCAACATTTTGCACTTCAAAGGAGGGGATTTAATATTTTTATCTAAGGCTCTGTTCGGTTATTTTTTATTAGTCAATTACTTTTTTCTGTTCGGCGTTAGTTATTTTTTAATAATTAAATAAGAAAATTATAAAACAATGATTTTATTAACAAATACGCCTGATACAACATTCAATATGCGAAAATTAATTATATCGAAATAAATAGACAAAGAGTAAAAAAATCAGCATCATATTTCTGAAAAAAAATGTTGAATATGATTTTTATTATTAGTATTTAACTAAGTTGCTTACGTATATTTTAATTGTATTGCTAGTTCTGACATTAAATAACTACATAGCTTCTCATAAAATGCCAGTATTTTGACTAATATTAAAACGCAGAAGTGTGAAAATGGTCGTTAGCGTTATATAAGAGCATGTTTTTTGATCTGGCTGGCAAATAATGCAATCGAAATGTCTAGAAAAGATTTCTCAAAATATTTTAAATTTTTAAATTCTATAAAAGTATTACAAGGTAAATGATTATTTCACTTCTTTAAGCTGCTGGTAAGGTACATTCTTTATGCGCCACCCAGTGGTGTAGCTGGGATATGTGCCCCCCCCCCATATATTTTTTGCAGGGTCATAAAATCAGCATTTCTTAAAATAATAAATTGGTTATTATTTAGCCCTTGTTATTCGTGGATTTATATATGTTTTAGTGCATTTAGGGAAAAGAACCACACTAGACGATCCCATCGCGGCCCGCCCCCCCATAGCTACGCCATTAACACCACCTAATTACCAGCGATTGTGTTCCTGCGTATTTTTATAAGTACAACATGAAAAATCAAAAATTAAGGTACTTACTTAGGTAACTAAGATTGAGCATAGGCCTTTACCCACCTGCCGAAAACTCCTGTAGGCTTTGCCGTCACGATCAATGACAGCCGCCAGGTTTCCGTTCACGATTAAGGACCGGGAGTATTGAACAACTCATTAATAAACACAGCTATCTGACTTATTGATTAGTTCTCATCCATGTATTCGCAGTTGGTGGGCACATTGTGGTCAAACATTTAATGTTTTTATTTTTTCTGCTACTATGCCCTGCACATGTATTTAACTAATATAAACTTTAATGTTGGAATGTAAATAAAATTATTACTAACTAACCGGTAAATATTCAGAAAAAATATATAGAAATGTTTTTATCTCATTTATAATACACCATATTGAGAAAAGCTGCAATATAATTAAAATATTTACTATCAACAATATAATACTTAAAATATAATAAAAAATCAGAACGAATCAAAAGTAAAATTTAATTTAAAACGCAAAAGTTGCGGGTCCGGTATTTACACACTTAATAGATGCGGTACCTCACGACAGTGAGAAACCGACAGCTAGTTTATTTTAATTACACAATATATTTTATAATTATGTTTTTAAAAGTAGTTTTAAATACAAATATAGCTTTATCTGCTTAGGTACTTCTTCTCTTAAAACCCGCCCAAATACCATTTTGAGTTTTTATACTAAACGGTATATTTGCCAGTTTCACTGGAATTTCAGATTTTGCAGTCACAACAACTTCCAAATTAGACAAAATGTGATATATCACTGCCTTGACCACCATCAGTGCATAGCGAGATGCTAAAATATAATAATGTTACATGATTAATTTAATTTTAAATTTAAGAAATATCTTAATAATTATAATTAATAAAACCTATGCAATTCCTAGGACCGATTCCAAACGGAATATAAGACCCTGGTTGGATATTGTGTTTGTTTTCATCGGAAAATCTTTCAGGGTCAAATTTTTCAGGGTCAGAAAATAGCTTAGGATCACGATGTAGAGCGTATACTGGAAGCCATATAAATTCATTCTCTTTCAACTAAAAGCATCATAACATATTAGATGTAATTGAATATTAAAAAAATATATATAGTTTTTACTTCATATGAAATATCAGAATCATCTGATGGAGGAGGAAGTTTGTATGTTTTATCGCATACTCTATCTAAAGCAGGAAGTGGAGGCCATAGCCTTAAAGCTTCTAAAATATATATAAATATGATTATAGTATTTAACAATATTATAATACGAATATGTTTAATGGCTCACCTGAAACGCACATGTCAAGATATGTTAACTTTTGAATGTCGTAATAAACGAATTTGTTATCTGATTTTTTTTTGTGTTCGTCAATTTCTTTGTGCAGCTTTTTCTGTATTTCTGGATCTCGAGATATTTCATAGAAAAAGAACGCGAGTGTCGAAGAAGTTGTGTCAAATCCTCCTAAGAAGAATAAAAACGCTTGGGCCACTAAGTATTCGTCTGTCCATTCTGAAATATTAAGCAAATACTTAGCACAATATTTTAATGATATTATTATACAGAAAATGTGGATATTAACTCATGTTCGATGTTTTCTTTCCTAATGCCGATTCCTCTACTGTAGCAAAACCAGTATCTGCTGTATCATCTGCATCTTTCTCGTGAACTAAAGATCCTTTCTTGGCTTGCATCAGTAAATGAATCATGTCATGTCTTATGATATTATTTTCTTCCCTATTTTTCATAGAGCCTATGACTAAATTCCTGAAAAAGGTCGATATCTCAGGACTTGCTATTGTTAAATTCATCAGCTGAAATATATACATATATTATATATTAAACTTTGATTTTCTTAGAAACATATTAAAAATCTGTATATGTCAATATACCCTAGCAAGCTTAGGAAAAGTCACTAGGATGAATAATTTTAAGGTTTGGAATTTGTTGAATGTCGACGTGAGTTTGCCCATTCTGTAAAATTCGTTGTTGCTGTCTGTCAAAGAATTATTAACAACTCCAAAAGCTGATGTGGCAATTGTGTCAATTGTGTATTTTGAAAATGTATCTTTTGCTTCAAATTCAATCACATCCTTTCCTGTAATTAAGAATATACAATAGAATTCATAGCAATTATGTGATATTATAATATTGCTTAAAAGCTACACACATTAACATGTCAACAGTGATATTTCAACTATTTAATCTACTCTATTTTAGTAAATGATGAAGTCTTTATATAATATTTTTTACGTACTTTATCTGCATATCTTTGTGTGCATATAGAATATAATAGATATTAATTATCATTTATATACCTTGTCTCTCCAACTCTTTAAGGTAAAATTCGCTCATGTTTTTTGCGCATTGTTCTATGTAAATAAACATATTCTTCATTTTAGAAGACGAAAAGGCAGGACTCAACGTTGCTCGCATATCTCTCCATTTGTTACCTGTAATTTAAAAATGAATGAATGAACTGTATTTACTCTATTTAAATAATACTATTGTCTCACCTTTAAGACTAAACAAAGCCTTTCCAAATAAGTCATCCCCTTGTTCGTCAAGGAATGGCAGGTGATCGTGGAAAGTGTCAAAGTCCTTCACTCCGACCGTCTTGATGATTTCCACATCTCTCAAAACTAGCATCGGTTTTAATCCTAGAAATATGCCGATGTATCTACGATACAAGACTATTGTAATTGAATTATTTTATAGTAATTTTTGATAAAACATTTATATTACTTTTGATCTGGATAAGCGTTATACATGTTGGTTACGAACGTCGTCATATTTTCAAGACAGGCTAACATTTTTATGTTATTCCCAAATATTGGCAGTGGAGGTGTCACATATTTTATTCCTGTGTTTCTATAGCGCATCTGCTTCCATTTTCCATATATACAATAAACTATAAAGAGACCCAGAAATAGGTAGAAAAAGTCCCATAAACCGCTCCAACCCATGATCTACAAAAATATAGATAAATATTAAAAATAAGTATTTTTAACATATACAAATAAAAATATTTGTTCACTAAGAACAGATTAAAACATATATTTAAAATATACCGTTAAACTTATATTTTCATTTAAGTTATAGACCAAAAAAATTAAGTTTAATATAAACTCACTGATTCTATGTCAGATCGCACGTCGGGAAAATATATTTAATTTGAAATGAAAAAGTGATAGAGTTTTACATATTAACTAGTCATTTTTACAGACGGTGCGCGACAAACACAATAAACACGACCTAATTACAGCTTGTTCAAACTTGACACCGACTATCTTAACGGATCAGGCTATCGGACTTATTAATTCAAATGGATGTAGCGTCAGCAGTTGCTGCTGCAAAAATTCATTCACCGTAATTTTTGATCACACCTCAAATTTTTGTAAACAAGCATTTTATGTTTACAAAAATATACGTATAAAATAAATTTTTGAGTGAGAAGAATTTCGTGAATGTCTTAATTTAACTAAGGAAGAACAAATTGAGTTGAAAATAATTTGAGATCAATATTGTATGAATGTGGATTAAGTACTAATAAAATTGAGGTTAAAGGTTATTAAACTGATATTTACCGAAATAAACTATGCAAATACAACTGAAGGATTTTTATAAAAATCTGAACCGTGAAAGGTACAAAAAGTTGCGCTAAAACTTTTTGCATGTTTGAAATTATTGTTATATATTATAACTCTTTGCTTTCGTAAGTTCAACGAACCCTCATACGAGTTTTGATCCAGCAAGACACCCCTTTTCTTACATTTAATTAGCATAATTATATAAATAGGGGAATGTCCTTTGTTCGTCAGCATTCCTACTAATTACTTCAAACCATACGGTCAGTCCTCCGTCTGACGACCACCCTAAATACCGATTTTCATCGAGTACCCGCGAATATATAACATTATTATGTATATGAACAGACATTCTCGATTATAAACATAGCTATGGGGGGGGGGCTGGCAGTCCCGGGCGGCACTTGCTCGGGGCGGCATATTCGCGATGGGATCGTCTAGTGTGGTTCTTAACACTGAATGCACTAAAACATATATAAATCACGAATAACAAGAGCTTAATAATAACCAATTTATTATTTTAAGAAATGCTGATTTTATGACCCTGCACAAATTGTATGGGGGGGGCGGCAATTTTAAGGATCGCCCTGGGCGGCACAATCTCTAGCTACGCCACTGCTTGTTAGCAAAAAACGTTGCAATATATTTTATATTAAATTTATTTTACCTCAGCAGTTTTCCTTAAAGAATATGACTCCTATCTGATTTCGACTTGTGCAGACCTGTTATGGTATGTGACGACACGACTACATAAGAAAATTTAAATATTGCGCCATCATTTTATGTATTGCGCAGTACATTTTGCTATGGAAGATACAATACAGTCGACTGATATTAACACTAAACTAAATTTTATACGAAATAAGTTAGTAATAAAACTATTGATTTATGCTGCCTAACATATAATTGCAGGTGTAATAAAATATGATGTTATAAGTCAGCCTAATTTTTTTATAAATGACATATTAAAATAATTAAATTTTAACTTATTTTTAATGTTCTCTATTGATTTTTTAACGGGTACGATTATAAGTCTTAAATAATAAGTATGACAAAATACTAAATTCAGGAATTGCTTGTTATATTTCTGAATAAAAAAATACCAAATACCTAGTATCATAAACACTATTACACAATGTAAAAAGCAAATCTATTTTTTTATAATCGTTGCTAATTATTCTTAGTATAACATTATATTAAAAGTATATCAATGTTTCTGAAAAAACATTTATGTATAATACATGTTCAGATAATGCAATAAATTTGTCGAAAGATAGTATATGTAATATTATGATGCAAAAATATTGTACAAATAAAGTTGTAGGCATAAATTGTTATCTGTATATGTAATTACAATATAAAGAGCAATACTAATTAGTTTATTATGAATTAAAATTAAATTTTAATTTGACAGATACCAACAAAGGCGAAGTTGTATTAATAAGCTTATTAAAATGGAATATTATTCATATTTTACTTATATTAATTAGTCAGTATTTAAATAGTTTTATTAGGCATTTTATATGTTATCAGTACAAACCTAAATAACTTCAATCATTATACCGTTATTATATTAATTTATGTTAGGTTTGGGTTTAAACAGCAAATGGACATTTCGCAACTGTCAAATAAAACTGACCTTGAGATTAAAATACAAATTATATAATATAAATATTGGCTATTATTTATAAATATAGAACCATTCACTTAAAGCAATGACCATTTAATATTAAATACTGTCCAAAATATGACTTTAATACTGATGAGATCATAAATACTGATAATAAATAATGCTTTGACCTTGAACTTAAAATATAGTAATTTAGTATAATACAAACATAGGTTTTAGTTTTCCTTTAGATATTATTTAACTTTTTTATATCAATAATATCAAACTTACTTTTATTTTGTTACTACAGCGTATCACGTTGATGTTCGAGTCGAGTTCACCTCGAAACTAATTGACAATCACCAAGTATTAAATAATATCAGACTGGCTATTATCTCAATAACGATTCTCAAAAATTTAGTAGCATACAACAGTCCTTACTTTCAAATAAAAATGCTTTTAAAGTTGTTTTTGTGCTATTATGTCACGATAAATTTATTTGAATCCATGTTTTAAACGGAGAATATAATAGGTAGCAATAGTACATCATCTGATAACCGATAAACTGTTTTAGTATCATATGTATTTAGATAATCTAGAGTCGCTATTGTATTTTATAACAATGGAGTTAGGGGTGAATTTAAAAATCGCACCGCCACAAAAGCTTAGTGACCGTGTAAAGACGCTGACGAAAACCGTGTTTTTGGTATAGATTTGAAGTTTTTAATACACGATTTATCACCATATTTTATTTATAATTTGTTAATCTTAACCAATCTTAATAAATAGTATATCGAGAATATTTTTTTACTAAGATTACTAAAATATAAGTTATAAAAAAGCACTTTATTTTACATAGATTTTAAAACAAGAGTGTATGTAATCAAATTATTTTATTATAAAATAAAAGACAGTTTCATTGCGAAAAAATATTTATTTTAAAACTTTAACCCGCAAAAGAATTTTGGTGGTCCGCAGAGAAATTTTCACACAACTATTATTTTTGTGTATATTAAAACTATTATTAACAAATCTGTGATTATATTATATATTAAGATTTTTTCATTATAATAGTGGCATTATATCATTATTAATACATCCATTATTGATATTCATTATCTTTCAATAGCTTGAAGTGCAAATATAAGTACCATTATGTTTATAATGATTCTTGCTTAAGAAAATCATGGTTGTAGTCCACGTGATATAGCATTTTAAGTTTAGTGGTCCGTAAAGTCCGAAAGGTTGACTACTGATGCATTAGTATGTTATTAAAAACCATTACGTTATATAAATATAATGTCTTGTATATTTTATTAAAATTCATGGTTGTGTTGTTCAATAGAATATATATTATATAATTTAATAAATAAAATTCATTATAATTGATCCATATATTTTATTACCATGTTATACAAAATAATAGATTAAATAAAATACATATAACCGTATTTTGTTATGTACTTCTTTTCTTGAACCCAGCCCAAATGCCATTTTTCGCCTTTACATTAAAAGGAATATTTGCAAGTTGTAATGGAATTTCAGACTTCTCAGTAACAACAACTTCTAAATTGGACAAAATGTGATATATTACTGCCTTGACCACCATCAGCGCATAGCGAGATGCTAAAATTTAATAATATTATATAATTAATATAGCTTCAAAGTAAAGGAATACCTTTATAAATATATTGTGTAAAACCTATGCAATTTCTAGGACCTATTCCAAATGGTATATAAGACCCTGGTTGAATATTGTGTTTGTTCTCATCAGAGAACCTTTCAGGATTGAATTTATCAGGGTCTGAAAATAGCTTTGGATCACGATGTAGAGCGGATACTGGCAGCCAAACCAATTCGCCTTTTTTCAACTGAAACCAACATAAACATTGCATTTTGTTGAGTATTAAAAAAAACAAATAGTTTTACCTCATATGAAATATCTGAATCGTCTGATGGAGGAGGAAGGTTGTATGTTTTATCGCATACTCTATCTATAGCAGGAAGTGGAGGCCATAGTCTTAAAGTTTCTGAAAAATATATAAATATATTAAAAATATGGCACTATATTATAATAATAAAATGCTTAATGACCCACCTGATACGCACATGTCAAGATATGTTAACTTTTGTATGTCGTAATAAACGAATTTATTATCCGAATTTCTTTTGTGTTCATCAATTTCCTCGTGCAGTTTCTTCTGTATTTCTGGATCTCGAGATATTTCATAGAAAAAGAACGCTAGTGTAGAAGAAGTTGTATCAAATCCTCCGATGAAGAATAGTAACGCTTGAGCTACTAAGTATTCGTCTGTCCATTCTGAAATATAACCAAAAAATTCAGCACAAAATTTTTATAATATGTTAATATATCTCATATTGTGAATAATAACTCATGTTTGATGTTTTCTTTCCCAATTCCGATTCCTCTACAGTAGAAAAACCTGTATCGGATTTCTCTTCTGTATCTTTCTCGTGAATTAAGGATCCTTTCTTGGCTTGCATCAACAAATGAATCATGTCATGTCTGATGATTTTATTCTCTTCCCTATTCTTCATGGAGCCTTTGACCAAATTCGTGAAAAAATCCGTTATCTCAGGACGTCCAATTGTTAATTTCATCATCTGAAATGTAACGATTTATTTTAATTTTAACTTCCTAAAATCATCTCAAAAATCTATATATGTAAAGTTACCTTAGCTAGCTTAGGGAAAGTCAGCAAAAATAAAAATTTTATGTTTTGCATTATGGTAAGGTTCGAGGAGAGCTTGCTCATTCTGTAAAATTCGTTTTGGCTGTCTGTCAGAGAATCATTAACGACTCCATATGCCGATGTGGCAATCGTGTCAATTGTGTATTTTGAAAAGGTATCTTTTGCTTCAAAATCAATCACATCCTTTCCTGTTAATACAAATTAAAAATGGTTTTATACTAATAATGTCATATTATCATATAAAATATACGGATAACATTTTAACTTAATATCATAATAATTTTAATACATTATCAAAAATATTCTTTATTTATGTAAATTGTCAATATCTATATTAAAAATATTCATTACTTATATATACATATATCTTAACATATTAAATTTTATATATTTATATATACAAAATTTAATATATCATATTATAAAATTCTTACCTTGTCTCTCCAACTCCTTAATATAAAATTCGCTCATGTTCTTTGCGCATTGTTCTATGTAAATGAACATGTTCTTCATTTTTGAAGACGAAAAGGCAGGACTTAAAGTGGCTCGCATTTCTCTCCATCTATTCCCTGTAATTTTATGAACATTTCATTTAATATATATATAGCGTATTCGAAAAAATATCCTATATCAAGCCCATATAACCTTTAAGACTAAACAAAGACTTTCCAAATAAATCCTGTCCTTCTTCGTCAACGAGCGCCATATGGTCGTGGAAAGTGTCAAAGTCTTTTACTCCAATAGTTTTGATGATCTCCACATCTCTTAATACGAGCAACGGATTTAATCCTAAAAATATACCGATGTATCTACAATACAAACCTTATATTATATATAATTTTCCACTAATAACTATTTATGGAAAAACCTATATCACTTTTGATCTGGATAAGCGTTGTACATCCTGCTGACGAACGTTATCATATTTTCACGAACAACTAACATTTTTATGTTATTTCCAAATATTGGCAATGGAGGTGTAACATACTTAATTCCTGTGTTTCTAAAGCGCATTTGCTTCCATTTTCCATAGATGCAATAAGCTATAAAGATACCCAGAAAAAGGTAGAGAATGTCCAATAAACAGCCACACCCCATGATCTACAAAAGATGAATAGACATACATAAATAATAACTCATTATCTATATATTAAAAGACAAAAAAGGTAAACTTTTAGCAAAATCATTAAAGTTTTTTATAAGTATTAGATATTTAAAAAATATTTTATTATACATATATTAATGTTACTGTCAAATTGACCAAAAAGTGTTCTATATGTGTTAATTTTCTTAACAAAATAAACACATAATAAATTCATAATTACTGAAATGTTAAATTGCACCATGTGTATATCAATATTTTAATTTCACTTACAATGACAAATAACACAATTTGTAGACATATGGTGATATAATATGGCGTTTACTAATACAGTTGCAAGTTATCTGTTCATATTATAGTTATGTATATAAAAAGCATTATCAATCAATTAATATCTTATCATTATTTAAAATAATGCTCCACAGGTACAGACAAAGAAGCAAATGCTATTAATTAAAATGATTCAATTCTGACCCTGTGAGTCAATTTGGTTATTGACCTTCACTTCCAAATACAACTATTGCATTTTTTAATATTAATTTTTTAATATTAATAATACTTACTAAACACTGTCTAACCCTTGCAACAAAACAATAAAAACTGTCTTATTTGTACTATAGATTATTATTATATTTTACTTTGGTATGTTAATTGAATCGAGCTTACGTTTATTTTTTTATCACAGCTTATTGCGTTGCTGTTCGAGCCGTGTTGTACTTGGTACTAATTCGCAATCTCTTCAACATTATATTATATTTGTCTAGATGTAATCTTAACAGGGATTCTCAAATATTAAACAACAATTTATGTGCTATCATGAAACAATTGGTCTTATTTATCTTATCAGTAATTATTAATTTAATGTAGCTAAGAATGTAGCGCAGTAAATGTATTGTAGAAAAATCACTAAATTGCAAAATAAAACATAATAAAGGGAAAGTATTAGAAAGTACATATTTTGTAAAAATAAATAAGTACTTGGTGTAGGTATTAAACTTTGTAAATGATATTAATAAATTATTGAAAAAAGTACGATGTTTATAAGAGGTCGTAATGCTTAATTTGGAAACAATAATTGATTCTGTGATACTAACCTTGCCATCCGTCATAGGCGCATGTGACATTTTGTGCAACAGGATTTTATTATTATTTGTTTTCAAATTTAATTTGAGTATGCACATATTCCATAAATATCAAAACAATAATTTAATAACTTAGAAGGATTTCAATAAATAAGTATAATTTAATAATAACAATATATTTTATTTGTAAATATAATATTAAGCTTATATATCATACTTTATACAATAATCTCACTAGTATGGTATTAAAATACCTTACAAAAAAATTAAGTAATTAACATGATTAAAATCTATAAAGTATAGTAAGTTTGTTACATTCATTTAAATTGTAATATATTTTATAACTATATTAAAATACAATTATTAGTTGAAAAAAAGATATTGTCTTGTATAGTTATGTATTTCTTTTCTTGAAACCAACCCAAATACCATTTTTAGTCTTCATATTAAATGGAATATTTGCCAGTTTTAATGGAATTTCAGACTTTGCAGTCACAACAACTTCTAAATTGGACAAAATGTGATATATCACTGCCTTGACCACCATCAGCGCATAGCGAGATGCTAAAATTGAATAATATTATATAATTAATATAGCTTCAAAGTAAAGGAATACCTTTATAAATATATTGAGTAAAACCTATGCAATTCCTAGGACCAATTCCAAATGGAATGTAAGACCCTGGTTGGATATTGTGTTTGTTCTCATCGGAGAACCTTTCGGGATCAAATTTATCAGGGTCTGAAAATAACTTTGGATCACGATGTAGAGCGTATATTGGCAGCCAAATTAATTCGTTTTCTCTTAACTGAAAACATCGTAATATTAGATTTCGTTGATTCATATTAAATATATAATATAGTTCTTACTTCAAATGTAATATCAGAATCGTCTGATGGAGGAGGAAGGTTGTATGTTTTATCGCAAACTCTATCTACAGCAGGAGCTGGAGGCCATAGTCTTAAAGTTTCTATAAAATAATAATTTTATTATAATATTGCATTAGACCGTAATCAAAATAGGTTTAGAAACTAACCTGAAACACACATATCAAGATATGTTAACTTTTGAATGTCATAATACACAAATTTGTTATCTGATTTTTTTTTATGTTCGTCAATTTCTTCATGCAGCTTTTTCTGTATTTCTGGATCTTTAGATATTTCATAGAAAAAGAATGCGAGTGCTGAAGAAGTTGTGTCAAATCCTCCAATGAAGAATAAGAACGCTTGAGCCACCAAGTATTCGTCCGTCCATTCTGAAATATCAACAACATATTAAGAAAAATATTTATATGATATTATAATGTATCGTGTGAATATTTACGCATGTTTGATGTTTTCTTTCCCAATGCTGATTCCTCTACAGTTGCAAAACCAGTATCTGCTGTATCTTCTGCATCTTTTTCATGAACTAATGATCCTTTCTTCGCTTGCATCAACAAATGAATCATGTCATGTCGGATGATTTTATTTTCTTCCCTGTTCTTCATAGATCCTTTGACCAAATTAGTGAAAAATGCTGACATCTCAGGACGTCCTATTGTCAAATTCATCATCTGAAATATGTACATTAATATTTTTATTTAAATTTCATGGCAACATATTAAAAATCTGTATATGTCAAGTTACCCTAGCTAGCTTAGGAAAAGACACTAGAATGAATAATTTTAGGGTTTGAAATTTGTCGAAGTTAGACGTGAGTTTGCTCATTCTGTAAAATTCGTTGTTGTTGTCTGTTAGCGAATCATTAACGACTCCAAAAGCTGACGTGGCAATCGTGTCAATTGTGTATTTTGAAAATGTATCTTTTGCTTCAAAATCAATCACATCCTTTCCTGTAATTAAAAATAAAAAAAATTATATAATAATTATGTAATACAATTATCATCAAAAAATACATCTAAAAGCACAGTAAAAATAAAACATATTAAATATTGAAACACTTTTGTATACCTTGTCTCTCCAACTCCTTAAGGTAAAATTCGCTCATATTCTTTGCGCATTGTTCTATGTAAATGAACATGTTCTTCATTTTTGAAGACGAAAAGGCAGGACTTAACGCTGCTCGCATTTCTCTCCATCTGTTACCTGTAATTTATAAATATAACATTATGGCAACCAGCAATTAACTATGGCAATTCGCTCATTCTGGAATACCACAGGGATCCAATCAGGGTCCTCTGTTTTTTTACTCTTTATTAACGACATACATGGGGCAAATAATAACTTTAAATATTTATTATATGCTGATGACCTGAAAGTGGTTCATAGTATTTGCCTAAATTTAGATTCATTTACTTTACAAATAGTTAAGTTGTTACATTTTCCAAATCATCTTACCCAACGGAATTCTCTTATAATTTAGGAGGAGGTGTTTTAAGCAGAAATAATTTTGTCGATGACTTGGAAGTGACACTTGAGTAGAGACGAAGATTTTGTATAAGCATCGCCAATATTTGCAATAAGGTGTCAAGGATTCTCAGCTTCGTTATGCGGAGCGCGTATCGCTTAAACAATTTATTGGCGATACGCTAGTTTGTAGCGTACTTGAATATGAATCATTATTTTTTTTTAATGTATACCTTCGTTTATTTAAATGAAATCATTGGGGAAAACTATCAAGACATTATGCTCAGATTTGTATTAAAATATAATAAAAATAAAAAAATTGTATGAACATTAACCACTTCTATCTTAATTTTTATCTTAAAATATTCTACCAATATCCACGTATATAAATGAATATTTATTCAAGCATTTTTATTCCACAAAGACTCACCTTTGAGACTGAACAAAGTCTTTCCAAACAGGTCTTGTCCTTGTTCGTCAATTAATGACAAGTGATCGTGGAAAGTGTCAAAGTCTTTAACTCCAATCGTCTTAATGAGCTCTACGTCTCTCAAAACGAGCAATGGGCTCAATCCTTGAAATATGCCAATGTATCTATTGTACAATACAAGCATATTAAAATTTATATATTTTTTAATAATTATTAGTCAAAATTCAATATTACTTTTGATCTGGATAAGCGTTGTACACGTTGGAGACAAACGTCGTCATATTCTCAATACCAGCTAACATTTTTATGTTATTTCCGAATATTGGAAACGGAGGTGTCACATATTTGATTCCTGTATTTCTATAGCGCATCTGTTTCCATTTTCCATAGATGCAATAAGCTATAAATAGACCCAGAGAAAAAAAGAACATGTCTATTAAGCCGCTCCACGCCATGATCTAGAAAATATATATCAATGTTATTAATATACACCGGATTTATCTTTGTATTAGAATTATTCGTACTGAACAATATATATTGAGTTTTTCTAGATTTCCCTAATCTCACGGATAAATATCATGATATCTAAGTCATGCATTATAATGTCTATTAATTTAAATTGTAATATTAATATATAATTATTAAAATATATGTAACTGTTTTTCAGTCTGGTGTTTCGCTATTTAATAATTGTTGATTGTAATTACCGTGTTGTAACGCTTTGGGCTATATATAATATTTATAATAAATAAACATAGCTTTAATATTTATGCCATATACATATCACTGCTTTATTGCTCTTTAAATTGTCAGTAGTGTTACATATCTATAGTTTGAAGGGTGGTATTACAACACTAGCTTGAAATAGACGCCACCCTTGCAATAAGCAGATAAGTGGAGTCTCGTTTAAATTGTGTGCACAATTGCTTCAGTGTATGTGTGCAAACGCAGTGTAAGCCTGGCACTAATCGACCAGTACCTATATCCATAAATCTTTGGAAAGAATAAAAGCAGAAAGCTTATCAATTTTTATTTTATAATTCAGCACAGATTTTAAAGACATTGTTCAACCTCTAATTTTCATTAAAGTTGTTTACCAAAAATTGTGCTCTATGTAAAATATTTATATTGCGTCATTGTAACCTGAAAAGATATTTGTATTGGAATAAAAAGGTCATGAAAGATAAGTTGGAATTGTATTAAAAAAAATTAAATGGTCATTCGTACCAACAGTTGCAAGACAAATAACCAATCACTGTGTTATATTTGCAGGTACGTGTTGCAAACAGGTAATGTCAGTTTTTGTTAAAATAATAAATAATATTTGATCAACAGAGATCTTTAGAGTGTTTATTGAAGAGATTGACGATGATGTATGCTTTTTATATCGTGCATAGACAGGATTGTTAGGTATGTGAAAAGTACACCAGCAGAAAGAGGAAATATTAAAATTCATAGATAACGAAGTAAATGAATTCCTGAGTTTAAATATGAGTCCAATAATAAATAAATATTATATTTTTATGATATAGCAACGCATTTTAACGGTCTTAGCAGTTAACTTAAGTAAAAACACCCAACTTGTATTTGACATGTTTGCTGCAGTGTAAAAATGAGTAGCCTCTTATCTTTTGATATAAGAATTAGATAAAGAAGAAGAAATTGAGTTGAAACTAATTGGAGATACACTTTTTTTTAATTTAGATGAAGTATCAATTCATTTGTAGTTAGATATTTTTAAACTGCAATGTTTGACAGTTTAAAAATATAGAGAAATAAGCATTGAAAGAAGGACTGCAGGATATTCACAAAAATCTAAAGCTAAACTATGAAAAGTACAAGGAGATGAAAAAAATAATTTAAATATTTGAATAATGTCGACCAAAAAAAAAAAAAATGAATAATTCAAATAAAATAAAACAAGATGGCTGACAAAGTGAAAGCTGTTTTTCGTTCATACAATTTGGTTGAAAGCGTTGTTCAGCTTGCAAATTAACTAGGTACGTTTTATTTATAAAAATGCAATATATATGTATATAACATGCGTGAGGAATGAAAGAAAACGTTGAATACACTATGGAGACAATTATAAAAGGTTAATTTTCAAAGCGGCTTATGAATTTTCGGACATTGAAATATTTGTGTAATTGCAAAGTATATAATTATTAATATAAACTTATGATCAACTATTATAGCTAAAGTATATAAGAGGGTTAATTGTGACAATTATTTTACTTTTCGTTACAATGTTAACGGTTTTTGTTCTATGGGGTCATTTTTCTTGAAGAATGGTCAAATTTAACATATTAACTTACTGTGTTCTTTATAAAACAAATACCTACAGATAATGTAACAAATAGAGTATACACATAGTTGGTAAATATCATATAATAGTATAATGCACAACCTGAATAGTTAATTCTGTCAAAATATTATTTCTTACTAAGTTGTACAGCTTATAGAACATACTAAGTTGTACAGCTTACTTAGTACAACTTAGTATGTTCTTTATAAAACTTAATATTTGCGATCGAATTTTGATTCGTTTTGTATAATACATAGTATGTATTTCTTTCTATATTACGACCAAAAACAGAAATTATATATCTAAATAAACTATTGACCGACTTAAATGAATAAAGTTAATAGACGAGTGGTATAAGTCTCCGACTATTGACCTGAAAGACCTGTGTTCAAATCCCATATGGACCTTAGTGTTTTTAAATTTCTATCATGTCTGGGAGATCGGTATTATCAGATTATTACATTAAAAAAAATAAGTGAAAGGACACTAATTTCATGCTTAAAGTAATAATGTTATTTATGTATTGATTAAAAGTAATGCATTTTACACTTAATTTAATATTATAGAGTACATAGGCGGTGATTATATTTTAACCCTTAATGTAAATATTGCATATATAATATTTAACAAGTCAGAGTTTGTTATAGCATTTATATTTCAATATATAAAATACTTACTGATCAGAAAAATATAGATGATATTCTTTCATTCATAATAAATTATATGCAATCCAGAAAATGTTTTAATATCTGATTCCATTGTGATGTGTATATACAAAGCAGTTTTACGCGTAATTTCCTAAATGACAGCAATTTAAACATTTAGTTGAACTTGATTAAATAAACATTGTGCATACCTTAATTTAGAAAAGCGTAGATATCATCAAATTACATTTTTTATAAACAAATGTACAAAGGTCAATGCACGCGCGTGCGATTGACAGTTACGATTTGACAGTTGGTCAAAAGAAGATTCCTGAACGGCCATTTAATTTCAACGTCTGCTAATATTTAAGGATTCAATCCCCTTTTCATTTTAATTATTTAAAATAAGAATTAGCGTATATTCTTAAAATCTTTTTTTTAAATAATACATAAAATTTAAATATTTTTAAAATATAAAATAAAAAAATTAAATTTGTTTTAGGCAATTTTTGCAACAGTTATACAAAAATTATGTATATTTATAAGAACTGATATAATTTCAATGGCAATAATATATTGCTAATATATAATGATTTTACTAATATATAACCTGTTAAAAAATCATGTATATTAATCCTTTACAGTACAATATTGCTGAAAGCAATACTGGTCACCTTACTAAAAGTAACATAACTTTTAAGAAAAAAAATTATATTTATTTCGTTGTGTGTGTGATTTAATTTTATATTTATTGTTTTTAATATATATTTACTTTTCCAAGCTAATTGGTTTTATAAAATTATCAAAATATATTATGCTGCTCAAAAAAACATTGCTTGAGATAAGATGTACAAAATAAATTCCATCAAAAATAGACAACGGTCTCTAAATTTTTAAATAACACATTGCGCTTACCTTAAAGTGTCTATTTTTAGTCTTAATAAATAGATCAGTCTATTATATTTTTTTTAAATGAAAAATGTTATTCAACACATACTTTTATATTTCCACATGAAACGTGAAAAATGTGTTTTTAATTATAAAGTCACTAATAGTCTAATAAAAAAAAGTTCTCATGTATTAATTATTAATTTGTTATTTAACGTGTATAATTAGATGTATATTCTTTATTTTTATATAAAATATTAAGCTATATTGTTTTTATATTGATACATTTAAAAAATATGTATGATTCTAGGAGAGCGGGAATTCAAACATCGAAAATCAGCTACAACACAATCAATGACTTATAATTAGTCACATTATAACACACATACAAAAGGTTAGTCATATAAAATGAATTATTTTTCCGCGTCATATTTTTAAGAGGATATGTAGCAAAAGCTTTTTTATTATTATTTTGCTAAGTTGGAAACCCATTTTTAGGTTTCAAATTAGCTTTGAAATGCCTTTAACCCTTACGTAATAATTAAAGTAATGATTATTTAAGTGTTTAATTAAATACATAAATTCATTTAATAATTATTAAAAATAAATCATTTCTATTTTATTAAATGTTTATTAATACTTTTAAATAAAAATCGTTACTTTTTTATTTTTCTATAATTAATTTATTCTCTGTTGACGTCAACATAAAATGTTCCATTAATGCCATGGACGTCTATTGACGTCAACCGTTTTACGGGCATCTTATGAGATTTAGGGAAGTCGTATTTAGAAAATAATTAATATAAATATAGTGTATATAAACTTTAAGGAATTCAATGAAAAATTAATAGATTCTGACAGTTTTTCTTTACGTTTTTCCTTTGTCGCGACCGTTGCGTTTCTTTTTTTTTAATAGTTTTTGATTGTTACTTTTCTGTGCAGTGCTTTTTATAATTATATAAATTTACATTACAGATTTTTAATATTATTAAAATTGATTTTATCTTTTCGCTATAGAGTTGCTAAAGACGCAGCTCAAATTAATTTTTGATATATATTAATAACTATTATTTAAACATAGTGTAATAATACATAAAAAATAATTTAAATTATAAATATTTTTTGTACTCTCTGTTGATTGTTTTGACCATAAATAGTACAATGGTTTGCAATCATGCCTGTGACAAAATACAAAATTTTAGTAATTAATGTCAAATTGCAAAGTCAAAAAATGTTTGAAAATACCAAATAGTGACATAAACACAAGTATTATACAACGGATGAAGTAAAACCATTTTTTTAATCGTTACTAATTACACTTAATATTACATCATATCCGTTCCATACAATAGATAACTGAAGCATTAAAAGTGTATTAATCTTTGTAAAAATACACTATTCTGTATTAAAATTCTATGGACAGATAATACAATATATTTGTTAACAGGTGGTAAAATGATGTTTACATAATATGGTGAAATTGCAAGTATAACTGGTTATCTGTATATGTGATAGTAATATAAATAGCAGTATCAATTAGTTGATATCAGATCGCTTAATTTGATAGATAGAAACAATGAAGCAAAATATATAAATTAACTTGTTTTATGAAAATGCTGCATCATGTGAGTCAGTTCTTTTGTACTTGACTCTCGAATACTGCCTTTGTTTGTTTATATTACGAATATTCCTTAGACAATGTATCAAGCTCAATCTTGAATAAATTAGTATATAGTACATAACAAAAAGCAGCATCAGAAAAAAACTTGTGTTATGAACTGTTATATAAATTGAATCAAACTTACGTTTAGATTGTTACTACAGTGTTACGTTGTTGTTGAGCCGAGTTCACCTCGGTACTAAATCGCCATCACGCGAATGTTAAATAATATCCGTCTGCCAGTTATCTCAACAGTGATCCTCAAACATTTGGCCACTGACCACGCAGAATTACTTTCCATTAAAACGGGTTTTTGAATGCCAAGTCACGCTGACTCTTAATTTATTTATATTGCATTGCATATTATGCAGCATATATCAGGTAGCAATATCAATAGTAAATCACTTAAAGCTTATTTTGGTATATAGTTAATCTAGAGTTGCCATCGAATTTTAAAACATTATAAAAAAATAGTGTAATTAAAAATAAAAATATTTTCAGCTCATGACTTTCAAATGCAAATACATTTTATCAGCTTACATTTCGGTCAAAATATCTGGTTATTATGGTGCATTGAACGCAATGTTATGCAAGGGTGTGGGGGCCCAATATATTTTGCCACAAAACTAGGCGGCACTCTGATAGCACAGCGGCTCAATCTGTGTCTAATTGCCACCCATCAAGCAAAGTAAATTTTATCTTTTCCTTTTGTATTATTTACGATTTTAGAAATACTTTGCGTTATATATTTATCCAAAGATAGTTTCGGTTGAGCAGACACGTACGGTGAGATCTCTTTCCTTTCGCTCGCTCGCGTTCTAAGTGACGAGAGGGAGTGAGAGATAAGAGTATCTGTCTTTGTAAATATGGTGGAAAAGGTATGGTGTTTGTTGATTGTTCTCAGTATGATTATCTGTAGTCTCGAATTATGTGCTCGTCTGCTCTCGATGCGTGTGATTGTCTCTGACCGCTTGATCGTCTCCTGTTGAGACAAAGTGTCATCTCTATCAAAACAGAGTTACAGAAGTTGGTTGATCAATTGCATCGCATGCATATTCGAACAACGTAAAATGTATACTCTTTGAATAAAATGCAACTGAAAAGGGGTAGATTACAATAGTGGTTTTTACACCGGTTAGACGCATTTTCTATTTCATAATTTATACACAAAATGGTTATTAAATACTGCTAAACGAACAATTATGGTATATGTTAACACATTGTTTTTCCTTTTCATAATTTTAAAATTATTGTTTAAACAACTTTAACGTTAACTATGAAGCTCAATGGACTTCCCACATAATATTACAAATTTTATTAAATTAAATAAAAACACAAGCATTATAGACTAGTGATATAATAGTTAATGACTTATACTTAAAAAGCCTAGGTTTGAATCTCATATGAACCTCAGTATTTTTCAATAACCATCGTTTAAAAAAAATCAGAATTTGTGATTATTATATAATTATAATTCCGATTGAATCATCACACATCCGGATTTCTTATACTTTCTTAATCTCTCAGACTGGAGCTAGGTCGTGTACATATCACAAATGTACTGTATGTTGGCTCACTATTTAATTAAATGTGTCGATAAGGTATAGTCCATCCAAGATGTTAACGCTCATCATCGTTGTGTTGGAAATAAGGGTGCGTGTACGCATACATGCATACATACACAGTTTTCCGCGAATTTGTTTATATAGGAGAACGTTACCAATACTAAATCAGGGCTGTTTTAATGTGTAGGGGACCATACGTTGGAAATTGCATTAAAAATAATGTGTTATATTTTTATTATAAATTATTGTCATGTTGTGGTATTTTGTAATCAATAAAACAATTCCTATTGGTATTTTAAAAAATATTATATTGAACAGATATTCAACCAGTGATACCAAACCTGCTCTCATGTTTTTGAGTTAAATATGTATATAAATAATCAAAATAAGTAAGAAAGTGATATTTTACACTTTCCTCAACAAAAAAAATTAATTGCACTTGTAATTTCACATGGTCACCCTATTATATGCTCTCACCAATACTGTGACGATGAGCGTTCATATCTTGGACGGACTGTACATTCCATTAAAACGCATAAATTTAATTTTCAAGTTTTTTTATTAAAATAAAAAGTTTTTTGTTAATTTACAACTAACAATTGCTCAACTATTATTCAGTATACTGGAAAATTGGATTCAATTAAAGTTTAAAAATAGCTCTTCATCATCACTGCGGTACAGATATCAACGTATTATTGTCATACATACGAATATCAATATTTTTTACTAAAATATATATTATATGTGAAACACTTATTTAATTTCATTATCATGATGAAACATTTTAATCTATGATAAGAAGTGAGCACCGATTACAAAAAAAAAACGTATTAATTGTTTACTCTTTTCTTTAAGCCAATATATATTCCATTCTTAGCCTTGATACCGAAAGGTATGTAAGCCAGCTTTACAGGTATTTCCGTTTTTTCTGTAACAACTACTTCAAAATTAGACAGCATGTGGAAGATTAAAGATTTGGCTACCATTAGAGCATAACGAGAACCTGAAATATATAAAAAAAAATAGATAATTTCCAACAACATTAAATATATAAATGTATCAAATACCTATGCAGTTTCTTGGTCCAATTCCGAATGGAAGGAACGTGGTCGGGTTTATTGTTGCTTCGTCTGAGAACCTCTCTGGATTGAACTTTTCCGGTTCAGGATAATACTCAGGATTGTAGTGAATAGCATATATTGGGAAAAGTACCACTTCTCCTTTTCTTATCTATATAATTGAGTGATTAATTAAAATTAAAAAAAAATTGTGATATATTTGTATGTGTTAAACTAAATATATAATACTAGATATGTCTTGTTATCATCTCCATCTGGACTTGGTAGAACGAAGTCTTTATTACAAAGTCTGTCGACTGCGGGAATTGAGGGATACATTCGCAAAATTTCTAAAAATGTAAAAGTATAATCAGAATATAATTTTTTAAATGTGTATTATACTAAGACATTAATTTAATTAAGCAGTATGTTTCGTTTAATAAATATAAACATACCAGATACACACATGTCAAGATATTTTAACTTTTTAAGATCATTATATGACACATCATTGCCGAAGTGTTTCCTGTGCTCGTCTATTTCATTATGAAGCTTTTTCTGAACATCTGGATCTCGTGCCATTTCATAGAAAAAGAACGATAGCATTGTATTGGTTGTGTCAAATCCTCCGACGAAGAATATGAACGCTTGGGCTTCCAAAATATCATCTTCCCATTCTAAATAAATAGCAATATTGAGGTAATACTTAGAGGCGCGTACGGTAAGATTCATTGCCTTTCGCTCGCTCGCTTGTTAAGTGACGAGAGTGAGTGAGAAGAAGTGGGCGTGCGGAGCAGGTGTAACGCACGCCTTTACCTCTCACTCAGTCTCGTCACTTAACACGCGCAGGGCCGGCCCGAGGGGCAGGCAGTACAGGCGGTCGCCTGGGGCGCTAGATCTTGTGGGGCGCCGTGATACCAATAAAAGGCGCAATATTCACTTAAAATTATCAAACAATATTGTTAAAGAATATAATCTGATATTTTTTTTGTATACACTACTGTGTACTCTTTAGATTATTTCACGCGTAAAAAATGGCGACGAAAAATAAACTACAAATTCTTACATACCCACAATCGCAAAAAAGAGTATGGTGTTAAATATAAAATTAAACTAGTTTCATTTGAAATATATTTTTGTGCTCATGTAATAAGTTATTGAAGTATTAATAAGGGAGGGGGGGGATGTGCAAATTTATTTTTGCCTGGGGCGCCAAATAACCTAGGGCCGGCCCTGAACACGCGAGCGAGCGAAAGATAATGTATCTCACCGTACGCGCCTGATTAGTTATCTTTAGATTTTAAAGTATATTATTGTACTTACTAGTTTTCGTAGTTTGCTTTCCAACGTCAGATTCTTCCACAGTTGAAAAACCAGTATCGGCCACATCATCAGAAGTCTTTTCATGAACAAGAGTGCCTTTCTTGGCTTGCATTAGCAAGTGTATCATATCGTGTCTCACGATATTATTTTCCTCTCTGGCCTTTATTGATTTTTTGACCAAATTAGAGAAAAAGGACGAATATTCTTTACCGAAGAAAGTCAAATTTAAGAGCTAAAAATCATATTTATAGTTGAGTAAGTGTTGATTTGAGTATAAAAAATAATAGTTATTAAAAATATGTTTACTTGAGCGATCGGAGGGATTGTGACAATGATAAAAAAGTTTATTAAGCGACCTATTGAAGATTCAGAAATATCTTTACTAACTCTATAAAACTCATTCTTGTCATCGATCAAAGTGTTTGTTTCGATACCGAAAGCAGACGATGCGATTGCGTCTATTAGGTATTTAGATAGTGAGTCTTTTACATCTATCTCGATCATAGTTTTGCCTGCAACTTTTTATTAGTGGTTATATTATAAAGCATTCCAATCCCATTTACATTTTACTATATATTATATTGAAAAGATATGCATATGTCTTATAATAAAAATCACCTGATCTTTCCAACTCTTTTACATAAAATTGACTCATGTTCTTGGCGCACTTTTCTATGTAACCAAACATGTTCTTCATTTTTGAAGAAGAAAATGCAGGACTTAACGTAGCTCTCATGTCTCTCCATTTATCACCTGAGAACGATAATGTTATTGTCAATTTTTTTATGATATAGTCGAAACATTTGTAAACACTAATATAAAACATTACCATATATATATAGTAACATATTATTAAATATATATATATATATAGTAACATATTATTAAATTAAAGTTCATATTAAGAAATTTAACTCTCACGTGCCTTTTAATCCCAAAAGGGTTTTTACAAAAATATCGTCTTTTCCAGGTGATATTAAACGATGATCAGGAAAATTATCGAAGTGCTTCATAGCAATCATTTTTAACAATTCTGGATCTCTCATTAAAATAGCTGGTTGGAGTGATTCATATATGCCAATATACCTATATATTTTTTATATATATAGTTGACAAAAAATTATTTGTATAATAACAAATATATTTATAATTTATATATATACATACCTCTGATCCGGATATGTGTTATAAATTCTTTTTAGATATGTCGTAACATGTTCAATTCCAGAAAGAACCACAAAATTGCTTCCAACAATGGGAATAATCGGTTTAATGTATTTTATACCATACTTAGTGAAATGTTGCTGTTTTCGCGATCCATAAATAAGGAGTCCGATAATGCACCCAAGTATGAATACGAAAAAATATAGCCAATCCATCTTATGACCAAAAATAATGAAATATTAAATGTATATTACATAATATTAATAAAAAAAATTAATTAATTACCTTTAATATTACTCGATAACAAAAAATATAATCACAAAAACACGCCCGATATCAAATATTTATTTAAATAGATACACACATCTCAAAGTATTATCAATGACTGAGCAACAGTCATGGCATAACAGGTTAATAATATATAGAATTTATACTCATAAATTGGCCAGCGTTTCTCAAAGTAAATGTTTGTGTTGTGTTAAAATTTTATATGTAGACTTTGCTCCTTTATTTCATATTAAATCAAGGAAATATTTCGAGTTCTTTTTTTATGAAAGCGTTTCTAATATTTTATTATTAGACATATTTTTTATCACTAATTAGCTGCTAAGAAATATTACCGTTTCATAATAAAAAAATTCTTACAAAATATTGTCTTGACCGCTTATTATTTTATAGGTTGTATGTGTATGCTTTTTTAAGGTCTTACACTGCCCTTAGATGCGTTTGTGCAATTAAAACCACTGATGGATACGCACTTGTTAAACTGAGCGACGCATTTTTTTTATAGATTTCTTTACCTACTTTTTGATTTTTGATTGATTGAATATATATATTATTTTTTGTTAGACTAGTGATATGATGCTAAAATTTCTTTTCCGACGCAATTGAAGCTTTTGAAACAGACGTGTGCTGTGGTCTGGCATGGTTTGAATAACGATAAAAAGCATATTTTTATTAATAATAAACGACTGTTTTTTCAAACCGATACCCGGGTATTGTGTTCTTATACAATCAATGTGTTTTTATACACTCAGTGCCTTCTAAAGTCGTCTGGATCGTTCTGGTTTATTTTTGACTCGAGACAGTCGTGTCGAATCACAGATTCAGTTTCTGGTGGTCCAATTGCATCGCTTGAAATGTGTTTACGCATTGAAGAAGAGAAACTGCAATGTGAACTTTTGAAGATCGTTAGTGCAGGGGTAAAATTACAATTGCGTTTTTTATGCAGGATGGACGCATCATTTATCGCGCATCCTTTTCGCACCAAAGTATATTTTTTCTGGTGTTTGGGAAGGGTTAGTGTGCTAGCAGGTAGATGATCTGTGAAATCTCTAAATATTACGTAATTTTGGTATTGAGTATTCTCTTATTTTTGTTGGGCCTCTTGTCAAAACGAGTTATTATTTACTATTTTTTTCTTGATAATTAAATGATTGTGTGAATGACCTTAGTGTTAATGGCGCAGCTGGTTGTACCTTCCCATTAAAAAATATATATTTTTAAATGAAGTCTAAAAATAAAAGTTTGTGTTGACATACATATATAATCCATGATATGTAACCTAAAAAACTACGACATACATCTGGTGAAAATCTTTGTAATCTTAAATGATTTTTAAAAAACTATTGATTCTAAAAAAAATGATTTTTTACTTTTAATCCAAAAATGTTTCTAAAAATATTTTTTTGTTTTGATTATAAGACCTGTTTTTTAAATTAATTTTATTAATTATTTTGATACTTGAAAAAGTAACGAAACATGTGCAAGACAATTTTATTCCAGTATCACCATTGGTCAAGAAAAGACCAGACAGGAGAATTATTGATATATCCTCCTATTTATCCGACAACATTGACACTAATGACCCAATACCAGTCTAGACATTTAGCTCAATACCACTAAAGTCTAAAAAACCTTTTTACTTCGATCGCCAGACTTAGCCAAAACATTTTGTCGTATGGAATAGCCAGGAGTTAATTCAAGCGTGACGAATTTATATTTTTTCAATTTGAACTTGAATTAAAGTTGCTGTTAGGCGAATATTAGAATCATGCAATAAAATCTTAACTGAATTATGTAAAAAAGAGATTTTATTCTGCACATGTAGTTATAAAAAAAATGTAAAGACTCGCTTTGCCTTCGATCCATGTAAGCTTAGCTTTCAAAGTGGTCCCACGGTAAGCGACCGTGCGATAATTACAAAGAATACGTACAACACTTGTTCGATCCAATACAAATATAATTTTTTAAACATGTCTAGATGCTTATGAAAAAATATATTTGAAGATTTGTATGTTGTATTAATTAATAATAACTGATGGCTTTTAAAAGCTTGCATTGCTGTTGTACAATTCTTATGTGTTCTTAAATTATAATTTCATCAACGTTTTGTTTAGACAAACTTGCATCTTTCTAAATTACCGTTGTTTATTAACGTATTACATTAACAGTTAAACACGTTAAATAGTTTATAACTGTTAACGTTTAATTTTTATTATTTTTGACGTATATTTACATAAAATTGTAAATATAATTAATTTAATTAAGCGTTTTTATAGCTGTGTTGATGATGCTGTAATAAAATACAAAATAAAAATATTAAATTTTCATAATTTATATTATTTTGTTATCAATAAATAAATTGTATGTTATAATGATAAATGTAGATTAAAGTATCAAATGTAAATGGCTGCTTATTTTTTAATCTACTTGTGTCAATCTATATTTATATATCAGTATCTTAAAGAGCCCGATTAGATAAGTTAAATTTTTTTTAGCATTCTCAATGAGATTGCTAACAAAAAACTTTTATTTTATTATTTTTTAACTTGACATTGTGTTTAAAATTTAAAATAATATGGTTATGTAACGACCGTTATTACATAGAATGAGATAACCCCGTTTCTCGGAAATATATTAAAGCTGCGTTCCAAAAAAGATAAAAAAACGTGGGTTATTGAAAATAAATTTGAGTCACGTTTTTTTAACCTTTTCATGCTTCTATTTATGATTTATACATTTCGCTTCTTCTGCTTCACCTTTTAAAGTGTTTTATTTTAAACTATTTGTATTTAAAAATTATATAAAAGTTTGAAAAGTAAAATAATTTTACAAA
This sequence comes from Plectrocnemia conspersa, assembly GCF_051122295.1. Lineage (NCBI taxonomy): Eukaryota > Metazoa > Arthropoda > Insecta > Trichoptera > Polycentropodidae > Plectrocnemia > Plectrocnemia conspersa. Next base: position 3,328,899 of record NW_028277177.1, on the reverse strand, counting down.
ATTAAACCTGATGGTTTTGGCTATATTTTTATTAAATAAACCTAAGCATGAATTGGTTTTTAGTTCCATGAAACCTCCTCCCTCCACCAGACGCCGAGAATATTAACGAACCCACAGCTTGTCAATTTTTAGTCGCATTTCTCGTTTGAGAAGGAAAAGTGCATTTTAGATAGCTTTTATTCCGGCTTTTTAACCCTTTATTTATTAGAAGAAAAAAATATTGATGGACAATTATAAGCCACCAATAAATATAAAGGGCAAAATATCTCATATATTTATTCCGAATTTTATTATAAAATAATCCGTGACGTATTAAAAGTAAAATGTCGTTTCCCTTTTTGCGTGGGATTGTCGGTTTCAGACTAGTTTTCTTACTTTTAATATAGGTAGACGTAAAATGTTATTCCTCTGTATGCAAACTCTTAATTCTTGGTTGCTCTTGGTTCCGCGCGTCGGTGAGGGGTTGATTATTTAGGGGGGCATAGCCCTAGGGGTGGTTGACCTTGCGGCAAATGAGACTCTTGTGTGAATCTAGATGGAATTTTTATTAAGTTATATTTACATTCGACTATGGACGTGACGTTACTCGCGGTGAAGGTGACGCAGGTAGTGATGTCTCAGGGCTCTTGTAGCTGCGTACGGCGAGTGGTTCGGGAGTTCCAGGAGTGATCTTCTGGTCCGTCGGTGAGGGCGCGTGGCTGGTTCCTCCGGATGGCTTCTGGTAGATCTTCTCTCTCTGGTTGTCTGGTCTCTCTGCTATCTCCGGCTGTCCCTTGTCTGGGGCCTCAGCCCTTCTGCCAGTCTCTGCCCGTCTGCCCTCTCCTCATCGGAGTCCGGGCTTATATCCTTTAGGAGTTGCACGCTTGTTGGCCAATTGTGTGGCTATTTGTGTGGTCGCCACAGATATTCCCGGCGAAGTGACATTGTCACGATACAAAGAACAAAAAAAATGAAAGGGGGTGTAGTAAGTTTTGTTGTTCGCAATACTCCCATTGTTCCGGTGCCCATGTGTTTTTTTTTTTTGTAAGATTCCAATCATTGGGCGTAACAGTCGTATTTACGTTTCAAGTTACTAGGACGAGGTTCTATCGTTTCAGCGACCCACCTGAAGTCGGTCTGGAAATCGAACTTGCCGTCCGGATCGTGTCTGCGTAGTTTGTTGATGTGAAATATCTTGTGGTGGAGTGTTTTCCATAATGACGATGGGGGCAGGCGACGTCTCTCGATCCGTTGTCTGGATGTAGGCGGGTTTTATACGGTCAATTGAGGCGGTTTTCTGCTTGCCCCAGACTTTCGAATTCTTCGGAAAGGGTTTGCAATGTGGTGATTGATTGCGTCCGTACCGTTTTGTCACAAAAAGATTCTCTTAACGACTCGTGTTGTGTGGTCAAAAAAAATCTCTCTTGTGCCATGATATTTGTTTCATTGTTAATGAATGACCGTTTTTGGTCACGGTCATTAACAATGAGACTTAAAATAAACGAGAGATTAGACGTACTCCCATCAAACGGAGCTACGCCGAATTGACCGTAACGACTGTTTCCTAAGGAGTTATACTTGATCTACGAAGACAAGAAAAGACACATATACATATATGTATTATTACAAAATTTTTTCAACTATATTTTTAAATGTCCATATTTATAAAATACTTAATTTAAATTTAAAAACATAGTACACTCCAATAAATATGTAAACAATTGCTATATTAGGATTATTAATTTTTATTCTATAGATATAATGATTATTTAATAAAAGCACATGCAATTAAAAATAATATTTATAAAATATATGTATAATCTAATTAAGCATTTTTTTCATTTACTCTCTTCTTTAATCCGACCCATATACCATTCTTGGCCTTCGCATTAAATGGAACGTTTTCCAATACCACTGGTATAACAGTCTTTTTAGTAACTACGACATCAAAATTAGCAAAAATGTGGAATAGTATAGCTTTAGCCACCATTAATGCGTAACGAGATCCTAAAAAATTTTTTTTTATTATTTATAGGTTTACATAAAAGTTGAAATATAAATAATTTATACCAATGCAATTTCTTGGCCCAATTCCAAATGGTAAATAAGTCGTAGCATTTATTTTAGATTTATTCTCTTCGGAGAATCTCTCAGGATCAAATCTTTCAGGATCTGTATAATATTGGGGATCGAAGTGAAGCGCTAAACTAGGAATGAAGATAGTACTTCCTTTTTTAACCTAAAATAATATTTTGTTCTATAATGTGTACTTAACAAAAAATATGTATTTTATATTACCAGATATGGTTCTGAAGAATCGTTAGGAGGTGGTAAAAGGTAATCTTTAGAGCAAAATCTGTCTACAGCAGCTATTGGAGGCCACATTCTTAGTGTTTCTAAAAATAAATACATGTTGTAATAACCTTCTTTACAATATTGATTAAACGATTGTTATGTGATTACCAGTAAAACACATATCAAGATACTTCAACTTTTGAAGATCATAATAAGATACTGTATTTCCAAATTTCTGGCGATGTTCATCGATTTCTTCATGAAGTTTCTGCTGAATGTCTGGATTGCGAGCCAATTCATAGAAAAAGAACGCCAGTACCGTAGAAGTAGTGTCGAAACCTCCAGCAAAGAACAAGAAAGCTTGTGCTATTAGAAGATCATCATCCCACTCTATAAAAACAATATTTCGTTAATATAATCGACACTAACGTTGAGCCACCGAGGTCAAAGCAATCAAAAGTTGATTCTACTGCAATGATTCCCAACATTTGTATTAAAATTGAATAATTACTTCGTTTGACAGTTTGCTTTCCTACGTCAGATTCTTCTACAGTTGAAAATCCAGTTTCGGAAAGATCATCGATTTTTTCATGCATAAGAGTGCCTTTCTTTGCTTCCATTAATAAGTGAATCATATCATGTCTAATTATATTCTTCTCTTCTCTTACTTTCATAGCAGTTTTGACCAAATCAGTAAAAAATGAAGTTAGTTCCGGTTGAAAAAAGCTCAGATGTATTTTCTGCAACGATAAAATATTCATAATTAAAATTATATTTAATTAGTAAAAGCTTAGTCCATATATAACTATTGCCTTACTTTAGAAAAATTAGGAAACATAAACAACGTCACAAGTTTAACCATCTGTGTGTAAGTTACTGTCGATAAAAGTTTGCTCAGTCTATAAAAATCGTTCTTTTCGTCTTTGAGTGAATTTATTTCGACTCCAAAAGCAGATGTTGCTATAGTATCTATCGTATATTTAGACAGTGTATCTTTGGCTTCGATATCTATGACGTCTACTCCTGTAATCAATTATATTATAAGCACAGCTTAGTTAAAAAATATCAAAATTAATCTACCTTGTTTGTCCAATTCCTTTAAAAAATACTCGCTCATGTTCTTGGCGCATGTTTCTATATAACCGAACATGTTTTTCATCTTAGATGACGAAAAAGCGGGACTCAAAGTTGCCCTCATGTCTCTCCATTTGCTACCAGTAAGACCCAAGAGCGTTTTTCCGAAGATATCCATGTCTTCATCGACAAACAAGCGATGATCGTGAAAAGTGTCAAAATCCTTAATAGCAACATTTTTGATCAGATCTAAGTCCTTCAAAAGAATGCATGGAGTGAAACCGTCATACAATCCCACGTATCTAAAATAAAAGAATAACAATTTCTATATTACATAACTGTGCCGAAAAAATCCGCGCGTTACTGTGCTGTGTATTTTATATACATACATACATACATGCCAAGATTAGTAGATAAAAATCGGAAAAATAATAATATTCACGTACATTTCTTATACCAATTGTTTATAAAGTTAATTGAAGAGAAAGGCTAACTTTGACAAATAGGGTGTGGGTTTATTTGGACCAATTAGAGCAAATAAGAGATTCATCGTCATTAATACGCCTCTGGGGCAAAATTGTGTCTTTGGCAAGCAGTTTGGCATAACATTTGTATCATATTATTCGACTTTGGCGATGGTTATCTTTCGGGGTGGTCAACCATAATGACTCATATGGTTGTCTATAAATAAGAATGTATTTTTTCAAATGCTGCAAAGACAACAATGTGATTTGTTATTTGACGATAAACTGATTACAGAAAAAAGTATCGGGAGATGTGTATATTATTGTTCATGTTACGAGCTATTAGCGTTTTTGTTCTTGCTTATTTAGCAATTGAATTGATTTTTACGCATAATGTTAACAGTACTTAGCAAAAACTATTTATATATTAACTTCATTTCATATTATAGTAATATGATACACAGTTTGGAGAAACTGGTAAGCTGACGATCTGTTTCATTGACAAGGTCACCGCGCTATGCCTCTTTAAAATTGAAACAACAATGGGCGTGCGTGACCGAAGCACATACATACATATACGTCAAGGCGTTTATAGATATAATATTAGCATAATACCTGTTAATAAATCATTTTGTCTAACCTAAATTAAGCAGCAAGTGTTATTAAGCAACACTATAGACCAATGGTCTGTGACTAATACCTCTAAATAGTGGGTTCGAAATAATTTCTATCGTGTCCCAAATATCAAGTTAGTGATTATTGATCATATAATTAAAATTTCGATTGATCACCACAAATTAGGATTTCATAGATTTTCCTAATCTCACAGATTAATATGGTACTATTTTTTTTAAAACGAGTTTGCTATTTACAGTGATATTTATTGCTTGTTATCTATAATGATAGTTTATAAACAGTTGATATCACTGACTTATAACTTACTACATACATATACTATATACTTTTAAATACATACAACTCTTCTTATAAATATAAAAGCGTATAAATAGAAATTTCTTACTTCTCATCCGGATATGCGTTGTATATTCTTTTAACAAATTTTGCAACGTTTTCGAACCCTGCTAAGATGCAAAAATTTGTTCCAACGATTGGCACTAAAGGTTTTACGCATTTGATACCCAATTTATCGAAATGCGACTGTTTCTTTCTACCATAAAGGAATAACGCTACGAAAAGTATGAGCAAAAGCAATAGTAAATAATTGAAAACAGTCAAATACATTGCTTTTTATTTAAAATCTATAATTATATATAAAATACAATCTGCTATCTTGACAACTTTGTTTATGTGTGGTAACAAGCTTTGAATGCGTTGTTGCACGTCTGATCGTGTGGATGAAACTAAACTTGTATACAAATCGAGATATAATTAACTACTAGCATTCCAGCGATTCTCATCCTCTAAATATTAAAATAATATTGAAACATTTTTTATGTAAAACTATTTCATAGAAATTTAATTGAATTATATATTATTTTAGTGCTTCTCAAACATTGTGTACTTTGTGTACCTGTTAAATCACGGTGTTCTTAATTTAGTTAAAATATATAAATATAATTCAAATAAGTAAATTGAGAACCATAGGGGTGTAACTTTGTAGCTAGTGAGACGCTTGGTGGAATCTAGTTAAAGTTTTATTATATTATAATTGCGACAGACGATAAATGGCGAGAAGCTGGCGCAGGGGTGAAATCCGTGGGAGGTCCTCAAAGGTCTCTCTGTTACGGTGGTGCTTGTATGGATGAGTCCCTCACGGGATGTGAGCATCTGCTGGTCTCTTCGAATGGCTGCTTGTGACTACCCGGAGTCCAAGCTTAACTATCCAGGGCTGCAAAGCTTGCTGATCCAATCACAATCATGCAGCGATCATCCAGCCATTAGATGTACTCATTTCTTAGACTAGCGAAATAGGTATACGCCTTTAGAAAGCGACATTTGCTTGATGGGCATTGTCCAAGGTCGTATACTACAACGGGAATTTTGTGGATCCGGTGATTTATTATATCAGTGACCGTTTAGCAACAAATAAATATTCTTTCAATGGCGGAGAATATTTACTGTAAAAACACTTGCGTTATATTTATGTGATTTTCTGGTCGTAACAAAGGCTTTTGTTTGGTCCAAAGCTTGTTTTCTTATTGATGGATGATCATTTTGGTCTCAATGAATTAACGTGAGTTTTAAGTATAAGACCCTACATTTAATTGAAATAAATTAATTAATTTAATTTTAATCACAAAAAAATTAAATAAATTAATTAAATCATAAAGTTTCAAAATGGATAGGAAATTTGATAGTAATTAATAATCATTTACCCATTTAGCTATTAGCTAATTGTATAATGTAGCAAAAATGTCAAAAACATATATTTAAATGACACTATGTCACAATTAAAAAAATATTATATTGCTCTACAAATAAAAGATTTCTTTTCGATCCACTAAATTTTAAAATGTGTTGAAAAGCATAAGTTTATATTTTTTAATTATTTGACAATTATTGTAAGTACATAAATTAATATGTATTTATTATATATTATTGCAATTATTTTAATACAATTAATATTTGAGATGAACTGGCTTAATATTATTGATATGATAAAGTGTTTGATCTTTGATAAAAAGTGCGTACTCATAAAAGTTTTATATAACATGAAAAATCGATATTTATTATCTTATAAAGTCATAATACATTCTCAGTTGCTCAATTCTATTTATTTAATTTAGATTTTATAGATCAGTATTACAATTAAAAAAAAACATTTTTTTATAAAGTTATTTTTAGTAACTACGATATCATAGTTAGCAAAAATGTTAAATACAAAGGCATTTAATCCTAAAAAAATTATAAAACTTAATCATAATGAACGTGAGGTCATTATAACTATTTTATACGTAGCATACAATTTTTTTTTAATTATTAGCAATTTAAATCATTATATTCGACTAGTCGACTATTATTCTGAATGCTTGTTAATTTTAAAGTCAGCTGGATTTTAAAAATAGCTCTTTATAAATTATATATGCTTTTTTTCTAAAACATATCTAGTGCCTTTAAACAATATTTAAAAAATGTTATTATACAAAAATATATTAATTGTGGATTCTTTTCTTCAAACCAACCCATATTCCATTCTTAGCCTTGATACCAAAAGGGATGTTAGCCAATTGTATAGGTATTTCAGTATTTTTAGTGACGATTACTTCGAAGTTAGACAGCATATGGAAGATCAGAGATTTGGCTACCATTAGAGCGTAACGAGAACCTTAAATATATACAGTAATATAGTTTCCTACTGCTGTATTTTGAATATAATAATATAAAATATACCTATACAGCCTCTTGGTCCAATACCAAATGGTAGAAATGTGGCGGGGTTTATTTTTGCTTCGTTCGAGAACCTCTCTGGATTAAACCTTTCTGGTTCCGGATAATATTCAGGATCGTAATGAATAGCATATATTGGAAAAAGTATCACTTCTCCTTTTCTAATCTATAAAATATATTATTTATTATTTAAATGATGTGAATAATTCATATATGCTAAATAATATATACTTGATACGTCTTGTTAGCATCTCCATCTGGACTTGGTAGAACAAAATCTTTAATACATAGTCTGTCAGTTGCAGTGATTGAAGGATACATTCTTAAAATTTCTAAAAATGTATCAATATAATTAGAGTACATTTTCCAAAATAGTTTATCTATCTTGATTTTCGTTTAATAAATAAAAACATACCTGACACACACATATCAAGATATGTTAACTTTTTAAGATCATAATACGATACATCACTGCCGAAATGTTTCCTATGCTCGTCTATTTCATCTTGAAGCTTTTTCTGAACATCTGGATCTCGCGCTATTTCATAAAAGAAGAACGATAGCATTGTATTGGTTGTGTCAAATCCTCCCACGAAGAATATGAAAGCTTGGGCTTCCAAAATATCATCTTCCCATTCTAAACATACAGAAATTTAAAGGTGCTGCTTATTATCTTAGGTATATTATTGCTCTTACTTCTTATCGTAGTTTGCTTTCCAACGTCAGATTCTTCCACTGTTGAAAAACCAGTATCGGCTACATCATCTGGAGTCTTTTCATGAACTAGAGTGCCTTTCTTGGCTTGCATTAGCAAGTGTATCATATCATGTCTCACAATATTATTTTCCTCTCTGGTCTTCATCGATTGTTTGACCAAATTTGAAAAAAATGATACTACTTTTTCACTGGTTAGAGTAACATTGAACAACTAGAAAAATATTTTTTTTACCATTATAGCAAAAAATAATAATTTTAATATATACTTACTTTAGCGATCGAAGGAAGAGAGACCATAATAAAAAATTTAATCAAACGACCTGTTGAAAATTCTGAAATATCTTTGCTTAGTCTATAAAAGTCGTTCTTGTCATCGATCAAAGTGTTTGTTTCAATACCATAAGCAGATGATGCAATTGCATCTATTAGATATTTGGACAATGCGTCTTTTATGTCAATCTCAATCACTTCTTTGCCTGCAAATTGTCATTATAAATTATTATGTATAGAATTTTTTTATTTTTGGTAAGAATTCTTACTTCCACTTCTATTGTTTAATAAATGTGCAACTAATTAAATATTGACTATAGTAAAGAATCACCTGGTTTGTCCAATTCTTTAACATAGAACTGACTCATATTTTTTGCACAATGTGCTATGTAGTCAAACATGTTTTTCATTTTAGCAGAAGAAAATGCAGGACTCAAAGTAGCTCTCATATCTCTCCATTGATCACCTTGAAATAAAATTATATTTTTTCTTACAAATCGAAATATATAAATGCTTTATATTTGATTAAATAAAATACCTTGAAACAGTATTTTTTATATGTGAATAATACGAAATTTAAGTGTTTATTATTTTTATAACATATTCTTAAATGCAATATTATTTTCAAAACAAGTACAAACCTTCTAAGCCCAAAAGAGTTTTTGAAAATAGTATATCATTTTGGCCAGGTGCTATTATTCGATGATCAGAAAAATTGTCAAAATGCTTCATAGCAATCATTTTCAACAATTCTGGGTCTCTCATTAAAATAGTTGGTCTGAATGAATCATATACTCCAATATATCTGAAATAAATAAAAATACTTAGACTTTCTATTTTTTTAAGCTATAATCGACATTTATTACATAAGTACACTATACTTAAAAAAACAATAATTATATTATATATATAAATACCTTTGATCCGGATATTTTTCATAAATTCTTCTTAGATATGTCGATATGTGTTCAAATCCAGACAACACCATAAAATCGCTTCCGACAATCGGAATAATCGGTTTAATATATTTTACACCATGACTTTTAAAATGTCGATGTTTTCGCATTCCATAAATAAAGAATCCAATGATACATCCAAGTATAAATACAATTATATATATCCAATCCATTCTGAGACAAATACAAGACTAAATATAAGTTTTAGTATCATATACATATATTAAGTAGCAGTTGATAAAAACACAATAATTACTTATTATGCAAAGATTATTATACTTGACCAAGAAAAATAATTACACAATACGTACTTGTTATCAATTATTCATAAGTATATGTAATAATTGCTATAGACGCCTGTAGAGAAAAGCAAATACTAGACAGTCTTAGCTTTACGTTATTATATACTTACAAATTGATCAGCGTTTCCCTAAATATTTAGGAAAATAGATTTTTTTTAGTACAATAACTAATCTGAAATTTCTGTCATTTTTTCACAATGGAAAAGGGATTTATTTTACTTCTCTAATATTTTATACAAAAAAGTAACAATTTAACCATAAATGCTTTTATTAAATTAAACACTTCATATAGCATATTTTTTTTCTTGTTATTTAATATTTAATTTATTAAAATAATTAGTAGGAAAATAGTATTTTATCTAGGATGAGAAATATGTTAATTATTATATTAACGAAAAAAATGAGAGTAGTTTTAAATATAAATAAATTTACTAGTTGTAGAAGTTTTGATAGAAATTGATAGATTGGAGTGGTTGGATATTCTAAAAAATATTGAAGAATAGTGTATTTATATATAAGTTAGAAATAATTGCTACTATGTATATTTTAAACTTATCGTTTAAACCTCTTATAAATATTGTGAGGTGAGCAGTATTCCTTATACTCCTTACCTTGCAATATTTATCCTTTCAAACAAAAACGTCCGATATGGCCATTATATTTTTAGTGTCTTCCTTTTATATTTGGGGTTCTTTTTATCATTTTTATCTTTATTTATTTTTTATTAGGCGACTTCAACGCGCTATTTTTGAAAGTCCCCCGAATTAGTACTCGATAAATTAATTAGTAAAGGATTTGATGATTCTTTAGAACTCCGGGAAGTTCTTAGCGGTGCCCTGATTATGGGACGAATCCGTTAAGTGTTCTCCCAATGGTGTTTCTTTTTAAACGCAAAAATTAATTTTTTCTTAAGCGGTAAAAAATGATTTTATCCTATTTTATGATGATATTCGTAAATCTTTCCGTCCAATTATAGATATAGAAATGGTTCAGTTGAGAATTCCGACACGACAATGGTGCGTGTGAGTGAGATAGTTGAAGGTATGCAAAGGAAAAGATAAGAGCGACAGGTAGTGGGGAGTTATCAATACTCGTACAAGTGATTGTTCAAGTGCAAGTCAAATTTCTGAAATCAATTTCAGATGTTTGAAAATATTTGGTAACGATACCGGTAACCCCAACAATACAGTACAAAAAAGTTTTGTCCTTGCCTCCCACTTTTAACCGATAAATGTTACGAAACCAAGATTCTCTTTTTTCGAATACAAAGTGATCTCTAAACAATAAGTAAAGGTTCGCCAAAAATATACAAAGAACAGCTATTTCTTTAGTTATCAAAATATATTTTAAACAAAATGTTTGCTTTTAATTTTTTTTTTTTTAATTTTTTAATAATCAAATTAAGGCAAAAGTTTATGTACCTACTTATAGTGTGTGTTTATTGTGTGATTGTATAAACAAAACTGTTTCAAGGTAAATCATGTCTACCATATTGCAAAATCACATATATTTTTAAAAAATACATATAATATATACTAATATTAATATACATTAAATTAAATTATAATTTTGGCGCACTTTCCTATGTAACCAAACATATTTTTCATTTTGGAAAAAGAAAATGCAGCACTCTCCATTGATACTGTTCTTGAATATTTAAATTGAATTTAAAAAAATATAAATAAAATTATTTTAACTGGACCAGCTCCTCTTAGCTGACATTAAATATATCAATGTGCAATGGGAATATCCAGCTTTTATTTTTTTTAAAGTTATATGAAAAATATAAGTGCTTAATTTTATGGTTGGTTAATGCTGAAAGGCTAGCTTTAGAATTTCATAAATAAAGTACTCCCAAATATGAATACAATTAATCATGTAGTAAACACAAAATTAAAAATATAATTTAGTATAATTTATGTATATTACGTAACACTTATATGAAACAGTGAATGATAACAAATTAATTACTTCTTATGCAAAGATTACTTATCCAAGGAAGATATAAACACAAAATACACTCGTTAGCAATAATTCATATTTATATATTATAATAGATTTAGATATATCTAATCTCCTTAGATTATGTACGTCTTTTAGTAGACTGTACAAAAATGTCATTACAAGATAATCTATACATATATAATCAGCGTTTCTCTGATTATATATATGTATAGATTAAATTGCCTTTAACTAAACATTTTCAGAAGTAGCTAAAAATATAAATATATTGATTTTCATTTACAGTCTTAACTTTTTTAAACAAAAAAAATAAAACCGCTGTTGCATACAATAAGAAATTGTATTTTAATGTATTTACTAATTAATAATGCAAATATAAATATTTCAATGTAATACAAATGATATAATATTAATACAAATACTTTTAAAAAAAGTAAAATGTAATGTAGTATAAAACATTTTTCGAATATATGTAATTGACTAAGAAAATATATACATAGATAAATTAATTATACATGGCTGCCAAGCTGTTACAAAGAAGCTCGCTTGATTTTGTAGGTCCTTAATATAGAGAGCTGTTGATGCAGGGTGGTGACACCGCGTGCGTCCGAAAGTTAGGGCGTCTCTGCCGTCGGTTTATACGTGATGCTGTGGCTGCGTCTCTAGACGGCTCCCAGATTTGATCGGTCGGCCGAGAAAGTCTTCTGAATATCTGTGATCTGCTGCTTGGTTCTGGTCAGACCTTAACCTGCCTAGAGTTTATGGTTAGCTCTAGCTACTGTGAGCCCTGGTAGTGGTGGTGCTGGTGCGCTTTCGACAGCGCCCCTCTGGTTCGCTCTGGTGTGTCACCAGCCCTTGATTATCTTCCTCAACGGTTCGTGGTTCGTATCGCAATGGTAAACAAGTGTAGGGAATCATGTGTTTTCTGTATTTATATTTGGTTAGTATCTTAGGATCTGGATAATTTTGTGGATCATATTAGAAAACAAAAGGCGGACAAGTATTTTTTTAACATCGATCCTCAAAATATGACCCTGTCGCAGATACTTTTGAGATTTGTTCGAGGCTAGTATATCAACTGTTGTAACGTAAAATATGTTTTTAAATAAACGCGTATCTTAAAAATAAGTTCATAAAGTTTTATTTTGTATATTAAAAATGCACATACATATTATATATATGTCATTTAAACATAAAAACAAATATATTTTTAACATTTTAGTTGTAAAATTACACTCTCTTTTTCAATCCAAGCCACATTCCATTTTTGCCCCTTAGAGAAAATGGATTATTAGCCAATTGTAGTGGAATTTCTGTCTTTTTAGTGACAACTACTTCAAAATTTGATAAAATGTGAAATAAGATTGCCTTGGCAACCATAAGAGCATATCGAGATCCTAAAACATAAATAAAATAATTCATTTATTAAAAAATAATATTTACAAAATTATATGATGATGTAATTAATTGATCACATTAAAAAACCGGTTTGACTTGTGATTAAATTGAAACACCGTGGGAAACCTCTTAAAGTCACAAGGTATGTGCCATAAAACAGAAAGTATATATCTGCCGCTTTGAGATGCTATAATACGTGCATTAAGGTGTACCCTTAAAGTGACCGTTTCTGATCTGCCTCAGCGGCAATTTATCGTATAAAAAAATTGTCAAATTTCTGTTATTGCTCATCCCACTGAAAAAGGGATGGACAACAAAATCTATCATAGAGGAGGCCATGGATATTACTACTGGAACGTGGGAAACCATTTCTCAGACATTTTCTTTGACATTATTGGCGTCTACTTTGGAGTTCAGATGTTCAAGAACCGTTTAATTTGGACTACAATCGAGAGGAAGCCGTCTCAAAATCGCAAAAACAGCTGCTTCTCTCTTTGCAGCCACTGGTTCACCCCAACGTCCAGAATTCAAAACGAACATACCTTGAAGACTCCTGCAGTCTCGACCATTGCACAACAAATTAAATAGCAAATCTTTTAATTAAAAAATAAAAAAAATGCACACAAATTATTCTCCTAAATATGCTACAATACATTTTCTTCAAAATGTTTGATGTAAAAATAATTTTAATAGTATACCTATACAGTTTCTAGGTCCTCTGCCAAATGGCATGTAGGAAAATGGATCTATACTAGATTGATTCTCTTCAGAAAATCTTTCTGGATCAAATTTATCAGGATTTGGATAATATTCTGGATCATGATGAATACCATAAATCGGGAAAATAATAACATCTCCTTGTTTCACCTAAAATTCAACAGTAATTATAAAGAAATAAACGTTTTAATTGAGTCAAAAATGTTATATAATTAGTGTACTTCATAAGTTTGGTCGCTTTCATCAGATGGCGGTGGTAATGTGTAATCTTTATTGCATTTTCTATCCAATAAAATTCCAGGTGGCCACATTCTTAATGATTCTAAATTTTAACCCAAATTAAATTATTGTATTTTTTCAATTCATTAAAACAGTTATTATATAGTACTTACCAGATACACACATATCTAAATATTTTAATTTTTGTATATCATTGTAGAGAAACTCGTCATTGGATTGCTTTTTAAATTCGTCTATTTCGTCCTGAATCTTTTTTTGTATTTCCGGAGCTTTTGCTATTTCATATAGCACGAATGCTATTGCACTGGAAGTCGCATCGAATCCTCCTAGGAAGAATACGTAAGCTTGAGCTGCCAAATAATCATCGTCCCAAGCTGTGAAATATGTATTCAATTATTAATTATTAATCTTAATATGTTATGTAATATATAGACATACTTCTCTTTACAGATGATTTTCCAATAGCCGATTCTTCGACTGTAGAAAATCCTGTATCAGTTATCTTCTCTTCTACTTTATCATGAACTAAGGATCCTTTTTTGGCTTGCATCAACAGATGGATTAAATCAGGTCTTATAATATTATTCTGCTCTCTAACTTTCATTGTATTTTTAACCAAACTTCCGAAGAATTCATATACACGTTCAAAACCTAGACTAACATGTAACTTCTGCAATGTAATATGTTCATTAGTAATTTAAAATTATATTGTTTTAAATATCACTGTAATAAAAATACCTTCATAAGCTTGGGAAACGAAATTAATAACATAAATTTCAATAATTGATGCATAGAAAAATTTGTTGCAGCTTTTCCCATCATATAAAATTCATTTGTGCTATCTCTCATTGTATTGATTTCGATTCCAAATGCAGACGTTGCTATTGAATCTACTGTGTACTTGGAAAATTCATCTTTGACTTCAATATCTAATATTTCCATATCTATATGATTAAGATAATGAAACAAATTAATAAATCATATTATATATATTACATAATACAATCAGCTTATCTTTTGTATATCTTACAAATTAATAAATACCTTTCGAATTTAGCTTTTCCATATAGTACACACACATATTCTTGGCACACTGTTCTATATAATTAAACATGTTTCTCATCTTAGAAGATGAAAAAGCAGGACTCAAAGTAGCTCTCATGTCCCTCCACTCTTGACCTATAAATCAATGTACGGTTTTTTGCAATAGTATCGAATATGCAGTATTAAAAATTAGCTTACCGTATAAACCCACTAAGGCTTTTCCGAACATATCAAGTTCTACATTTGCCATTTCACGATGATCGTGAAACGAATCAAACTCTTTGATGCATATCTTCTTTATCAGTTCTAAATCCCTCAAAACAATCACTGGTCTAAGACCTTCGAATATACCAAAGTATCTACAAGATTCGTGATATTAAATAATATTTTTTTAATGAAATAAATTTATTAATATGTGCATACCTTTGATCCGGAAATCGGTTGTAAATTTGTTTTGTGAACTTCGTAAAAGGCTCAAAACCCATGAGTGCTTTTATATTGTTACCCATGAATGGCAAAGGAGGTTGTATACATTTGACTCCAGTTCCAACATAATGGCGATGTTTCCATTTTCCATAAACACATATCACTATAAATACTGACACAAGAAAAATTAATACGTCGTACACTAAATGATAATACATTGCTAACAAATATTTAGGTATTATATGCGCGGAATCTCAGAGCGTACTAAGCAGACAATCTCTCAACGACTTATGTAATATAAACATATCGAAAATATACGCTAGTGCTATTTATCAATTGTTTCTTAAACAAGCGCTACTGGCATGCTTATCAGTGGCTCTAAAATGTTTTTGTGTCTCTTTAGAAAGATCTAACATATAATAGTTCAATTTAAAAGAAAAACTATTAAAAGGTTTAGGTCAATAATACTAATTATTCTAGGTGTAATATGAGGCAATGCCAAGCACTTCATACATCTACCAATCTTTGGTCTATATGATAGCAAAAGTTGCGTTTATCGAGTGTTACAAATAAATTTTATAAGAGTGAGTAAAATCCTATATTTGTTTAATATGCGCAGCTTTGACTAATGGTGAACGGTTATATGTTGGCCAATTATGGTTTGCTCTGCCAACTAATTACCCGTAGAACTGAAAAATATGGCTAAATAAAACAGTATTATCACAGTTATGAGCAACACATTATTGTTTACGCGAAATGTAATATAATAATTATTTTTCTGCTGCATAAGCTATCGTATCAAACAATACTCTCCTAACTCGAAGTCAAGAGTTATTGAAATTCATCTTTATTACGTTCAATGCGAGCGGCTTTGACGAATGGTGAACGAGTGTATTATGGACAAATATTCTGTATAATCAATTCTCACTCCTTTGGGTTCGCCTTTATGAATATATTTAAATAAGGTGGTGAACTATAAATATCTTTATCATCGTTATGTTTCGATCGTAAAAAAATAATAAAAATCCTTATCACGTTAATCAATTATTTGATTTTTATATTTTATTTTTAAATGATGATTTAACTATTTAGCTACTCAATCTCCTTTCTTAAAAAATAAATATGTGTAAGTCCGTAACGTCTAAGACTAATAACTCTAAGGTTGCGGGTTCGAGCCACGACAGTAATACTCGAATTTTTGTATATAAAAATATTATTAAAAAAAGCTACCCCAGCTGCAGTGATGTATATTGGTTATAAATTATATTCATTTATAATTATTAATATAGTAGATGTCGCTGATTCCCAGACTTTCATTGTGGTGATTAATACTTACTTGTAGGAATTCATTATATCTAATTGACTTACTCGTACGGTGCAGATTTACTTTGTTGTAACGCATTGAGCTTACGCCTGTCAGGTTAAAAAATGTGACAAGGTATAAAACAATGCATATAATAGCGCGAAAACTTCATAGCTATTATTATATTGCACAAATGGTAAAAAAATACAAAAATACCGACAAAAATCAAGTCTTAAAAATACTATTTTTTACAAAGGATTTTCCATCGCTCGACGTCATGCACTTTAAAACAAATTCCAAAGCTCAGTTACAACATGTTTGGTAACTTGAGAAAAATATTTAGCTCAGTCGCGTTGATCGTTCCTTTCATGTCAGGTACATTAGCAGGTTGATAAAACTTAAGCTATTACCGCTAATAGAATCTTTTAGACGTGTGTAAGCACGTTGAAATATATTATTGTACAAAAGTTCAAGATCAATCAATATTTTTACACAAACACATTAGGAGCCAGATCTTGACAGCCACGCCGAGTCACTGCTAGGGCTTTGCATTCTTAGATACTGCGTCGCCAGCGACCCCCAGAGGCTGCGCCCCCAGAAAACTGTAAAATGGTTGTATCAATATCATACTATACCTTTGTAATTAGTCTATGATACATTGATATATCAACATGTCACATATAACAAACATTAAGCAAACAAATTAAAACAATATGTTTTATGTATAATAATATACGAAGGACTTGCTCCTCAACTTGCTCCTCAACTTGCTCTAGTTATACCTATAGGATGCTGTAAAAATACAGTTTCCGTCTCCACTCTTTCTCTCTGATATAAATGTACATTAAAGGCACGCCTTGTCTAAAAATAAATATAGCACATAGCACAAAATATGTTGGTTTTAAGTTATTTATTATTTCTCGATTATAAAAATTACACCTTCACAATTTCTATGATTACTAACCAAATATTATTTTAAAAATAAACTAGTTGCTAAATCTAATAATCATTATATAAAAAAAATGCAATCTTGTTAATTCTATCTTTATTCTATCAAATAAACATATATGTGACTTTATTTTTATAATTACATAACATATACAATATATACTCGTACAACGTATGTATGCATATGTTTATGTAATAACAATAATTATAATCATTTGCAAGTCATGATATTTGTAAATGTATAAAAAAAATGTGATATGAAATATGTATTGCGACATAAAAGTCAAAAAGTCAAAAATTAATTAGTCAAAAATGATAATATCGTGATAATTATGTAACATGATTTTTGCTATATATATTTATATACAATCCTAACCGACTTTAATTAAATTTTGCACAGTTGTTCTTAAGGATCTTCTAATTACCTCCACTTCAAATTTAAATATTTTTATTGAATATCATTCGCTACAAAATTTTACAGTGTCACTGTAGGACCCTGAAAATCCGTTCTCTCCCCTTACTTAAAAATAATTTTGTTTTTACTTATTTTTTATTATATTTATTGTGGTGTGTATTATAGGATTTTTATAAATATCAAGATAACGTTCGTAATGCATTAAAAATGTTACATATTTATCTATGAAGATGTCCCTTACCAGATTAGATAAAAGTCGTTAAGAGATATAGTCGCTTCAAATACTGCAATAGCATATCTGAGTTGATAGGACAAATCTAAATCTTAGAACTATGTATCTAAACATAAAACGAGTAACTTATGTAACTAATAAGATGTTTTTAAACTTAAACTTAAAAGCTTTCTATAAGTGCATATCTCTGTATTTTACATTAAAGTAATTAAAAGTCCACGTGGCTTTGTTAGCAAGTAAAATTCTCAATGGATTCGTCAATTATATATTTTTATTTAAACCGAAATCCGGATGAATTGTAGTGGAAAAGTCGTAAATTAGCTGTTATATATTATATATTAATTCTTGTTACACCTTTTATATTTTACTTTTATTTATTTTAACCAATTAAAAATAATGCCAACAATAATTAATTTTTCGCTTCGCAAAAGCAACTATGTTTTTTTAAGTCCTAGTAAATATATTTTGTTCACATTTTTTTAAATTTGTAACAATTTCTAATTCTGATTGTGTTCATGTTGCGTTTTGTTTAATTGCTTGCTTCATTAAGCGTTTTTGTTTACATAAATTTAATAGAATCCCTTTCAGCAGTGAACGTCACAGCTTCCACTTTTTATCCAAACCACACGCACGCTGGACTAACACATTTTTGTATAATTACATTTAAATATTTAAAATTTAAATTTTAAACAATTGCATATCAAGTTCCAGTTTTTTTTTTAATTTAACTACTTAGTATAACACATTTGATAATAAATAAAATAGACAGAAAATGTTCTCAAATATATATTTATTATAAATATATTCAATAATAATAACTTTTTAAAGTTCTAAATTAAAATAAATGAGATTTTAATATAAAAAAATAGTAATATAATATACATATTATTATGAAATTTATGTTCTCTTTTTTAATCCAAGCCAGATACCATTTTTTCCCTGTAAAGTAAATGGGCTATTAGCTAATCGAAGTGGAATTTCAGTCCTTTTGGTAACGACAATGTCAAAACGTGATAAAAAATGAAACAAAATAGCCTTAAACACCATTAAAGCATAACGAGATCCTGGAATATATAATATAATTATTAAATATCCAAAACTATATGAGCAAATTAATTTTATACCTATACAGTTCCTGGGTCCTCTGCCAAACGGCATATAAGAAAATTGATTTATATTAGATATATTCTCATCAGAAAACCTTTCTGGATCGAACTTCTCTGGATTTGGATAATACTTCGGATCGTGGTGGATGCCATAGACTGGTATCCAGATCGATTCTCCTACTTTTATCTAAATATGCACAATATTTAATATGATAATCATGATTAAATGGTTTATATAATTGACTTACTTCATAAGTTTTGTCACTTTCTTCAGACGGTGGTGGCAATGTATAATTTTTAGTACACATTCTATCCAATGCAATTCCAGGTGGCCACTTTCTCAATGATTCTAGTAAAAAAAATTGTTTTGATGTCTATTCTTAATTTAATAAAGCAGCCGTTTAAATCTTACCAGATACACACATATCTAAATATTTTAATTTGTGTATATCATCATAGATAAACTCTTCATTAGATTTATTTTTAAACTCATCTATTTCGTTCTGAATTTTTTTCTGTATTTCTGGAGCTTTTGCTATTTCATATAGAAAGAAAGCTATGCCACTAGAAGTTGTATCAAATCCGCCAAGAAAAAACACGTACGCTTGTGCTGCTAAATAGTCATCGTCCCAAACTATGGATTAATCATTATATTATTGATAAATAGTTGATAATATTTTTATTTTTCATACATCTCTTCACAGTAGATTTTCCAATAGTTGATTCTTCGACTGTAGAGAACCCTGTATCTGTAGTTTTATCTTCCAATTTATCATGAACCAACGATCCTTTTTTAGATTCCATTAGTAGATGGATCATATCATATCTAACAAACTTGTTTTCTTCTCTAGTTTTCATTGAACTTTTTACCAAGCTTGTAAAGAAATTAGTCACTTTTTCAAATCCAAGACCAATTTTAAATTTCTGGAATTATTTGATATCATTAGCAATCTGATCTGTTTTTATTTAATATCAAATTATCAAATCACCTTCATTAGATTTGGAAATGAAATCATTAACATAAACCTCAATAATTGGATAATGGAAAAGTACGTCGCAGCTTTACCCATTCTTAAAAAATCGTTTTTAGTATCTTTCATTGAATTAATCTCAATTCCAAAAGCAGACGTTGCTATTGAATCTATCGTGTATTTAGAAAATTCATCTTTTACTTCAATGTCCATTATATCCATTCCTATAAGATTAATTATGAATATATGATGCATTTATAACATTTCAATATAATTAAAAAAAAAGGCATTACCTTTTGAATCAAATTTTTCTTTATAATATTCACACGTGTTTTCCGCACATTTATTAATATAATGAAACATGTTTCTCATTTTAGATGAAGAAAATGCAGGACTCAAAGTAGCTCTCATATCCCTCCAACTTTGTCCTATAAAATATAATTTAGTCCTAATACTAATAAATTACTTGAAGAATATCTTACCATGCATATTAAGTATAGATTTTCCAAACATATCAACTTCTTCGTTCGCCATCGAACGATGGTCGTGAAACATGTCGAAGTCTTTGATACAAATCATCTTTATCAATTCCAAATCTCTTAAAATAATCATGGGTCTTAGACCTTCGAATACGCCGATGTATCTAAACGATATGCGACGTTGAATAAAACTTATTTTTTATAGTATTTAATTAAATATCATACTTCTGATCTGGATAATAGTTATAAATTCCTTTTACATATTGCGTCATATGCTCTAAACCCACTAAAGATTTCCCATTGTTTCCGATAAACGGAAGAGGTGGATTTATGAATTTCACTCCAGTTCCAATATAATGACGATGTTTCCATTTTCCGTAGAAGCAAAATAATATAAACACTGATACGAGAACGATTATAACATTACACACAAAATTCCAAAACATCGTTTGCTAATTTAAAGGTATCAAATGCACGGAAGCTGCGAGTATACTGATAAATAAATCTCTCGACTCTTTACTATATAAAGAATAGAGTAATGATTCGCAGACGCAATCCATTCAATAAAATAAACATGTTTAGTATAAATATATATGAGTGTATACAAACACATATATATATGTAATAGCCTAAACATAATAATTGTGATAAAATAAAATTATTATATATAAATGTTACTACATCTGTAATGGCTTTTAATCAACATATAGACCATATTTTTTATCAAATTAAATGTAATCTTATACAAAACGGTATTTCTGTTTTAGAAATTTCGAAAATATCAAACTTTACTAGAATATAAAACATGATCAATTTTTGAACTTGATTTTAATGCCCAAGGGGTATGACTTCGCATCCAAAACACTCCATTGGAAACTGGTAACGATTTTCATTAAATAATATATATTGCAACAAATTATTGTGGGCGAATATTGTTTTTTCCGAGCGCTGGTGGAGAAGCTGGCGGAGTGATGATATCCAGTGGGTGGTCCTCTGATGTTTTGTAGTCTGGCGATGTTCCTCCCTCTGTGACACATTCTTCTTGCTGTCTGACGATATTCCTTGATGTATGTTCCTCTTTGGCTATCTCTCTCTGTCTGCGTTCCTCTCTGATTATTCGTCCCTTGGAGACCCACCTTAAGTATCGTAGGTTCAGAAAGCTGTCTGACGAATCATAATAATGCAGCGGCCATTTAACCAATCGTTGCACTCGTTTATTCGACCAACAAAATATGTTCGTGTTGTAGATTTGCGTGATGGACATCTTTCGAAAGTCGAATTGTGCACCGGTTATATGTTGCTAAGCGGTGCTTCTTTTGTCGTCCGATGGTGTATTGTTTTAACAAATAAATATTTTTTGTCTACATCGGAGTGTAGTTACAAAGTGTTTACTTGTTCCTTTTTTTCTCCTGGACATAGCGAAGGCTATTGTGGTGGTCCGTTCACTTACAGTATTTTACAGTTACGGTGATTTAGTGCATAAGTTATAATCGCTAATTTTGAACACATCATATAGGATTTGAACTAAGGTATTTTGGGTAATAGTCACCAACCTATACCATTAATTTTTCGTGATAATATTATTTATTCGGCGATGGGAATAAGATTTCTAATAAAATTAATTTGGATATATATTATCACTATCACAAGCTGCTATTATTATAAATTATTATAAAAATACTAATGCATTAGTATTTTTATTATAATTTATAGTAAAAAATAACCTGATACACTAGTATCTGAATATGTCAACCTTCGAAGATATATATAGGCTAAATTATCGCTATTGTCCAATATGAACCAGTCAATCTCTTCTCTCTCCTTCCTGTAATTTAAATTTTACGACTGAGTTCTTACCCATCTCATGAAAGAGAAACGTTATGAACGTTGACGTCGTTTCGAATCTGCCAATTAAGAATATCAACGCTCGGACAGCTATAGAATCGTCTCTCAAATCTACTTATATACTATTACAATACAATATATATTATAATACTTTTTTAAAAATTTATACAAAAGTTTCATTAAAACAAATCTAGATTGTATACCAAAAATCTTAAGTAGCCCGGTGCACGTATAAATAAAGAATTGCGCGGACAACCATAAAAGGGTTTTGGTTACAATTGACTAGCGGTATGACGCTTAAATTTCCTTTTCAGAGCAATTAGCGCTTACATTCTAAAATGTATGGTAATTAATAGTGTTTTTTTAAACAAGTTAGTCAAACATATAGCGACAGGTGGCAATAAGATACAGTGCGGACTGCTACAGAAGTAGTTATTTGTAGTTGTATAATAGTGGTTACCGAACTATCCCTGGTGACAGGAGAAATTAGAACAGTATAGGGTAACAATGACGTCATCTTTGTGACTCAATTTTGTATGAGAAGTGTCAAAATACATTTTTTTCGATGTACTCCAGTGTCAACTTTTAGCTTTTATTATGATTGGTAAAATATTCAATTATTTTTATTAACGAACATTTTGAAGTGATAATAGAATAACTTGTGTAAAGTATTAAATTGTATCATCAAAAACAAATTGTAATTTATGATTCAAACAATGCCTGATAATAACATTGGGAAAATCTTTTTTTAATCGTGTGCTCACTCCAGACTTACACTCTAGCATTGTACTGACAATATCTGCATTAAATATATATAACTATAATAATAGTGACACCGGGCAATAAGATAATAATATTGAGTACATAAAACAATACCGCCCTACGTTCTTTCGCGTTTCTGTGCCGCCCCTCAGAGCGACCGACCGATTACAGTGCAAAAATTTAATAGTTCGTGATGATTTGAACGATATTCTTGTGTATTAATTGGTGAAAATAGACTAGTTTTGGGACGTTCAGGTGCGTCGCGTAAGTTGACACTGGAATAGGTACATCGCAAATATATTGACAATTCTCATACAAAGCGAGTCACCAAGATGACGTCATTGTTCCAATTATATTCATGTTATTTCTTATAACAGTTGGGTCCGTGCGGTAGCCAACTGGCTAGGATGCTGTTAAACACACTCCACTTTACATGGTCGGTCGTTGCGGGTTCTAACCCCGTAGACGATCCGAACAGCGGGCCTTTTTTTGTCATTTTTTTTAAACAGGAGCACTCTTGGTAATTTAAGTATTTTTTCATTTTTATTGCTGTTGTTTTTTATTAATTATTATTTAATATTACATTTACCGTAAATAATAGAAAAAAATCAGTAAAGAGACTAGTTTTATAACGCTGAAGTACGTCGTTTAAGTTGCCAATAGAGTACATCGCAAAAAATGTATTTTGCCATTTCTCATACAAAATTGAGCCACAAAGATGACGTAATTGTTACCCCTATACTGTTCTAATTTCTCCTGTCAGCAGGGTTCGTTCGGTAGCCAGCTGATAAGGGTGATATTTATTGACACTTCTCATACAAAGTGAGTCTCCAAGATGACGTCATTATTACACTTATATTATT
Source organism: Plectrocnemia conspersa (assembly GCF_051122295.1). Lineage (NCBI taxonomy): Eukaryota > Metazoa > Arthropoda > Insecta > Trichoptera > Polycentropodidae > Plectrocnemia > Plectrocnemia conspersa. Next base: position 3,304,783 of record NW_028277177.1, on the reverse strand, counting down.
GTTATTTCTTAAACCAGCAAGGTCCGCTCGGTAGCCAACTGGCTAGGGTGCTGTTTATCACACTCCAATATAAGGTCGGGTCGTTGCGGGTTCAAACCCCGAGGCGATCCGATCAGCGGGCCTTTTTTGTTATTTTTAAACAGGAGCACTCTTGGTGAATTAAAATTTATGTATTTTTTCATATTTATTGCTGTTGTTTTTTATTAATTATTATTATATTTTATAGCATTTATAGGAAATCATAGAAAAAATATCAGTGAAGAAAGACTATTTTCATTATGACTACTTCATTAAACTATTGTTATTTGTCTTTATAATTATAAATAAAATTTATTTTCATAAAAAGTAATTAAATTAAATTTGAAATTACTAAGAGTGCTCCTGTCGAAAACTTTACTTTTCTTGGTGAATTAAAATTTATGTATTTTTTCATATTTATTGCTGTTGTTTTTTATTAATTATTATTATATTTTATAGCATTTATAGGAAATCATAGAAAAAATATCAGTGAAGAAAGACTATTTTCATTATGACTACTTCATTAAACTATTGTTATTTGTCTTTATAATTATAAATAAAATTTATTTTCATAAAAAGTAATTATATTAAATTTGAAATTACTAAGAGTGCTCCTGTCGAAAACTTTACAAATAAAGATAGTGTTAATTAATTTTTAAAAAATAATAAGAAATACAAAAAACAGTATTAAACCGTTAACTTGGGGTTTGAACCCGCAACGATCGTTTAATGAAGTGTTATAAATATCACCCTTATCAGCTGGCTACCGAACGAATCCTGCTAACAGGTGAAATTAGAACAGTATAGGGGTAACCATGACGTCATATTTGTGACTTAATTTTGTATGAGAACTGGCAAAATAATTTTTTTGCGACGCACTCTATTGTCTACTTAAACGACGTACTTCAACGTCATAAAACTAGTCTTTTTTCGCTGATTTTTATTCTATTATTTACTATAAATGTTATGTAAATAAGAATTAATAAAAAATAACAGCAATAAATATAAAAAAATACGTAAAATTTAAATTACCAAGAGTGCTCCTGTTTAAAAAATGACAAAAAAAGGCCCGCTGATCGGATCGCCTCGGGGTTTGAACCCGCAACGACCCGACCTTAAATTGGAGTGTGATAAACAACTCCCTAGCCAGTTGGCTACCGAGCGGACCCAGCTACTGTAAGAAATAACAAGAATATAATTGGAACAATGACGTCATCTTGGTGACTCATTTTGTATGAGAAGTGTCAATAAATATCACCCTTATCAGCTGCCTACCGAACGAACCCTGCTGACAGGAGAAATTATAACAGTATAGGGGTAACAATGACGTCATCTTTGTGGCTCAATTTTGTATGAGAATTGGCAAAATAATTTTTTTGCGATGCACTCTATTGTCAACTTAAACGACGTACTTCAACGTCATAAAACAAGTCTTTCTTCGCTGATTTTTATTCTATTATTTACTATAAATGTTATGTTAAATAAGAAATAATAAAAAATAACAGCAATAAATATAAAAAAATACGTAAAATTTAAATTACCAAGAATGCTCCTGTTTAAAAAATGACAAAAAAAGGCCCGCTGATCGGATCGCCTCGGGGTTTGAACCCGCAACGACCCGACCTTAAATTGGAATGTGATAAACAGCACCCTAGCCAGTTGGCTACCGAGCGGACTCAGCTGCAGTAAGAAATAACAATAATATAATTGTAACAATGACGTCATCTTGGTGACTCGCATTATATGAGAAGTGTCAATAAATATCACCCTTATCAGCTGGCTTCCGAACGAACCCTGCTGACAGGAGAAATTAGAACAGTATAGGGGTAACAATTACGTCATCTTTGTGGCTCAATTTTGTATGGGAATTGGCAAAATACATTTTTTGCGATGTACTCCAGTGTCAACTTAAACGACGTACTTCATCGTCATAAAACTAGTCTTTCTTCACTGATTTTTTTTTATAATTTACTATAAATGTAATTAGAAATTATTTAATAAAAAACAACAGCAACAAATATAAAAAAATACGTAAAATTTACGAGTATTACTAACAAAATAAAAATTATAAATTTACTCACTTACTCAACAGCACAAGTGGATAGAAAACTACAGGCAGTTCTTATTGGTCGCAAAACTCGACTATTTTTTATAATTTCAATTCCATAGTCCTTGGAAATATTAAAAAGTGTTTGTTGGCTTTTATTACGAATGGTAAAATATTCAATTATTTATATTAACGAATATTTTGAAGTGATAATAGAATAACTTGTGTGAAGTATTTAATTGTATCATCAAAAACAAATTGTAATTGATGATTCAAAAAATGCTAGATAATAACATTATGAAAATCTTTTTTTACTCGTTTGCTCACTCCAGATTTACACCCTAGCATAGTACTAACACTATCTGCATTGAATATATATAACTATAATAATAGTGAAACGGGCAATAAGATAATAATATTGAGTACAAAAAGCAATACCGCCCTGCGTTCTTTCGCGTTTCGGTGCCGCCCCTCAGAGCGACCGACCGATTACAGTGCAAAAATTTAATATGATGTTCGTGATGATCATGGTTTGAACGATATTCTTGCGTATTAATTGGTGAAAATAGCAGGGCTGTGGAGTCGTTAAAAAAAACACGACTCCGACTCCGACTCAAGAAAGTTTAATTTTAACAGGTTGTTTTCCTACCTTTGCAAATAGGCAACTTTTTCATGTATGGCATAAAAATAAAACAAGATCAAACTTTATTAATTATTTATTTTAATTTATTCTTAAAAACAACATTGCTTCTATTAAATCTGTATTCGTAGAAGCTCTCAAATCAGAATTAAGGATTTTAAGAGCGGAAAATAACCGCTCTACGGATACTTGGGTTAGCGGCAATGCTGTAACGGTCAACGCTGAATCTTTTACTATTTCTGGATACCGCTGTATTGCCATTTTAACGTTTAAATTATAAGCTCGGTCAATTTTTTCCACCATTTTCAGTGCATCGTAAAATTCATTTTTAAATTTTGAAATAGAGTCTCCTTCCTGTAGTATATTGGGACTCAAACGAGGACGTTTTATTTTCTCTTCTTCATTGAGATATTTCTCAAAATCGTCTTCAGATTCAGCGGTTTCGAATGAAGATGATGATAATTCAAGTATTGCTTGCTCAAAACTGCTTGATGTCGTCTCGTTTCCCACTCGAAGGCCTTTCATACGAATGGTTAATTCAAACAGTACGTTCTTAGCTCTATTTATTTGTTCTTCCGTCAATATGGATCGAACCATGGGGTCAACATAAATTCCAGCCAATAGAATATCATTGTCCAGTAAATGTTTTTCTCTGCATAGCATGGCGTTTTTTATTCCATCAGCAATAGTATTACTCTGAATTTTAGACAAATGAAAAATAATGCTCTTCCACTCCTTGAAAAATTTACCAGGAGTCAAGTCTTCTGGTTGCAACACTTTTGTAACGATATAAGGATAGCGAAGCAAAACTTCAAGTTCCTCTACTTCTTTCCATTACATCTCAGTCATAGTCACGTTCGGGTTGTCCATGTCCTCGAGGTAAAATTTCAGCTCAATAAGTCGCTGAATCATTAAATATGTACTACCCCATCTAGTAGCTTGATCCAAAATCGCCCCCTTTCCAGCTCTTCGCTTTATTATGGCATGTATTTTTGGTGTTCTGGCGGCTATTGCGACGTTTCGTACATTTTCACAGATACTTGTCGCTTGCACATCTCTCAAGGATTGCTAATTGTAACGTATGTACTGCACATCGCATGTGATGGATCTTAAAAAGTTCAGAAGCGGCATCACCAAATATATCACCCAAAATGCAATAATCATCCATAATACCATATTCATCGATATCGTCTTCCACTTCCGACTCAATTGTACTTAGTTTTTCGACAGTACTTAGCATATTGCGTCTGACACGATTGATAAAACTTGTTTTATTTTAATATTAAACTCTTGCAGAACATCCATCATAAGTTTTTTTAAATAATCGCTTGAGTGGTTGGATTTAGTGTCCTTGACTGCCAATGTACGTTTTATAATTTATTTTTGATCATCAACGAATTGAGCATTAATGCCCAAGTAATTTACCCGATGACGTGTGCATGTGTCCATTTTTAAATAAATTAACTTTCCGTGTAATTGATTTTTTAGTTCATTTTTCTGTTTTTTAGCGTCCTCCATTACTATATTTCGTACACTGCTTCTTTCTAAGGATATCCCAACTTTACGAGCCGTTTCACCGTTCAATTTAATGAAAGCTGGACTGGAGAAAAAAGTGAGAGGCAAAGAATTTTTAAACACCATTTCACTGATGCAGTTCTTAAATTTGTCGGCCGTCATAGACACGGTAACATTTTCACTTGTAAAATACTTAGTTACTAACACTTGACGATTCGGATTAACACTTGCTTTTAAACTAGCGTTGTCTTTCTCACAAATAATCCTATATAAATTAGGGTGATGGCGTTGAATATGACGTTTAATATTCGATACCCTACTGGGCGCACTAGATCCTTTCCCACCGAAAGCACTGATTTTTATGCCACAGATTTGGTTTTCAAAGTCATCCTCAGCTTGACATACAAGAAATAGATCGTCTTCAGTTTTCTTAAAATATTCGTTAACCGTGGATTTTTTTCTCGATTCCTGAGACATCTAAAACAAAGGGGATTTAAAAATTTTTATTTACTATCACTATAAATAAAAATTAAATATGTTGTTATTATAAAGAAAACGTACCTCTGATCCTTGGAATTAAAACACAGAAATGGAAAGTAATTTGTAGCGCGCAGACGTGATTGATGCAAAACAATGACTAAACAAAGAAAAAAAACTCGAATTTTACCGAGCAAATAAATGTATGCAATTCGAGTAACAGATGAAACAAATATATCGGATCTCGCTTTTCAACATAAGAAAGAAAGAGACCAAAAATTTTTGCGTTGACTTGTATGCATTGGATTTTGGTGACTCACGGTCTTGGTGCAACTCATGGCACCTACACGTTTAATATTCATACGCTATTAGAGTCTCCAATTCGAGTAATCGAGTACTCGATACTCGAGTATACTTGTCTATTTTTCAAGTACTTGATAATCGAGTATTTTGAAAATTACTCGATTAATTCTCGAAATTAAAAAAATTTGAAATATTTCAGAAACAAAAATAACTTTAACTCGGTCCGGTAAAGGTTAACGTCTTGCTTTTATTTGGCGTTTATGCCCGAAGTCCCGAGTTAGAGCGGTTACTATCAGGTATAATTTTTTCATAGTTCCATAGTTGCATAGTTCCGGTCGTCGGCTCTGTTAGTGGGTACGACGGAGAAATTTCTTTTGTGTTTTCTGTCTGACAGTCCCGACTTACCTAATTTATGGCAATGAACAATATGAAATATCAAAAAAAAAAATTTAGGTTTTATGACTATGCAGTTGTAGCGTAAAGTGTTGTAAATTGTTTATACTGATCCCTCAGCTTAAAATATAAACCAAAACAATTGTGTGTTTTAAAGGCATTTAAAGTAAAGTCAGTTCTTTGCGAACCGTTTAGCTCTAGAGTGAAAGGGATTCACCCAAATACATCTTCGAAGGATATAGATTTAAATTTTTCGCATTAATCAGAAGGATTAGAAGATTGTATATTGTTAAGAAAAAAAATCTATTCAAGAAGAATTACAAAATGCTATTTTGTCAATAGTCGAAGGAAATAAGAGAAAAGCAGAGAAGGGAATGAAAGAGAACACAAAAAGAGAGTTCAAAAAATGTTATATCTATAAAAAGCGAACAGATAAATTAGAAGCCTTATCCAACGCGTTAATGACAATAAGACCAACATCAACAGCAACGGAAAGGGTTTTTTCCACAACGGGAATAATAAAACCAAAGGTTCGCAGTAATATTAAATTCGAGACACATTTTGCATTATTGTTTTTAAAAAGTATGTTCTTGAAGTTAAAATAATTGTAAAAATTAACATACCAAGTATTTTATTTATTTATTTATATGTGCACGAATTTGAATAATAGCTATTTTGGTACATTTGGTAAATACTCTAAAGTACTCGAGTACTCGAGTATTTTAAAATTTTAATATTCGATACTCGAGTAGTTGATGGTTCGAGTAATTGGAGACTCTATACGCTATACACATTCATTATTACGAAATTAAAATTTCATAAATTTCGTAATTAAAAAAATGCATTTTATAAAAAAATGGTCGGAGTCGCTCATTTTTCACGACTCCGACTCCGACTCCGGCCAAAACCCCACGACTCCATGACTCCGACTCCGACTCCACAGCCCTGGAAAATAGACTAGTTTTGGGACGTTCAAGTGCGTCGCGTAAGTTGACACTTGAATACATCGCAAATGTATTGACACTTCTCATACAAAGCGAGTCACCAAGATGACGTCATTGTTACTATTATATTCTTGTTATTTCTCTTAACGGTAAGGTCCGCTCGGTAGCCAACTGGCTAGGGTGGTGTTTATCCCACTCTAATTTATGGTCGGGTCGTTGCGGGTTCAAACCCCGAGGCGATCCGATCAGCGAGCCTTATTTTGTTATTTTTTTTTTACAGGAGCACTCTTGGTAATACTATAAGTATTTTTTCATATTTATTGCTGTTGTTTTTTATTAATTATTATTTAATATTACATTTACAGTAAATAATAGAAAAAAAATCAGTGAAGAATGACTAGTTTTATAACACTGAAGTACGTCGTTTAGGTTGCCAATAGAGTACATCGCAAAAAATGTATTTTGCCACTTCTCATACAAAATTGAGCCACAAAGATGACGTAATTGTTACCCCTATACTGTTCTAATTTCTCCTGTCAGCAGGGTTCGTTCGGTAGACAGCTGATAAGGGTGATATTTATTGACACTTCTCATACAATGCGAGTCACCAAGATGACGTCATTGTTACAATTATATTATTGTTATTTCTTACGGTGACTGGGTCCGCTCGGTAGCCAACTGGCTAGGGTGCTGTTTATCACACTCCAATTTAAGGTCGGGGCATTGCGGGTTCAAACCCCGAGGCGATCCGATCAGCGGGCCTTTTTTTGTTATTATAAAACAGAAGCACTTTTGGTAAATTAAAATGAACGTATTTTTTCATATTTATTGCTGTTGTTTTTTGTTAATTATTATTATATTTTATTACTTTTATAAGAAATCATAGAAAAAATATCAGTGAAGAAAGACTATTTTCATTATGACTACTTCATTAAACTATTGTTATTTGTCTTTATAATTATAAATAAAATTTATTTTCATAAAAAGTAATTAAATTAAATTTGAAATTACTAAGAGTGCTCCTGTCGAAAACTTTACAAATAAAGATGGTGTTAATTAATTTTTTTTAAATAATAAGAAATACAAAAACAGTATTAAACGTTAACTTGGGGTTTGAACCCACAACGATCGCTTAATGAAGTGCGATAAATATCACCCTTATCAGCTGGCTACCGAACGAATCCTGCTAACAGGTGAAATTAGAACAGTATAGGGGTAACCATGACGTCATATTTGTGACTTATTTTGTATGAGAGGTGTCAAAATACATTTTTTACGATTTACTTATGTCAACTTACGTGACGTTCTTCAGCGTCATAAAAATAGTCTTTCTTCACTGTTTTTTTTCTATAATTTCGTATAAATGTAATATAATTAATAAAAAAACAACAGCAATAAATATGAAAAAATACGTTAATTTTAAATAACCAAGAGTGCGTCTGTTTAAAAATTACAAAAAAGAGCCCGCTGATCGGATCGCCTCGGGGTTTGAACCCGCAACGACCCGACCTATAAATGATGTGTGAAAAACAGCACCCTAGCTCGTTGGCTACCGAGCGGACCCTGCAGTTGTAAGAAATAAGAAGAATATAAGTGTAACAATGACGTCATCTTAGTGACTCACTGTATGAGAAGTGTCAATACATTTGCGATGTATTCCAATGACAAACGCTCAGCAATAAATATAAAAAATACGTCAAATTTACGAGTACTACTAACAAAATAACAATTATAAATTTACTCAACAGCACAAGTTGATAGAAAACTACAGGCAGTTCATCTTGGTCGCAAAACTCGACTATTTTTTATAATTTCAATTCCATGGTCCTTGGAAATATCAAAAAGCGTTTGTTGGCTTTTATTACGATTGGTAAAATATTCAATTATTTTTATTAACGAACATTTTGAAGTGATAATAGAATAACTTGTGTAAAGTATTTAATTGTATCATCAAAAACAAATTGTAATTGATGATTAAATAAATGCTAGATAATAACATTGGGAAAATATTTTTTACTCGTGTGCTCATTCCAGACTTACACTCTAGCATAGTACTGACACTATCTGCATTAAATATATATAACTATAATAATAGTGAAACGGGCAATAAGATAATAATATTGAGTACATAAAACAATACCGCCCTACGTTCTTTCGCGTTTCTGTGCCGCCCCTCAGAGCGACCGACCGATTACAGTGCAAAAATTTAATAGTTCGTGATGATTTGAACGATATTCTTGTGTATTAATTGGTGAAAATAGACTAGTTTTGGGACGTTCAGGTGCGTCGCGTAAGTTGACACTGGAATAGGTACATCGCAAATATATTGACAATTCTCATACAAAGCGAGTCACCAAGATGACGTCATTGTTCCAATTATATTCATGTTATTTCTTATAACAGTCGGGTCCGTGCGGTAGCCAACTGGCTAGGATGCTGTTAAACACACTCCACTTTACATGGTCGGTCGTTGCGGGTTCTAACCCCGTAGACGATCCGAACAGCGGGCCTTTTTTTGTCATTTTTTTTAAACAGGAGCACTCTTGGTAATTTAAGTATTTTTTCATAATTATTGCTGTTGTTTTTTATTAATTATTATTTAATATTACATTTACAGTAAATAATAGAAAAAAATCAGTAAAGAGACTAGTTTTATAACGCTGAAGTACGTCGTTTAAGTCGCCAATAGAGTACATCGCAAAAAATGTATTTTGCCACTTCTCATACAAAATTGAGCCACAAAGATGACGTAATTGTTACCCCTATATTGTTCTAATTTCTCCAGTCAGCAGGGCTCGTTCGGTAGCCAGCTGATAAGGGTGATATGTATTGACACTTCTCATACACGTATTACGTATTTTTTCATTTTTATTGCTGTATATTCTTCTTATTTCTTACTACTGCAGGGTCCGCTCGGTAGCCAACGTGCTAGGGTGCTGTTTTTCACACATCATTTATAGGTTGGGTCGTTGCGGGTTCAAACCCCGAGGCGATCCGATCAGCGGGCCCTTTTTTGTAATTTTTAAACAGACGCACTCTTGGTTATTTAAAATTAACGTATTTTTCATATTTATTGCTGTTGTTTTTTTATTAATTATATTACATTTATACGAAATTATAGAAAAAAAACAGTGAAGAAAGACTATTTTTATGACGCTGAAGAACGTCACGTAAGTTGACATAAGTAAATCGTAAAAAATGTATTTTGACACCTCTCATACAAAATAAGTCACAAATATGACGTCATGGTTACCCCTATACTGTTCTAATTTCACCTATTAGCAGGATTCGTTCGGTAGCCAGCTGATAAGGGTGATATTTATCACACTTCATTAAACGATCGTTGCGGGTTCAAACCCCAAGTTAACGGTTTAATACTGTTTTTTGTATTTCTTATTATTTTTTAAAAATTAATTAACACTATCGTTATTTGTAAAGTTTTCGACAGGAGCACTCTTAGTAATTTCAAATTTAATTTAATTACTTTTTATGAAAATAAATTTTATTTATAATTATAAAGACAAATAACAATAGTTTAATGAAGTAGTCATAATGAAAATAGTCTTTCTTCACTGATATTTTTTCTATGATTTCTTATAAAAGTAATAAAATATAATAATAATTAATAAAAAACAACAGCAATAAAAATGAAAAAATACGTAAATTTTTATTTACCAAGAGTGCTCCTGTTTAAAAATAACAAAAAAAGGCCTGCTGATCGGATCGCCTCGGGGTTTGAACCCGCAACGACCCGACCTTAAATTGGAGTGTGATAAACAGTCCCCTAGCCAGTTGGCTACCGAGCGGACCCAGTTGCTGGAAAAAATAACAAGAATATAATTGGAACAATGACATCATCTTGGTGACTCGCATTGTATGAGAAGTGTCAATACATATCACCCTTATCAGCTGGCTACCGAACGAGCCCTGCTGACTGGAGAAATTAGAACAGTATAGGGGTAACAATTACGTCATCTTTGTGGCTCAATTTTGTATGAGAAGTGGCAAAATACATTTTTTGCGATGTACTCTATTGGCGACTTAAACGACGTACTTCAGCGTTATAAAACTAGTCTCTTTACTGATTTTTTTCTATTATTTACTGTAAATGTAATAATAAATAATAATTAATAAAAAACAACAGCAATAAAAATGAAAAAATACTTAAATTACCAAGAGTGCTCCTGTTTAAAAAAAATGACAAAAAAAGGCCCGCTGTTCGGATCGTCTACGGGGTTAGAACCCGCAACGACCGACCATGTAAAGTGGAGTGTGTTTAACAGCATCCTAGCCAGTTGGCTACCGCACGGACCCGACTGTTGTAAGAAATAACAAGAATATAATTGAAACAATGACGTCATCTTGGTGACTCGCTTTGTATGAGAATTGTCAATATATTTGCGATGTACCTATTCCAGTGTCAACTTACGCGACGCACCTGAACGTCCCAAAACTAGTCTATTTTCACCAATTAATACACAAGAATATCGTTCAAATCATGATCATCACGAACTATTAAATTTTTGCACTGTAATCGGTCGGTCGCTCTGAGAGGCGGCACAGAAACGTGAAAGAACGTAGGGCGGTATTGTTTTTTTGTACTCAATATTATTATCTTATTGCCCGTTTCACTGTTATTATATATATGTAATGCAGATAGTGTCAGTACTATGCTAGAAATGCAAAAAATGTATTCTGCTTCTTCTCATACAAAATTGAGTCACAAAGATGACGTCATTGTTACCCCTATATCTTTCTTATTTGTCATCTCAGCAGTGCTCGTTCGGTGCCCAGCTAGTGAGGGTGATATTTATAACGATCGTTGCAGGTTCAAACCCTAAGTTAGCGGACATGTTTTTGTATTTTTTAATATTTTTTAATTAATTAACACTATCTTTATTTGTAAAGTTTTCGACAGGAGCACTCTTAGTAATTTAAAATTTAATTTAAATTACTTTTTATGAAAATACATGTCATTTAACGGTTAAATGACATGTATTTTCATAAAAAGTAATTTAAATTAAATTTGAAATTATTAAGGGTGCTCCTTTCGAAAACTTTATAAATAAAGATACTGTTATTTATTTTTAAAAAAATACTAAAACGGGCTCCCTTAACTTGGGGTTAAACCCAAGACGATCGTTTGATAAAATATGACAAATATCATAAAAAATGGATTTTGGTGTTGTGGAAAATAAGAACAATATAAGCATAACAATGACGTCATCTTGGATACTCATTTTTGTATGAAAAGTGTCAGAATATTTTTTTTACGATGTACTCCAGTGTCAACTTACGCGACGCACTTCAGCATAATAAATCTAGTCTATCTATTTTTTTTTAATTAATAAAAAATACAAAAACAAGTTTGTTAACTTGGGGTTTGTACCCGCAAAGATAGCTTAAATCACCAACGCCAAGATAAAACCGCCGGCCGGTTAGAGTAATAGAAAATCGCAAAGAAGATTGTTGGTCATTTAAATACTTTCGATCTTCCGAGAAAGTATGCATATTTTTAAACATCTGGCATGAACACCTTCGGAAAGGTTTCTTATGTGATACGAATCATGTATCTATTTCTAAATATTATTTTATTGCACAAATTTCTAAGGCCAGAATATCAACTGTATAGTTGTTGTAAACAGATACTATTTTCAAGTTGTGGACCCTTAACCGTTAAGTAAAAGTAAGAAAAAAAAAATTTTTGAATTAGGAAAAAAAGATTAGAGAAGCAACGCTTTCACATTTATCTACAGAAACACATCATTAGGATGCCATTAGTTAGACTTGAAGCATAAATTAAATTTATTCGTGTGCAATATATGTAAAAAATACATATATATAATAAACTGATTAGATATTTTACAATAATTCAAGTACATACTTAGACTTTTCATAGAAATATATTATCGATAAAGATAAAATGTAAGATAAACAGATAAATAAAATGATATAGTAAAATTCATTCACACGTTAGAACTGTTCGAGTTGAACGTCATCACTAGAACCCATAATATACAATTAATTAACTGGCTATGGATGCACAAATGTAAGAATCAATTTTTTTTTAATATATACACATATATCTTAAAGAAACATTAATCTACATATGTATTTTTTAACTCATAGTTATGAAAGGTTAGCATCATATATTCCAATTTATATAAAGCCACTTCCGGAGAACAAAGAAACTGATGAGATAAAAATAGAAGGCAGCAAAAAGCTTATAATTTTTAATATCACCAACTTTAAAAGTACGTATTTAGATAATATCATATACAAAAATATAAAAAAATAAAATAATGGTAATTTTTTTAGATGATACAAATGATATTGTGAGTCAAATTGATGTAACTAATTTGAAAAACACGTTCACTAAATTGAGTTTTAAATGCGTTGAATACATTGATTCTACAAAAGATGATATTTTTAAAATAATCGAGAATGGTACTAATATTTAAATTATGTAAACAGTAATCTCACTAATATCGAATAATAAAGTTATGTTTTAATTATAGACAACGGAGAATACGATTGTTTTGCTATTGCTTTACTAGCTCGTGGTATATACAGTAAATATTATGCCAAAGATTCTAAGTTCGAAGAAGACGATTTGCTTTCTTCTTTAAGTGAAAAGAAAGCTAGAATAAAATTTTGCATAGTTAATGTGAGTAACACTATAAAATATTGAATAACTCATATATATTGATGTTTTTTCAAATATTTTAGTTAAACTGTAACCTAAGATCTGACGACGTTGAAGAAATTCCCTGCAATAAATTAATCAATCTACCATCGAAAAACATGATACTTTACAAAAGTACATTCAACCTTTCAAACCATTTTAATGATTTGGGTTCACCGTTCATTCAAGTTCTTTGTAAGCGTTTATCGGTGATGAAAGAGAGTAACAGCTTAATAGAAGAATTGACATTTATTACAAATGACGTTGCGTTTGTTACTTATCATGTCCTAATTCCTACTCTTGTTTACTCGACCGATTTTAATTATAAAATAAAACCTTTATTTAGTACCTAAGACATATTTTATGTTCATTTTTTGATGATTAGATTAATAGACTTCATCACAGAATTATTTTTTCTTTTACGTGCATTCTAATAACTTGTTTAAGATATATTATATTTTTCATATATTATTATTGTATATCAGTGGCGTGCCGTCCATACAAGCGGTAGATTCAAAACGTCACCAGCATGCACAGTTGATCGACTATAAGCACGATCACGTGTAACGTCTGAGTCGCTCGCCATCAACCGTGCATGCTGGTGACGTTTTGAATCTACCGCATGTATGGACGGCACACCGCTGTTGTATATGTATCTATAAAAATAAAATGTTGCATTTTTATATCAAATAATTTCAATTATTAGAAATTTTAATATCCTTTAAAAATATTATCAAGAAGGGTTTGTGTTCTTTATACGCATATAAATGAAGAAAATAATGTTTGTGGTAATAACGTTTGAATAAGGCAAGTGGCATAGAAATTTATGTTTATTGTTTGAGAATAAACTACGCCCCTATTTTGAGGGTCCCAAAAATATGATTGCTTATATTTTTTGAAAGTCTGGCTATTTATAATTATGCGTATTCTCGTCTCATGTTTTATTTATATAACGATTAATATCCACAGTTGATTTATAAATCGCCTTTATTCAAATAACAATTTCTAATGCTGAATTTATGATCACATACGAATGACTATTGTTTATTCTTAAACGTACTTTGTTAATATTTTCGAAAGTTAGTGGCAATATCTAATTCTGGGTGTTCATCTATTATTTAAATGATAATTTCTCTCTTGTATTAAATAATTTATACGCAATAAAATTGTTAATTATAACTGGTATTTCCCTAAAAAAACTCATTTTATTATAAAAATGAAAGTCATTATTAAAGATGTTTTTAATAGCTCTTTATTTATATTAATAATGATGTTATGTATATATTAGATGTGTATTTGGTTCAAGTTGCTTGTAAGTTGCATATATTAAACTAACTTAGTTTTAATTTTATTGTAAATATAATATAAACACATATGATGGAATTAATTATTTGTTTAGAATTGCTTTAAATAAAAAATACATTATTTTTTGTAAGAAAGAATCGACAAAATGTTAACAGTGCCTGTTTAGATAAAGATATATATTTAAAATATATAAATGGGTATATTTAAACATTTATTTAAATATGACAGAATGACAGGAATTAAAAATAACATTTTATTTATTAATTATTAATGTGATCAGTTGCTAATCTAAAAGTAGAAAATATAGAGACGGTACAAGCAAAATGAGAAACAGTAATATACAACATTCTGGTCATTATGTTAGTATAATTTTAAAGAAAAATATTGTGAAGTACATAGTTGCTAATATTAATACTTCACTATAATTTAATATTGTTTTTAACTAATGTATGTTATAAATGTGACTGTAAATAGAATAATTTATCCATCCTTGATTGATCTTGAACTTAATTAATACAATATTTAATTAAACATTAAACAAAGTGATATTTTAATATAATAGTTTTGCATTATCTTACTAACAGAAATGATTATTAAAATATTAGATTTCAAAATATATTATAACTTTAAATTATACAATAACATTTAGCTTTATTTACAGTAAATTATATGACATTAAAATTTCAAATAAATTATATAGAATCATCGTTGTCTTCGTCCGAAGAAGATAATTCATCCGAAGTGTTATTTTCATAGTCATAAGTGTCCGAAAGTTCGTCATCTGACGGAGCTAACATCGCCTTAAATAAAAATAAGTCATTATAATCAAAATATTTATTACAAACCAATATATTATATACATACCTCTTGGATTACGCGTGTTATGGCATCACTCTTACTTTCAATCGCACCCCCGACTGCTTCAGAAGCCATACCAGCTTGACCCGTCGATAAAACTGGCTCTCCCTTCAAATTTTGCAATCGTTTTGATAAATCCGAATCGACGGCATTTCGTTTATCTTCTATTTTACATTCATCCATATATTGCTTTAGCAAATTATCGCATTGCTCTTGATCAGACTTAGGTTTAACTATAGGTAGGTTTGACTACAAATATCATAAAATAAAAATATGTTCTTAGGAAGAAAATATATTAATGACTAACCTTAGAATATGACGCTTCTGGTTCGTTTCGCAGATTGGCGAGCCTTTTACGTATATCTGAATCAGAAGGAATGGGTTCCTGTATCACTCTATCTTCTCTAAGTTTTTCTAACCTCTTCATTATTTCCAGATCACTTTGAGTGAATCCTTTCTTGAACGGATCCATTTTGTCAGCAATATTTGTCATCTTTATATTTCAAAAGGTATACGCCCGTTCATCTGTCAAGCGAAGCAGAACTGTCAAAACAGAGTGCTTTTTAACTTTGGCCATAACGTCTATATATTCGAACATTAAATTTTAAATATTTTGCTAAATCATCGTAATTCAAAAAAACAATATATCTTATTATTTTGTACGATTTTTACATGACAAAAATATATTTTTGCCAGATTTTTTCAATTTTAGTTTAAAAACTTCAAATAGAGGAGCAAATTTATTAATCTTTATTTTTACAGAATGTGTAAAAATATAATGCACTGTTTAACATGCACTTTAGAAAAATTAAATAGTGTGAATTGTGATCTTATGTTTTATATTTATTTCATAATAAAAATAATTATCGACGAGTACAGATTAATTTAAATATTCACTGAGCCGAAATGGCAATTTGGTATTGATAGAAGAAGTTTAAAGTAGAATGTCAGAGTTGAATGCCAAGTATTTTGTTAGTGCCAATATCCCTGTATAATCTTTTGAGCCTGTATAACAGGGGTAGCCAAACTTTTAATCACTACAAGCGACCTGCCATTTAAATTATTGGCGGCGGTCTACTAACATCATATGTGCTAAGTGATTAAAGCCAAAAATAAGTTTAAATTTATGAATTAATAAAGGATGGTTATTTAAAGTACGCTCGGGATAAGGATGCCGGTTTGTTATTGTGTGCGTATACATGTATATGAGAGGGAGAAGCGATGTAGCGTGTACTTCGTTGTCTCACTTTCTCTTTTAAGGACAGTCGCTGATTCGTCAACGCTGGTATTCGTCATTAAAGTGCAGTGTGGCACAGAAGTTCGATCTTCTCAAGTGATTTATTTTAAATAATTTTGTGTTGATATAGGTTTAAAACCCAGATATGCCCACTGTCCCATGGGTAGGTCACTAAACTCGTGCCACTGTTTATTATTTATAAATGAAATTTTAAGAGAACAAAATTTCTTGGGCATATCTGGGTTAATTGATATCAAGGCTTCAAATATACACTGTAAGTTGTTCGTTTTCTTACCCGTGGATTAAAATATTTAAATTATTTTTCCATTAATCCGTACGTTGTTGGTTTTTTTTAAACTATTCTCTGTAAGACTTAAAAAAGTTATTATTCTTATCGTTGCGCCAATGATAATTTTTTAATTTATTCAATGAACTCTAATGATTTAACAGAGTCATCGAGCCATTAAACAATCTGCGAATAATTTTTTCCCCCATTTTATATCTTTTTGCTTTTGAAGAATAGTTAAAAACTTCATTATTTTTTTGACTAGTGAAAGATTTTGAATTTTGCAAATATTTAATTAATGACATCAATGTCTGGTTTCTTCGATTCTATAATATATTTTTAATTGACCGTTGAATTTTCCAACTTAGCTCAGATCTATGTATGTTAAATAAACATATATTGTCTTTTAAAATAAAAATAAATTAAATATTCTGAGCGAAATTGTTTTGAGCCACACAGTTCACGCACACAATAACAAACCGGAATCCTTATCCCGAGCGTACTCTACCAATGGGGAATTAATTAAGTCATGTTTGATTTTTGAAACAGAAAAAATAGATTTATTTATATTATATAAAACAGAGTTGAGCACATTGTGAGTAACATCAATAGGCAATTTAATATCAAGGCAAATAATTTTGCATGGTTTATTTTTTTCGCAAACTTTTTCGCCAGATGTTAAAAGCCACACGCTTTACAAGTTGAGCGGTGGTGTGGCAGCACTGGGAACTGTCAGAACGCCGCCACAATAGTAACGTAACAAACCAAAGATTCTTAAAAAGTAGGTTAATTATGATTTGCACAACTAAAAATGTAATTAAATATTTTAAGTAAAAAACTACATATGTTTATTGATTAAAAAAATACATCAAATAAAAATATTTCCATACCATCATATAGAATAATAAATATAATTAATACTGAATTACTGGTACCTATAGCTCCAAATTTCTTGGTTTTAATCCCACATACATACCACCTTTTGCTAGCAAATTAAACGACTTTTTATCTAGCTGTATTGGTATTTGTGTTTTATCTGTGTGCACAATGTCGAATGTGAGAAGCATATGAAATGCAATCAATTTTGCAATCATCAATGCAAAACGTGAACCTAAAAAGCATACAAATATGAATTAAAATAAAAACATTATATTTATAATCGTAGTTAAATTACCAATGCAATTTCTAGGCCCGACTCCAAACGGCATAAACGCATTCAATTCGATAGATGATCTGTTTTCATCCGAAAATCTATCCGGATAAAACTTTTCAGGATTTGGAAAGTAATTAGGATCATGATGTATTGCAAAGACAGGAATCCAGATACAATCCCCACATTCCACCTATTTAAAATATAAAGAAACCATTAATTATAATTGTTTTGCATCTTTATTCAAACCAGAAGTATTAGAATTTACTTGATAACGTTTTGTGGTGTTATTGTTTGCGGGTGGCATATTATATTTCTTCCCACACACTCTATCTGTTACAGCAGCTGGAGGCCACATTCTCAATGTTTCTATTTGTAATTTAAAAAAATATTATTGCGACGTTATAAAAAATATATATATATATAACAAATAAAATATATAACCTGAAATACAGTTATCTAAATATTTCAATTTTGGAAGATCATCATATGTTATATGCTTTCCATGGATTGAAATATATTCGTCTATCTCTTCGTGTAATTTTTTTTGAACGTCAGGATTATTCACCATTTCGTAAAAGAAAAATTGGATATAAGTCGCTGTCGTTTCAAAGCCTCCAGCTAAAAATAAGAAAGCCTGCGCGTAAATCTCAACGTCGCTCCATTCTGAAAAATCAAATATATGTGATAATTTGTATGTTATGATATTTATATTTATAATAATGAGGCTCACTTTTCTTCACATCACTTTTTCCAAAATTCGATTCTTGCACTGTAGCAAAACCAGCTTCTGAAGTATCTCTAGAGTCGGTTTCATGTTTGAGAGATCCTTTTTCAGCTTCCATCAAGAGATGGATCATATCTTTTCTAACAATAGAATGCTCTCTTCTGTACGTTATTGTGCTATGAATAATATTCATTAAATAGTCTCCTGATTTCTTATCAACAAACGGAATCTTCAACATCTAAACAACAATTACACAATTATTTTATATTCTGAGTTCATTCACATTTTCTTAAATATATTCCCAATTACTTTTACTATTCCCGGAACTAAGAAGAACGCCAAAGTTTTCATCAAGTTTTTCACTCCTGTGAAAGTCGTAGAAGCTTTAGCATTTTCATAGAATTCATTATGTCTATCTTTCAATGAATCTACTTCTAGCCCAAAAGCAGAATTCGCAATCACGTCGTTAGTGTATCTTGTAAATACATCTTTCGCCTCGATCTCGACGATATTATCTGTTTAAAAAATTATCTGCTTGTATTTATTTATTTATATTTCGTATGCATATTTGTATCAAATTTTACCAGCACTTTGCTCAGATTCTTTCAAGAAATAATTAGTAACTTGCTTAGCACAGTGTTCAATAAAAACAAACATGTTTCTCATTTTTGAACTGGTAAACGCTGGGCTTAATATGCTGCGCATATCTTTCC
This sequence comes from Plectrocnemia conspersa, assembly GCF_051122295.1. Lineage (NCBI taxonomy): Eukaryota > Metazoa > Arthropoda > Insecta > Trichoptera > Polycentropodidae > Plectrocnemia > Plectrocnemia conspersa. The sequence continues at coordinate 3,285,485 of NW_028277177.1, read as the reverse complement.
ATTTCTCATCTACAATGTAATATTTTAATATAATATTATAACCAAATTTATTAAAAGATCAGTACTATCATAAACATTACCTTGAAGGAAAACTAAACTATTTCCTAATAACAAATCCAGATCTTGATTTATCAGATTGCGATGATTGGGAAAATGATCAAAGTCCTTTATAGTGATTTGTTTTATAACATCCAAATCTCGTAGAATTAACATTGGCTTGTTCATTTCATAAGTGCCTGAATATCTGCAAGTTTAAATACATATTAACTTTTAATATTATTGATTATAAAAAAATTACACATTACTTACTTTTCATCAGGATGTGAATTATAAATTCGTGCCATAAATTCAGTGATGTGCTCTCCCTTTATCATCGATTCAAAATAATTTCCAAAGAGAGGAATAATAGGTCTATCATATTTAACTCCAGCTATTTCAAAAGCATTTGGCTTAGATTTTCTTAGAAAAAAATAAATCGTTATTATTAGCACACATGCTAATGAGATCTCCCAGTATGTAAACATGATTTTCTGAAAGTACAGTATATATTATAATTTATATTTAATATAAAATATATTATTAGATAATAATTGCTGATAAAAATACAGTTTTTTTTTTATTGATAGCTTTTTATTACACGCACATGTTTGTTAATATTTTAGACGTCTATGTACATGATAAGCTAAACACACACTAAATACTATCGGTATTACATAAAGTGGTTATGTTTAGTACAGACGAATTGGTTTTGAAAATGTTTAGCTCCATTAATTTTAGTTAGTTAAATAAAACAACAAACAAGTTTTAAAATTGACGAGTTAGTGAAAACTACATATATTTATTAAAACATTTGCATGTTCATGTGTAATGAATATTAATGTAAAAAGTGTGGAGTCTTAACAAAAATATGTTTGCAATTGACTTTATCTATTTAGGAGACTCCTATCTTATTTTTAACATATGGCTTTCGAAATAAATATTTGAAAAAGCAAATAGTGTTTATAACGGGTAGTTACTGGTATAAATTGCTTGTAAAATAAACAATGCTTTTTGTAGCGCTACTACTGATTATGTGGAAGACTATTCTCCTCCACCTGGTTGACTTTTTATGTTATATTTTATCAAAAGCAAGAGTAGGGTAATGGTTTATATTAAGATAACCAGAAAGACACTAAAATTAACAGGTCTTTATTGCTGCAGGTGCTAAAAAAATGGTCATTACGGAAATTTTTGTTCAAAATCTATCTCATAAATTTTTGTCCGAGGAGGTTGAAGGAGAATAGATAGCCACAAGAACTAAAAAAATGTTATGATAATATTTTATCCTCTAAAAAGACCATCTCCGAATATTTTTGAAGGAGAAAATGCTGCTATAGAAGCTCAAAATAAAAGTCATTTTGTAAATTTTTATTCAAAGAGGACAAAGAAGGAAGACCAAATTTTTGAGGAAAGAAATTTTCCTCAAAAAAGTACGGTCATTATTTATTTATATAATGAGTAAATGTTTTATCTTATGAAGTGTGACTTATTTTGTTGTACCTGGAGGACAATAGCCCTCTGTTGTTCATATTTTACTATTATTAAAATAAGTCTTTATTTTGACAGTAATTGGAAATAAAAAAAGCAATTATGTTTTATTTTATTTTTACTTTTACTTAAAATTTGCCTTTTATTCTGTAAAAATATGTTTGGACATAGAACTGAACCGTATGACATATGTGTCTTTAAAAAAATCACTGTGTGTGTCGGTCGTAAGCGGGCACTTCGTGCCGTACATAACACGACTTGCTCGCGCATTCACGAATTTAATAAATATAGAAGAAGAAGCTCAAATCCATGTTCAATCTCCAAAAATAACACGGGCGTAATCTCTACTTTTAATTTTCATAATATACTATTGATTCTAAATTCGTGGTCCTTTATGTGCCTCTATTTTGTTTCGAAATGCGTGATAATAAGACGCTTCTTATTAAAAAAAAATTTTACGCCTTCAAAATGCATGTTTATCAGTGGTATCTACTATGACTGAAATACGCAGAATTTTTTTGTTGAATAAAACAAAATGTTAAACATGCCCACTCTTTATCATCGTTTAACGCTTATCTCAAAAACAAGTGTGCGTCGCAAATTTTTGTGAAGCTTATGTTACATTTTTGCACTTATTGTTTCAAGACGCAAAAAGTTTATTTCAGTCAATTTAATTTATATGCAAATCCGCACAAAAAGAAATATGTAATTAAAATGTTCATCATTTTTGCTGAATTAACTCAAACGCAGCTGATCTTATTTCTGGTGATTTAAAAATAGATCAAAAAGTATGAAATAATAAATAAAACATTTTTTTAACCCCAATAATTTGAACAGCATATTTTATAAAATTCAAAAAGTTTAACGTATATGAAAGCAATTAATAATTAATGAATTTAATTAAAAAAATAATTTACAGATAATTATTTAATTTTTTGCACTAATTGGTTAAATAAAAAAGTATCGGTAAAAACCGAGAAAAATATTACGAATATATTTGAATACTTACTATATTTTTCATTCAATGTTCGAATAGTTAAAAACTACGAATAATTGAGAACCCTAGTACTAAAATCGAAGACACCGAAACATATCTATAGCCCTTAATTCCAGCTGGAAAAATTGCAATATTTGCAATAAAATAGATGAAGCACGCGTGATTTATTATTAACACTATTAACTTCGATACCATTGCGAAATGAGTAGGTTCGAAGCGATTTTGATGCTGTGTTTGGTCTTGGAAGATCTGTTATTTTAACTAATTAGAATTTTTCATTTGCGAATCGATTCGGCAGAATACTGTTTGGCTATTAAAATAACACAGATACGATTATTCTCCTCTTAAAATTAATAAAATTAAAGCGTCAATCATAAACGCGCTCTGTCATTTTGTTACAATCTGAGATATTTTTTTATTACGAAAGAAGAATCAAAATCGCTTATATTTCAAACAACACATACAACGCAATACACTGAAACAATCGACGATAAATAAAATAAATAACAGGCGCGTATGGTGAGAAACATTTTCTTTGGGGCGTGCGAAACGCCCGCTCTTATCTCTCATTCGCTCTTGTCACTTTACACGCGAGCGAGCGAAAGGGAAAGTATCTGTTCATACGCGCCTGATAAATACACTAATTTAAAAAATTAAATACCGCAGTTTAACTATTTTCTAGGTTCGTTAAATATAAATAAAAATGCACGTTAATTATTTAAAGTTTATTATTCCTAAAAATATATGAAAATACAAATATTTTCTATAGAATAATCATTATTTATATGATTGAATAATTTATATATAATCGCAGGTAATTCTTATCTACCTAAGGCTTCAAGTGTCTTGGTTTTAATCCCAAGTACATACCATCTTTCGCTAAGTAAGAAAAAACCCTTTTATTTAACTGTACTGGTATTTCTGTTTTATCTGTGCGCACAACTTCGAATGTGAGAAGCGTATGAAATACGATCAACTTTGCAATCATCAATGCAAAACGTGAACCTTGAAATTAATAAGTGATTTAATTTAAGAATACTATGTTATGTGTAAGCATAGCTAACCTACCAATGCAATTTCTAGGTCCAACTCCAAATGGCATGAAAGCATTCAATTCAATAGATGATCTGTTTTCATCTGAAAATCTCTCCGGATCAAACTTCTTAGGATTTGGAAAGTACGCAGGATCATGATGGATTGCAAATACGGGAATCCAAATGCATTCACCACAATTTACCTATTTAAAATACGGAGAAATCATTAATGATGATTGCTTTACATTTTTATTTAACCTAGAAATATTTACTTGATAATTTTTTGTGGTATTAATATTAACGGGAGGCATATTATATTTCTTTACACACATTCTATCTGTTAGAGCAACTGGAGGCCACAATCTTAAAGTTTCTATATGTAATTTAAAAAAAAAATATTATTGTGATATTATAAAAAATATATAAAACCAATAAAATATAACCTGAAATACAGCAATCCAAATATTTCAATTTGGGAAGATCGTCATATGTTATATGCTTTCCATGGATTGAAATATATTCGTCTATCTCCTCATGTAATTTTTTTTGTACGTCAGGATTATTCACCATTTCGTAAAAGAAAAATTGGATATAAGTCGCTGTCGTTTCAAAACCTCCAGTTAAAAATAAGAAAGCCTGCGCATAAATATCATCGTTGTTCCATTCTGAAAATATCAAATATATGTATGTGATCATTTGCATGTTATTATATTTATATAGTAAAGAGGCTCACTTTTCTTAACATCACTTTTTCCAACGTTTGATTCTTCCACTGTAGCAAAACCAGCTTCTGAAGTATCTCTAGAGTCTGTTTCGTGCTTAAGAGATCCTTTTTCAGCTTCCATCAAGAGATGGATCATATCTTTTCTAACGATAGAATGCTCTTTTCTGTGCGTTATTGTGCTATGAATAATATTCATTAGAAAGTCTCCTGATTTCTTATCGACAAACGGAATTTTCAACATCTAAATAGCAAATACACAATTACACCAGATTTTACTTTTATTCATATTTGCAATATTTATCAATATATTACTTTTACTAATCTTGGACATAAAAAGAACGCCAAAGACTTTAGAAGGCTAATTGCTCCTGTAAAAGTCGTAGCAGCTTTAGCGTTTTCATAAAAAACATTATGCCTATTTTTCAATGAATCTACTTCTAATCCAAAAGCAGAATTTGCAATAACGTCGTTAGTGTATCTTGTGAATATGTCTTTAGCCTCAATTTCGACAACATTGTCTGCTTAAAAAATCCATGTTTTTAGTAATTTTTCTTATGCGTATATTTATATTAAATATTACCAGCACTCTGCTCAGATTCTTTCAAAAAATAATCAGCAACTTGCTTAGCACAGTGTTCAATAAAAACAAACATGTTTCTCATTTTAGAACTTGTAAATGCCGGACTTAATGTGCTACGCATATCTTTCCATTTCTCATCTAAAATTAAATTTTAATCATATTAAAATAATTATTAAAAAATCAGTTCAATCATTAACATTACCTTGTAGAAAAAATAAACTATTTCCTAATAACAAATCCAGATCTTGATTTATCATGTTTTGATGATTAGGAAAATGATCAAAGTCTTTAATAGCCACTTGTTTTATAACATCCAAATCTCTCAAAAGAAGCATTGGCTTATTCATTTCATAAGTGCCCGAATATCTACAATTTTTAAATACACATTAACTTAAAATATAATTTATTAAAAAAAAAAAACATTCACACATATCTTACTTTTCGTTGGGATGTGAATTATAAATTCGCGCCATTAATTCAGTTACATGCTCTCCCTTCAGCATAGATTCGAAAGAAATTCCGAAAAATGGAATAGCTGGCTTATCATATTTAACGCCAGCTATTTCAAAATCATTTGGCTTCGATTTTTTTAGATAATAATATATTGTAATTATTAGCACGCATGCTAATGAGATCTCCCAGAATGTAAACATAATTTTCTGAAATTATAATAAATGGTTAATATAAAATAAAATATATTATTTATGAATATATGGAATATTTTTTTTTAATAGCCAAATTTAAACACACGTCTATATAAATGATAAGTTGAACATACACTAAACATCATATTATCAACATTATATATCGGTATAATATATTATATATACTACGAACATACCGGTTCTTAAAATTTTCAGTTTAATTGCCAAATCATTAAATTTAATTAGGTAAGTTAAGAATTAATAAGAAATATTTGCATTGAAATTTCATGATTTTATCAATATTTAAAACTATATTTTTTTATAAAAATCATAAATGTGTGTGTATTAAATATTTTTTAACTCAGCATGCTTCAACTAAACGTATAACCTTTTATAACCATTAAAATATTTGAGGCTTTAATTATTTTACGATTAATAACTTTATCATAAATAAATAAGCAATGTAAATATATAGTTACAGAATTTTAAAACCCCTGTTTTTAAAATCGATTTATACAGTAAAAATAAAATAAATTATAAAAACATAATTTTTGATTAGTAAATCGTATTTTAAAAATAGTTTAAGACCACCCATAAATAAGAAACTTAACAGAATCACAAACTCAGAGATGTCATTCCCCCCCCCCCTTGAATTTGGCCAAAAAAATGCATGACATTTAATGAAATACTATGAATTTTAATGAGATCAAAATAAAAAATACATAGTTATTGAACAAATTTGCCCCCCCCCCCTCTAGAAAAATCTTAAATTACGTCGAATTTTCATGTTATACTTCAATGAAAATAAATCTATCCAGAAAATATGTCATTTTAGTGAAATCATATCGGAAGGGACCTATCGGGCTGGCTGGCTGAGATAGGGCGCGAGGCACTACCTAGGACGAACAAAGCATAGCAGAGTAACGCAAGCGGGCCTCGGGAGAAAAACTAATATATTTCCAAAAACATATTTAGTACTACGGGGGGTAGAGAAACGCTCTCCCGCCGTCACAAGCTGGGTGCCCACCCAAGGAGTTGGACTCGTAGGTCCTTTTTACCGGTAACGGCAGTGGTGCACGCAATGAATAACACGTAGTAAAACTTCCTCATTATAATCCATACTTAAGTATCCAGGACTGCAAAGCTTGCTGACCAATCACATCCATACAATAGATGTACTCGTTTCTTAGTGAAATATGTACAGGCGGCTCTCGACTTTCGAACGTTCGACTTTCGCACATTAAAAAAAAAAAAATTTAATTTTTTTTTTTAAATATGCTGAAGGTCTACGATATGTTCAATTTTGCAAAAAAAATATAATTAAAGAATACGTTCAAAATTGTGGAAAATAAAGATATATTTCCACAATCTTTAATGATATGTTTCCAAAAAAAAACACAGCAAAAAAAAACATGGATGAAATGGAAAATCTTTGTCATTGTGGATCGATGACCAACATCAAAAAGATGTCCCTCTGAGTATTTCAATTATTCAAGCAAAAGCTCTTACTTTGCACAAAGATTGGAAGGATAAATTAAAAAAATATTTTACCACGGTTTTTCAAGCAAGTAACTGTTGGTTTTACAATTTTAAAATGAAGTATTCTTTTCATAATATTAAATTTACTGGAGAATCGGCTGATGCGGATTAAGATGTTGCAAAAGAATTTATTTCCTAATTATCCAAAATTATTGAAGATGTAGAATATTCCTCTAGCCAAATATTTAATGTAGATGAGACAGGCTTATTTTGTAAAGCTCTTTAACAATGAAAAATATGAATGAAGCCTTCACGCACCTTGACAAGTTTTTAAATAATATGAAAGATTGTGATCCCAATGGAGAACGCATATCTCAAGTGCGTGGGGAGATCAATAAAAACATAGCATGTTATAAAATAATATATGAAGAAAATAATAGTGGAAAACAGTTAGCTCTTGATAACTTTTCAAAAAAAACACCCGTAAACCCCACTTAAGCGTGTCTCTTTAACATATTATATTTATTTGATAAATAAATATTTTAAAATACACACAATTTCAATTTTTTTTACTTCCCTCGACTTTCGTACATTCAACATTCGCACACATTTTCAGGAACCAATTATGTGCGAAAGTCGAGGGCCGCCTGTATACGCCTTTAGAAAGCGACATTCGCTTGATGGGCATTGTCCAAGGTCGTATTGCATTGCAGCGGGAATCTTATGGATCCGGTGATTTATTATATCCATGACCGTTTCGCAACAATGACGAAGAATATTTACAGTAAGAACACTTACGTGTTATGTGATTTTTCTGGTCGTAATGAGGGCTTTTGTGTGTGATCCTATCCTATGCCTTGTTAATGGTTGATCATTTTGGTCTCAGTTAAATCTGTGTTCGCTACAAAATTTAGTGAAATAGTTGATAATAATTGTTAATAATAAAAAAAATATGGAACATTGTTTTTAAAAAAAATAAAATATATTTACCGCAATTGAATTATTGATTTGGCTAAAATAAATGATTTGCGTCTTGAAACAACAAATGCAAAGACGCAACACGAACTTTACAAAAATTTGCGACGCACACCTGTTTTTGAGATAATCATTAAACGATAATAAAAGGTTGGCCTTTTCAATATTTTGTTTCGGTCAACGTAACATTGTAATTACATATTTAAAAAAATAGTAGAAAAATTTGTAAAGTATAAACACAAAAAAAATATCATATTACTTAAAATATATATATATATCTCATTTTATAAAGCTGAGTCATGTCACGTATTCGCCGCTTAACTTAAGCCGATCTTTGCTGATCGCGATCGCAAATTTACTGTAACGCTCGTCACTGTCGCCAAATTTTTTTAATGATATTAAAAACTGATTTTCTATCGCTGCAAAGATACAACTTATTCAATTTAGTTTTAATGTTTATCATATTAAATACATTTAAGAATCATAGTATATATTGTAGATATCTATCAACATTTGAGGAACATACAAACACTTTGTTACCAATTGATAGCAATTTATATAATAAGTGACATAATGACATTGGGAATAAAACAAATCAGATAAACGTTATCTTTAGTTCATATCAGATTTTTATTTATACATTTACAATGTATAATCTCAAACACATAATATGTATGTATCTAATTTTATTTATTTCTAGGTCTTAATCCAACATGTACACCATTTTTTGGAACCAAATTGAACGACATTTTATCTATTTGTATTGGTATTTGTGTTTTATCAGTGCGAATCACATCAAACATTGCAAATATGTGAAAAACGATCAATTTAACCACCATTAATGCAAAACGAGAACCTGTAAAAAAAGTTTTTTATTGTATATTTTTGATTAAATATTTATATAATAAATTTAATATTGATTTACCGATGCAATTTCTAGGTCCAATACCAAATGGCATATATGCATTTAGATCAATAGAAAATCTGTTTTCATCTAAAAATCTATCTGGATCAAACTTTTCAGGATTTGGAAAGTAAGCAGGATCTAAATGCAACGCGTGTACCGGAACCCACACATAATCTTTAACTTGCACCTGAATAAAATATATATTTTAGCACATCTTCCTAATATTTCAGCATATTTAAAAATATATTATTCTGATTTACTGCATAAGTTTTTGTACTGTTATTATTTGGTGGTGGCATATTATATTTCTTCACACAAACTCTATCTAATGCAGACACCAGAGGCCAAAATCTTAAAGTTTCTGTATATGAAACATCAATGGATCATAATTATATTGCTATAAAAAAATATATAAATCATAAATATGTATTGTAACCTGAAACGCAATTATCTAAATATTTTAATTTGGGAAGATCATCATATGTTATTTTATTTCCATAAATTGATATGAATTCATCAATTTCATCTTGTAATTTTTTTTGCACGTCAAGATTCCTGACCATTTCATAAAAGATAAAGGTAATCAAAGTTGCAGTTGTTTCAAAGCCTGCAGCTAAAAATATGAATCCTTGTGCATAAATTTCTTCATCGTTCCATTCTGAAAACGTCATTTATATTTTTTAAATATTCTATATTTTTAATATTAAATTTAATTGAATTAAAATCACTTTTATTTATTTCACGTTTTCCAATGTTCGATTCTTGCACTGTAGCTAAACCAGCTTCTGACGAATCCTTAGAATCTATCTCGTGCTTAAGCGATCCTCTTTCAGCTTCCATCAAAAGATGAATCATGTCTTTTCTGACAACAGAATTCACTCTCCTGTATTTGATTGTGTTACGGATAATATTCAATAAGAAATCTCCTGAATTCTTATCAACAAATGGAATTCCCAACATCTAAAACATCATTTATTGATACAATCTGTTTTGTATATATTATATTATAATACATACCTTTACTAATTTTGGACAAAAGATAAATGCAAAGAATTTAATGAAAAATCTAAACCCTGTGAATGTCGTAGCAGTTTTAGCGTTTTGATAAAATATATTATTTCTATCTTCCAACGAATTAATTTCCAATCCAAATGCAGAATTAGCAATAACATCATTTGTGTATCTTGTGAATATGTCTTTTGCCTCAATTTTAATAACACCGCCTGTTTGATAATGAATCGATTTATATTCACAGATATACGTTTAATAAATTTCAGTAAATTTTACCAGCAATCTGATCAGATTTCTTATGAAAATAATTAGCAACTTGTTTAGCACAATCTTCAATGAAAACAAACATATTTCTCATTTTTGAACCTGTAAACGCCGGACTCAATGTGCTACGCATATCTTTCCATTTCTCATCTATAATAATTATATATTATTGATACTTAACACTTTACCTACCGCTCACGCCAATTGGCGTCCTGAGTGTGCCGAAAGTTAAACACCGCAGACGCCAATTGGCGTCCTGTGTATGTTTTCGTTTCCATGTCAAATTAAAAATATATGTTTAGTGTTTTATTTGCTTTTTTTTAGAGATGACTAAATAAATGTATGAATTTTCATTTTATTTTAATTTTTTTTTTTAATTATATTTAGACAAATGCGAAGGTTTTATAAATATATTTTATATTTCTTTCATCAGGCAGTTTCACTACCAGACAAACTTATGTATCTTTTGATGTAGTCCGAATATTTTAACAAATTTTTCTAGACATTGTTATAAATGTAACAATGCATCAATTCAAGCCAATATTAAGTGGTTCTCAACATGTGGTTCGCCGGAAATAGAAATTAATTATTACATTTCCTAATTATTAGATTTTAAAATTGATTGATGATTTTAAAATTATAAAAGCAAGTAATCTAGGAATTTAAATAAAAATAATTTAAATTGAGTTAACCAGCGGCTCTCAAACTTTTTCAAATTTCTAAAAACTTTTATCCAGCACACTTTTTTTTCGGACGGTGTAAAAAAAGAAAAAATATGATATTTTATACACAAACATATAAATATGTATATTTAAAAATAATTTATTGGGTAAATGGGTTTATTTAGAGATAACGTCAAATTACATAAAATTAAAAAATACGATGTATATATATAAAAAGTACAAGACACTAAAAATTTATCATATCATTAACCATTAGATAGTATTGGATTACTGAGAATCTCAAGATTGTCAGATTAGTAAGATTCTATTGTATTTTTTTCTATCCCTATAAGGAAATTACAACATATTTTTTGTGAGTAAATATTATCTCTCGTCAGATATTACTGGCTTACTGGAAATACCGAATCTCAGTGACACTTTATTTTAGAAAGTGGGAATTTTTTCGAGTTATTATTTTTGAATTATTAGCACGATACACATAACAACTTATGGATAAGAATTAAGTTTAAGTTATACTATCGTGTGAAGTGCATCTGGTTTTCGTGTGCTCGAGTGAATATTTGAAAAATATTACGAACTGTTTATAAAACATAGTTTTTTAGTTAGATACGAGTGTAGAATCTACATGAAAATAATTACAGTTTATGTTTTTTAATGTAGTGTTAAATATATATAGATATTCCAAGTGACAATGAAAATTATAGTGATAGTTATTCAGACTCCTCTGTTCATGAAATAAATCGTCCACATGCTATGATGCTCATGAGCAATGAGGAAGATGAACAAGAAAAATATTTAGAAGACACTTTACAAGACACAAAACTTTATTGAAGATGACTTGTTTCCCGTTATTGCAGAAGAAACGAATAGACACCATAATCAACACATCAACAGATACAAACTGCAAATAAAATCTAAAAAATGGGTGGATGTAACGGTACCAGAATTAAAAATTGGTTTGAGTTGATATTGCTAATGGGCCTGGTAAAAAAAGGCTCATTACACCTGTATTAGACAATAAATCCACTAATAGGAACCTTGATATTTACAAAAACCATTAGTAGAAATAGGTTTTAGCAAATATTACGTTACCTGCGTTTTTCCAATAATGAAAATGTTCCTGATAATGTAGGATTACTGTTCAAAGTACAAAAAATTATTGATTATTTCTCCGAAAGATTAAAAAATATGTACAAACCAAGCCAAAACATATCTCTGGATGAGGGTATGATCCCATGGTGTGGAAGATTAAATTTTCACGTATACAACCCCAGTAAGCTCACAAAGTACGGTATAGTGATAAGAATGGTATGTGAATTAGTGTCAGGATACATATCGAAATTTAAAATATATTCAGGACCTGGAATTTCGTTACAAGATTCAATATCACATCTAACATCAGACAATAAATACAAATGTCATCATCTTTATATGGACGATTTTTATAACAGTGTTGAAATAGCAAAAAAAATATATATGAAAAAAAAATAGAATCTGTGGTACCATAAGGAAGAATCGGATTTTACCAGAATATCTGAAAAATGCAAAATTACGAATATTTGAAACCAAATATAAACGATATGGGGTAATATTGTTGCAATTGCGAAAAACGGTAAAAAATCGAGACACTTTAAACTTTCATTATATAACTAGTTATTGTGAAAAGTGATTTACACGTGAAAGACAATGTAAATTATCTGTGTATGTGCCTGGAAAATTTCACATTACGATGGAGTGAATTACAACGGTTAGTGAATATTTTATTGCAAATAAATTATATATCAGTAAACTCGTATTAGTAAAAATGTCACAATACAAAAGAAAAGTTTGCTTGAAAAAAGTTTTTACAAATTTAAAAAGGTTTGAGAACCGCTGGTTAACACAATTTAAATTATTTTTATTAAAATTTCTAGGTTATTCGTTTTTATAATTTTAAAATCAAGATAATCATTTTAAAAATCTAATAATAAGGAAAAGTAATAATTATTTTTTATTTCCGGCGAACCACATGGTGAGAACCATCTAATAATAACTTGAATCGATGCATTGATACATTTATAACATGTCTAGAAAAATTCAACGAAATATTCGGACCCGATCAAAAGATACATAAATTTAAATAAAAAAGGTAAAATTCGCGAAGTTTTGCGAAAAAGTGCCGGTATTTAGCGTAAGTCTGGTAGTGAAACTGCCGGTCGGTAAAGTGTTAAAAATATGTGCCGTCCAAAAGATTTTTTTATTTTAATTTTAATTTTCAGTAAAACATAAAAAACTTGATTCTAAAATATATCTTTAAAGACTAACGTCGATTATTTCATAGTTTACCTTTTAGGAAAAATAAACTGTTTCCTAATAACAAATCCATATCTTTGTTTATTGTACTGCGATGATTAGGAAAATGGTCAAAGTCCTTTATAGTGATTTGTTTTATTAGGTTCAAATCTCTCAGAATAAGCACTGGTCGATTTAGTTCAAAAGCAGCTACATATCTAAATCATAATATTAATTATATAAAAAATCAATAAACTACAGTATTAAATATGATCTTACTTCTCATTAGGATGTGAGTTATAAAGTCTTCTCATAAATTCACTGATATGTTCTCCTTTCACAAGCATTGACAAAGAATTTCCAAAATATGGAAAAAGTGACGCCTCATACTTGACACCAACTATATCAAGATCATTTGGTTGTGACTTTTTAAAGTAAAAATATACTGTTATTATTAAAATGCAAGCTAATGCAAGTTGCCAATATGTAATCATTATCAGCTGAAAGCAATTAGATGTATCGTATTAATTATAAAATAAAATAAATTATATTTTTAATGTTCAAATATTAAGTAATAAAAATATTTTATTTTTGATATTTAATATTTTTAGTCTTTGTTTATTATGACAACTCAGGTAGTTATTTGTTTCTTCGATATATCGCTATGTTATTTATTATTCTTTTGTTTTTTGAAATTATTTTATAATAACTACGATAACTGATAAACAAAATAAGGAAAAAACACTGCCGAAAATTCAGAAAATACTCTTCTTTACGAGTAAATCGCATCCTTACGAAATGATTTTGACTCAAGAATTAAGTAAGAAAAAAAATCTAAACTTATGATGATAAAAAATTATTAATATAGTTTTTAAATTTGTAGACAAATTCACAGGATTACAATATATAATAATAATATTAAATTGGAGAGCTACTGGATTTTGTAAGGCGAAGAGGTGGGCGGGTCACTTGAAGATAATTAGTGTTGATTGCTGACTAATCAAAATTTAACTCAACCTAAAAAGCTGGGAAGACATATAATATGGAAGGACACGTCAATAATTGAGGTGTGGAGTTTTTTGTTATTATTTATATCGATTATTTATTTATATAAATATGATTCTTGCTCAAAAAATATATTTTTAAGTTGCAATAATCTTCTTTGAAATCAAGAATCAAGTTTTGACATAAAAAATCTTGTATCAATTTCAATGAAATAACTACGTTTCTCGGAACGAAATTAAAACTGCTTCACAAAAAAAAAAGTTTTGGCGATTCATACGTTTTTGATGCAAGCTTTTACAGAACTTCATAAAGAATTAGCTGCACTCAAATAATGTCACGTTTAAACCCTGTTAGACCTGGACTGAAAACTGCTCCCAGATGCAAAATGACATATATTTATTATAAATTAAAATGAAACATAATATTTTATAATTATTTATATAGATTCCCAGTCAGATGATTTATATTTACTTGTAAATATTATTTGGGCAACTATTTATTTGACGGAATTGGAATGCTATCGCATACTACACACTATTGATTCCACTAAGTGCTGTCAGCAATCAACAAGAAAAGGCCATAGTTTACCAATATAAAGGGTAAGTGCTCCACCACAACTATTTAAATATTTAATTGCGATATATTGATGCATCTCCCATATGATATTTGCAGAACTATCTTACAAAATCACATTTTATAAATATTAAACTATTTGTAATTGATAAATGATATTTATTTATGATAAGGATTTTTTTGATACATATATATGTGTATTAATCTGAATCTTATAACTATTACAATAATACTGCATACAAAAAAAATTAAAAAATATTTTATCAAACATCTTAATTTAATGAAAAATATATATTGTTATTATACATTAAAAAAGAGATCGAATGTGTGATAAAAATTATTTTTGTAAGTCGCATAGCAAACACCTACCTAATTAATAGTTTGCACACGTCTCTACAGCTGATAAGTTTAACGAACACTAAGTATATCAGTCTTAATAACACTTTATATATAAATATAATAATAATATTTATTTATCGTATAACTATTAAAAATTTCTTGCTTTCAAACCCACGCAGACTCCATCCTTAGCTACAAAATTAAAAGTATGGACGTATAATTTTAGTGGAATTTGGGTTTTTTCAGTCACGACTATATCAAATTTAGCCAGAATGTGAATCATGATTAGCTTGACAACCATCAAAGCGAAACGAGACCCTAAAAATAATAACAACATCAAATAACATATTAAAAAACAGTACGAATACCATAAGAAATGTTAATACCAATACAATTCCTCGGCCCAATACCAAACGGCATATATGCATTAGTATTTATAGATGATCTATTTTCTTCTGAATACCGATCTGGATCAAACTTTTCTGGATTTGGAAAATATTTAGGATCATGATGAATCGCGTGTATTGGTATCCATAGAACATATTCCGGTTTCACCTAAGTCCAAAATATCATATGTATGTTATAAAACAGAAGCAGTCATTAAATTATATTGCTTTAATACTTCATATCTTAAATATAATAATTTCTATTGCGATTTTCTTATTTACTTTGGAGATAAAGTGGAAATTCTGTCTAAATTTTAATAAAATTTCTAAGATGTTGTGAGGAATAGACTTTAATCCATATTAATTTTGAAACAGGTTTCTTAATTTAAAAACTTAAAATTATTATATTTAAAAAGCCCAGAAAATATTTCTAAGATACAGCGTCTTTTATTATTAAGATCTTTTTATTCTAGAGAATTTTTATAAATCCTTTTATAAATAGGTTTCAGCATGGACGAACGCACTTGTCATCCAGCTTCTTAATACGCTGTCAACTTTGATCTGATCCGATTTTAAGCTTCATATTTTTATTTTGACTGACGCATTTAATAAATATTTATTTTATTAAATAAATAAATTAATTACTTTGAAGGACAAGTTACTATCTTCGTTAGGTGGCGGTAAAGTGTATTCTTTTGCACAAACTCGATCCATCATCGCCGCAACAGGCCATAATCTAAGCGTTTCTTAAATTCAAACAAATCCATATTATAGTAATGATAATCATATATGCATTTAACATATATTACCTGAAACGCAGTTGTCTAAATATTTTAATTTTGAAAGATCATCGTATGATACATGCTTATTGTTCATTGATATATATTCATCAATCTCTTTTTGCAGAGATGTTTGTATATCTGGATTCTTCACCAATTCATAAATCAGAAAAGTGATTACGTTTGATGTTGTATCAAAACCAGCGCCCAAAAATATAAAAGCTTGAGCCGCAATCTCATCCAAGCTCCATTCTAAAATATTGTTTTTTTTTTCAAAAATTCTTACACTTTGTATGCGGGAGATAATTAAAAGCGGGAGACCAGGACGAAACTTTTTTTGTTCTGGAATGTTAAAATTTCGTTCTAATTTGATTTCTTGAACCAAAACATGTCTTGCTTCTAAAACCATCTGAATGCGACAGGGATATATAAATTAAAAAAATATCTATATGAAAATGGATTCGCGAATAAAATTTCAGCCTGATTTGTAATATAATAAAGAAAAAATTGATTTGATGATTGCAATTATTTTTTTGTTTCTATCCCGCATACAAAGTAATATTTTATATAAAAAAAATATTTTTACTTCTGTTATGTTCTATTTTTCCAATTTTTGATTCTTCTACTGTAGCAAAGCCTATATTTAATGTATCTTTAGAATCTTGATCGTGCTTTAAAGTTCCCTTTTCGGCTTCCATCAATAGTTGTATCATATCTTTTCTTACTATTGAATTTTCTCGTCTATATTTCATTGTATTATGAACCAATGATTGAAAGAAAGTTTTAGTTTTTTTGCTCACATATTCAATCCCTAAAAACTATAATAATCGAATTTAAAATTAGCGTTAACAAATAAATAAGTCAAGCCCAAGTCATATTTTATAGGATCTGCATTTACTTTAATACTATCTGACATTTTATATTAAATATATTAAAAACGACTTTACTTTTTAAACATAAAATAATCCAAAATCACAAAAAAAAGTTATTGCTTATAATGACAGTATGGCATCACTCCGTTCCAGCCATCGGGCGAATAAATTTTAATTTGACGCCTTTATACTAATCATAAGCACGTTTTACCTAATAAAAATACCATACATAATCTAAAAATATGATCAGGGCGTGTTTAATATATGATATATACGAGATGTAATAAGAAATATCGACAATTTTTTTTATATATACTTTGACTTTAGCTAGCGTTTTTCGGTTCCGTAAAACATTTCTGGAATGCACTATTTGTTATAGTAATATAGCTCACTCAGAAATTTCCCTTTTATCTTACCTATGGTCATTAAACAATCTTTATTCTCTTTATTTATAAGAACAGGAAAAAGTCACAGTTGGACATATCTGGTTTACATGGTAGATGCGGCATCACAACGGTGTCGCTTTTACCCAAAAATTTACGAGTGCCACTGTGCACTATCCTAGTTTTAAATTCAAGAAGCGTCTAAAATCTGCAATATATTACTTCTAAATGAATGTACGACCTAGATATTAGAACTTATAGTGGACTATACCATTATTAAATATTTATTTCAGTCTAAAGCTTAGTAAAAAAACGTTATGCCTGCACTACACTCTCTGTAAGTTGGCCAAGTTTGGCCAAGGACGCAAAATATAGTGGGTTACTTCAGTCGAGCTCGGTTCTGCCTGCTTTAAAATCCCTCGGAAGTTGTCCGAGGTTACCGAGGACGGGAGGTAAAGTGACATGGCCAGCTTCGAGCGCTTCCGAACATTGTCGTCATTTTTTCCGAGTCAAAGGGACCGAAGTCGGAGCTGCTCTTTCGAGCGCGAGCGTTGAGATACTTCCCATTTCGCTCTCTCGCGTGTTAAGTGACGAGAGTGAGAGAGATAATGATATGGTGTATCGCAAACTGAGATAGAACGAGTAACTCGGTTGAATATCAGCGTAGGCGTCCTATGGTTAACACGCATGACGAGCGCTGCATCGTAGTCATGTGGTCATGTTATTGGGGACTTCAATAGACTCTTACTGACATTTTTGAATATATTAGGGCACCAAAAGGGATTAATTATATTTTTGATAGTATTTTCTTCTAACAGATATCGTTATTATATTTTTTTTTTCATATAAAATTAAATCATTAAAAAATAATTAGTGGTACTAGCTTTTCTTAAAAAAATTTTTTTTGAATATCCTTATGTATTTTCCTAGATCGGTTTATATAAATGTCACACCAAAACAAATTCTTATTTAGAATCGATGGCGACAAATTCTAGGATAGTCACACATGTGGTGTTCGTATTCTGAAGTATCATTTTTATGCCTTATGGCATTTTGCAAAAGCCGACAAAGATTTTGCGTAAATTGAATATTTACGACCGAAAAGTTGTCATTGATATTGTATTGGTGAGTGCCCACACAAACTCTTATAATTATCAGTAGCGTAATCTTAATAATATGACAATTTAAAAATTGCAATTATTCGGCACTTTTTTCGATCGCGCGCTGTACGTGACAGCAGCCGCCGTCCGGACGTCATCCACGCCGCGAAGCGCGCGAGCATATTATACATTATACTTTCAATATCCTCTTTATCTGCGAGGTCATGAAAAAGTCGCAGAAGGGATATCTAGTGATAGCTTTTAGCTGAAAATGTACGAGTAAAACAATGAAAATATATACAGTTTTACTCCTTATTGCCGTAGTAAGCAATACCGTTTTAATTTAAAATAAAATATATATCTACAGTAAAGAGAACCTTAAAATTCGATCGAACTTTACGTGTTTTTTTGGTTTAGGCTCTTCAGTGCGCTGGCATTGGAACAATCGCACCTTTATTTTGATGGCATAACTAAACACCTATGATTTAATATCTAATATGTCGCATTGTAAATATAAATAATGTTGGAACCAATTGTCCACTATTTGATTTATGGCCAAAATATCAATCAAGATTACTTTTCATGAATCATATGAGATACTAAATTCTTAAGCAATATTATTTTAGTGATTTAGTACAGTTTCTATTTAAAAAATCACATTTAAATCTGTATTTTTTTATCTTTTCAATCATCTACGATACTTTCTTGACACTCTTGAAAATATTTTACCATTCATAAACTCATATTTTGGACATAATATCCTTGCTTAATGCTTTTTAACATTTACATTACTTTACTGCACTATACTCCTACTTTAGCGCAAAATTTACTGCAATTTTAATATTCTCTCATTTTCAGAATAAAGAAATCACCTAGCCTGACAAAATGCGTTGTCAATTCCTGGCTCTCAAACTCAAACTAAGCGTCTTTTATGACTGACAATTGACATGTGTATTCTATACAATAGAAACGTGCTAAAAAAATATGAGTTCAACTGAAAAGCAAAGATTGTCTAAATCGCAAAATTTACTGACTTGACATTTTAAAATTTTAAAAATTATCGAGCGTGACAAAATGCGTCATTAATGCTTGTCTCACAGACACAAACTACGCTTCTTATATAACAATCAACATGTTTATTGTATATAGTAGAACATATGTGTGTGGTGTGTTGGGGTAACCTGTTAGGCCACGATGGTCTTAATTTAATCGAAAAAATAAATAAAATATGAGCATAACCGAAAAACTAAAATTGTCGTTATGTTTTATCACAACTTATATTATATTATTCTCAAACATTACTTTGAACAATTTGGGAAATATCACGAAAAGATACATCTTATACAAATATATTCCTCTCATGTTGGTAGCGATACTAGCATGCTTATAAAATTCATTATTTGTATCTTTCAACGAATTTATTTCTAAACCAAATGCTGCATTTGCTATAACGTCGTTTGCATATCTTGTTGATAAATCTTTAGCAACAATTGCTACGACATCACCTGTATAATTAATATTAATTGAAATAAATACATATTGATTCATTTAATAACTATTCATAAAAATATTATTACCAGAGTTTGTTTCTGATTCTTTGGCGTAATACTCAGCAACTTGCTTAGCACAATTTTCGATGAAAACAAACATATGTCTCATTTTAGAACTTGTGAAAGCCGGACTTAAAGTGCTCCGCATATCTTTCCACTTTTCATCTATTACAATAAATATTTCACGATTAAATAAGTATTTCTCAACTCGAAAGCTAAATTAAATATACCTTGAAGAAAGAATAAACTGTTTCCCAATAAAGTATCCAAATCTGGAGACAAAGTTTTGCTATGATTCGGAAAGTGGTCGAAGTCTTTAATGCATATTTGCTTTATAATACTTAGATCTCTCAATAATATGATCTGTTTACCCAAACTAATACACCCAACATATCTGCAAATACATAATAAATATTCTTACTGCAAATACAGAAATGTTAATTTAACTTATTTATTAAAAAGCTTACTTTTGATCAGCGTGCGAATTATAATGCAGTTGTATTTCATCGTGTAGCATTCTTCGTTTTTTGAAAAGTTTCACATATTTAACGTCAGTTCCAGTGAAAGAATTGGGTCTTGTTTTTATATAGTAAATAAATAAAGTGACACTTATGACAATAATGGCGACACAATCAAACCACGTAAAAGTCATTATATATATAAATAAATGCTTTAACAATACATGCACTCCAAATAATGATTTTTACACAACAGAGTGCTTTTATCTGTAATATATAAAAAAACAAATGTTATCATACAACACATTGTTTTAGTGTTATCAATAGTAGATAAATCATTATTTTATGTACTGTATTTATTCAATAAAAAAATGTATTTATAGTATAAAACGATCTCCAAATTACCATTTATAGCCCAGTCAATTTTGAGACCAATTTCTGTATTGATAAATTGCTCGTGGTAAACTAAGTGCAATTGAGAACGGTTACTTATTTGACCTTTATAATGATGATTCTAATAATAACGTAAAATGAATTATTAATATCATGTTCTAAAACTTTAAAAAGGTAAAGTGATATGACGTTTTACTTAAAATATTTGCTTCCTTGTCCTCGTTTTATCCTTTGTCTTCCTTCAAAAAAAAAAATCTATAATGATTTTTTTGAACTCTATCGGCAATCTGTTCCACTATGCTCATTAAACGAAAATTTCCGAATAATACCTTTTTTAATTTTTAGTATCTACCCTTGATATTTTTAAAATCTGGTCCCCTTAAAAAGGGACAGGTAGAAAAATTATAGCAAGTAGCAAAAAAATCGTTTAAAATCACAATTTGCATAGTCCATTCAGCCGATTGTTATTTATGAACGGATTTTTGTGTGAATTCCATTTACGTCTCACTAGCTCTAAATGGTTAGAGAAGTAGGCGAATAAGTATAAGAGGTTTATTTTTTTCGATAATGAAGAATAAAAGTCGATACCCTGTTTCAGAGAATCATTCGAATTTGGACTTAAAGCAACACAAATGGATAGAAATAAATTTGTGAATAAAAACAAATACTCCCCTTTAGAGAATGCATTTGGATTCAGACTTTTAGCAGCACAAACGGTAAGAAATAAATCTAATAAAATAAATATATGCGAAACCACGTGTTTTAAGTAGATAATATGAATTAAATAAAAGCTTTTATGCACTTAATCGAATACCAAACAACGACGTGGTCACGCGTAGACACATACAATGGCGCGGCACTAATCCAAGCGAATGACATCCATGGTCATGTTTCTACACTGGTCATATTTACATATCACATATTAGGAATAGTAATTACATTCCCACTTAATTCGCTAACACATTATCTGACTCACATTCTGTTATAAAAATTTAGAACTCAACAACATTTTTATAGAAAAAATCACGTAAAAAGTGTATACCAAAAATTATAAATTAATTTTTGTTCTTTCTTCTTTGTTGTTTTAATTACATGAAAATAAATAAATAAAATAATTAAAAATAAATTTTATATTTTAAGATTATGCCTGCACTACACTCTCTGGAAGTGGCCAAGGTTGGCCTAGGACGGAGAATTTAGTGGCTTACTTCGGTTGAGTCTGCCCGCTCTAAAATCTCTCGGAAGTTGTCCGAGATTACCATGAAGGTAATTCAGTCGACTTGGCCAGCTTCGAGCGCTTCCGAACATTGTCGGCATTGTTTTCCGAGTCAAAGGGACCGAAGTTGGAGCTCCTGTTTCGAGTGCGAGCGGTGAGATACTTCCTCTCTCGCGTGTTTAGTGACGACAGTGCGAGAGATAATGATATGGTGTTTTGTAAACTGAAATAGAACGAGTAACTCGGTTCAATTTCAGTATGCGCGTAGGCGTCCTATGGTTAACACGCATGTCAAGCGCTGCATCGTGTTATAATACAACATACTTATCGGGGACTTCAACAGACTCTTACTGACATCTTTGAATATTTTAGGGCACCAAAAGGGATTAATTATATTTTTGATAGTATATTCTTCTAACAGATATCGTTATTATAGTTTTTTTCATATAAAATTAAATAATTAAAAAATAATTAGTGGTACTTGATTTTGTTAAAAAAAATCGTTTCGAATATCCTTATGTATTTCCTAGATCGGTTTATATACATGTCACACCATAACGAATTCTTATTTAGAATCGATGGCGACAAATTCTAGGATAGTCACAGATGAAGTGTTCGTATTCTGAAGTATCATTTTTATGCCTTATGGCATTTTGCAAAAGCCGACAAAGATTTTGCGTAAATTGAATATTTATGACCGAAAAGTTTTCACTGATATTGTATTGGTGAGTGCCCACACAAACTCTTATAATTATCAGTAGCGTAATCTTAATAATATGACAATTTAAAAATGCTCAAATATGCTGGCTGTACGTGACACAAGTCGCCGTCCGGACGGCATAAGAAATTTGCGACAGTGTGGTCGCTTACTCGAAGTCGTAGATCTCGGTCGACTTCAGTTGTAACTTCGGTTCGGACAACTTCCAGAGAGTGTATTGCAGACACTATCAACATTTTTAAATTCGGAGTCGGAGTCGGGAAAAATTTCCATCGACTCCACAGCCCTGGTATTTTCGTATATTTTTTTCTGTTTTATAACTGTGACAAGATTATCGTAAAGCAATTTTTAAATTAGTGCTGACATGGATATATTCATATAAAAACTAAAAAAAACTTAGTTAAAAAATAATTACCGGATAGGGAATCTTACATAATTTTGTGCTAAAAAGACATTTAAATAAACGCTACATGAAAACACCCAGAAATAAAAGCACCACAATTTTTTTGAAAACCTAAAGAAATTACGTTTTCAATGTCTACTAAAAATCTTACAATAAAAAATAATTATTGTGGATTAAATTTCTAAAATTATTATCACCACTGAACAATGTAATTGTACTTATCAAACGCGCGTTTAAGATGTTCTATCTCAATACCATATTCAAGACACTATTTATTCACGTAAAATATGCATTTTATTATATTGATCGCAAATATTTTTTTTATATTGCTCTGATGGAATATAAAAAAGTTAAGTGAAGTGAAGTTTTCCTTAAACCATCTGGTTTTATTAATCATATATCGGTTCAAATTTTGTAAGTAATGTTACACATGTGAGAGATGATGCGCTATATGCTCTAATTTATAGCGATAAAATTCTGTGATGTAATGTATGTAAATGTGGCTTTACAATATCACATCTACAATACGAATGTTTATTAGGTGACTCGATAGATGTTGGCAGTATGTGAATATATTCATAACGACTAACACGTTTCGCTTCTTTTTCTCCTGCTTTTAAAAATAGCTCATTGCCATATGTGTTTAGAATACAAGTGGATGTTTATCATCACTTATAGATTATAAACATTATGTAATATTAACGTACGTATGTGGCAAATTAAAGTATACTTTGCAAACAATTATTATTATCAGTGATAAAAGATAAAAGTATTGTTTTGGCATTTATATAAAAATTATACCCATTCAAGTCAATGGTATTCTGCTGATAAACTGTTTCTATTTAAAAAGTGTTCCTCTAAAAATATTCAACATGTTTTTCGGCTGGTGGGATTTGTGTTTGTTAGTGTTAACCCTTATAGGGTTGATTTTGTTATATTTTTGGAATCAGAATCAATTTTTTAAAAGAAAAGGAGTAAATCACCTGACACCTCAGCTGCTATTCGGAAATACGTTGGATGTCATGCGTGAGAAGAGGCACTTGTCAGATGTCAACAAGGAAGCAAAAGACGCGTTTCCAGATGATAGGTAAATATTGCAGAATATGCGTATACTCACGTCGCTTTTAAAACACAGACTACTCCAGACCCGCTCTAAAACCAGCTGACCTTCGAGCTTTATTATTCTCGCTACGCCTATTTAGGAGATGATTTCATGGTCATTTATAATGTTTACTATGGCTATAAATGGTTAATTCTCCCAAAGTTATATATTTACAGTCATGTGAAAAACGTTTATTTATTTTAAAACAATATATTTTTTTATATTTAGATACACAATGCTTTTCAAAATATTTTAAAAAAATCAATCACCAGATATAAAGCACTGAGTGAAATTTCCGCATTAACCGTGAAAAAATAACTTGTCGCATATACGCGTTAAAATGCAAACAAAACTCCTAATAATCTTAACAACCCGCCAACGAGTGCATTTAAAGTAATTGCATTTCTCTACGACGATTGGCATTTCCAACGACTGTTTGGGTCATTTATAAATTAAATTATATTATATCAACAAGACATTGACAAGCGCATAAAGCAACCTGCGAAAGATGCGGTGTTGAATATTTCAAAGGAACGGAGTTCAGTTTCAGTGTCTTCAACAGGGACGTCATTTGGGGGTGAGGGGGGGGGCAGGTGGTGTTATTTTCCCTTCTTGAAAAATGCCAGAAAAATGTATTTCATTTAACGAAATCAAAATATTATAGATTCTAAACCAGAAATTCTCCAATTATCCTTAAAAAAATATAATAAAACAGTCTCGAATCTACTCCATAAATATTTGTTAAATATGTCATTGCAGTGAAATAATAATAAAATACATTTTCACCGGTAAATGTATATTTTTTAGCAATGAAAATATATTTTATCTGACAGGAGCAGGTAAAATTATATGAACTTTTCCATACGTAGTAATATATACATTTACATAGTGAATGTATGTTTTTCAGTGAAGTTATATTTTGACTTGTGAAGTCCAAATATATTTTCACAAGTGAATATATATTTAACTGATATCATAATCACGACAAATAAAGCAAAAGAGCGATACAAAAAATAAAAACTCTGAAGCCTTGTCATTTATAGCTAGAAAGAAATCCACCTACCCCTTGAAGAAATGCGTTAAAACGGGTACCAAGGCGCAATCTCAACTAAGATGATGGTTTTAGTGAGTGAAAACCTCACTTTAGCACGCATTTCTTTACATTTATTTGTGGTGTCTTAACACATTGCAAATATGTCGCGTGCTCGAGCAATACCAAAAAATATTCATATAACTTTTGATTTTAAAATACTTTTTTATTCGTACTTAACAGTATATAAATTATATTTATGAACACTATTTTAATTTAACTTTGTAACACCTAATTATTTTATAGTTTTTCTAAAAAACAACTTCTCACGTAAAACTTACTACTATTATATTTTTTCACTTCCAGATATGTCGGTATTTACAACTTCACGAACCCATTGGTCCTAATTCTAGACTTGGAATTGATCAAAAACGTCACAGTAAAGGATTTCGACCATTTCGTGGATCATATGCCATTCACGGACGAAGATGTGGACCCTACAATGGGAAAATCTCTATTTGCCTTAAATGAGGACAGATGGCGCGAAATGAGAACGACTTTAAGTCCAGCTTTCACGAGTGCCAAAATGCGCGGAATGCTACCCCTAATCTTGGAATGTACCGACAACTTAGTGGAATATCTCAACAAAGAAATAGAACACCCATCTGCTAAAGGTTTATTATGATTTATAATTATGAAAATATTTTTTATTAAAATATATATATGTAAAATATGTTTTTTTTTTTTAGAAATTGGATATGTAGAAATAGAAATAAAAGATCTCATTGAACACTTGACCAATGATGTGATTGCTTCTTGCGCATTCGGCTACAAAATAAACTCTATTGCTGACCAAAAAAATAAATTTTATACACTGGCTAAAAAATTTACACAATTCTCTAATTGGGACAATTTAAAACTAATGGCATTTTTCATGTTTTCCTCAGTGTTTAAAGTAAGACGTTGACATGGTACTGCTCATGTATTCAATTATCTAAATCACCATTAATTATTTTTTCAGATTTTTAATTTAAAATTAAGATCAGATGAAATAACGTCGTTTTTTCGCGACGTTGTAATGAGCAACATAAAGATGAGAGAAGAAAAAAATATTGTCAGACAAGACATGATACATTTACTGATGCTGGCTAAAAAAGGAGCGTTGCAAGCTGAAAAAGAACAAGGCACCGATTCTTCCTTTGCGACTGTAAAAAAACACACATTTAGCAGCAAATCCAAAAAGATTGGTATTATACTTAAATGTTTATTTATTTTTTAACATATGTATAAAAAATATTATTTTTTTAGAATGGAGCGATGACGATATATTAGCTCAAGCAATGATATTTTTATTTGCTGGTCTCGACACTACTTCAAACGGTATCAGTCATCTTCTGCATCGATTAGCTGTACATGATGATATAAGAAATAAACTTCAACAGGAAGTAGACGATTATATGTTGGAAAATGATGGAAAAATAGAATATCTCAGTCTTAACAAGCTTACATATCTCGACATGGTTTTGAGTGGTTTGTATTATAATTATATATGATTAATCGAAGTGAAAATAAACAGAAAAGTAACTGGCGGTCATTTTTTTGTCTAATACGACGTTAACTTTTAGTGAACTCCTTTTGTCGTCACTGCTTTTTACGCTGTAAAATGCGTAAATTTAAATTATACTTTATAAAAAGCGAAATCGTTCTCTTTTGTGCGTATTTTATGAGATAAGAACATAGGGGACGTGTTCTTGTTTACAAACTAAATACAAAATCATTAAATACATAAAAATAGGGAAAATGTTTGATTTGCCGATTTTGTTAAATTCACAAAATACAGTTAAAAGAATTTTGTATGAGTGCCTAGTCCCCTATAGCGTAGTATTCCTATAACGAAGTTCCAATCTTTACTCTATAGGGGGTCAACTGTATATATAATTTTTTTAATAATACTGGTAATATTCATAATTGATTCATTAATATACGTTTTTTAATTCAGAAAGTTTGAGAATTTGGCCACCAGTGCCTTTTTTGGATAGAATGTGTGTAAAACCTTATACACTCCCACCACAGAACGATAATGGAGGTGTCTCTCATGAAGTAAGTCCATTATTTACTCACGTAGATTTAATTCCTAGATATTTTAATAATACGTATACCAAATTTTAGATGAAAAAAGGTGATCTTCTGTTTATACCCAATTATGTCATTCAGCATGATCCTAAATATTATCCAGATCCAGAAAAATTCATTCCTGAACGCTTTTCTGAAGAGAACAAGTCAAAAATAAATCCATATAGTTATTTGCCATTTGGTTATGGACCACGTGCTTGTATTGGTACGTAAATATATTTTTAATTTTAAATATATGCTGATTTTAAATTATATTATTTTTATTTTAGGATCAAGGTTTGCTATATTAGAAATAAAAATCGCTGTTGTGAAAATACTGGCAAATTTTGATATAGTAGCGACACCAAAAACGGATTCCAGCTATCAAATTAAGCCCCATTTCTTTGAAATGTTACCTGTGAAAGGATTTTGGATTGGATTGAAAAAGAGAGACAAATAGACATTTAATTATTATAATATACCTTTTATTTGTTTGTAACTAATAACATGTTTTTATATGTATTATTGTAAAATGTATTTAATATTTTTTTATTGATAATCAATATATGACTATATTAAATATTTTTTTATTTATATTAACCACTTACCCTTTTTTAAATTATTTTAATAAATAAAGCATATTAATATTTTTTTCAATATATTATTATATTTTATGTTAAAAAATATATATTTAATAATTAATTACGCCTTTATAAATTAAAATCATATTTTACAATAATCTCAAGTGTCATTTTTTCAATGGCCGCGAACAACGCTGTTAGAGCCAAAATCAATTGTCAAATTGAAAATGTCAAGTTGACTCATCGAAAATGGCCATCTTTAGCGTTTTTCAGATATTTTCTGTAATTACGCTATGTATATTTTTAATCGGCTTACTTAATAATTTACTCACCGACAAGGAAAATGGATGTGAGATGACGTATATGTACGAATATCCACAGTTCGTGGTAAGTTCCTCGTTTTAATTAATGATAGCTAAAAACACTCTCATATTAAATTACATTCGAAGCCATTTTAATTAGAATGATATATTATTCACTTAACTATATACTGATATTACTTTATGGTTATATCTTATTTGCGTTTTCAGAGAATCAAAG
Organism: Plectrocnemia conspersa; assembly: GCF_051122295.1. Taxonomy (NCBI): domain Eukaryota; kingdom Metazoa; phylum Arthropoda; class Insecta; order Trichoptera; family Polycentropodidae; genus Plectrocnemia; species Plectrocnemia conspersa. Next base: position 3,256,849 of record NW_028277177.1, on the reverse strand, counting down.
TACCAGAGAACAACATATTTCCTCAGTATGGATTGTATGCTTACAGCGAAGGTAGATTCACGGAGAAAGCCAGAAAGATGAGGTATTGCATAATAGTGAGTGAATAATAAATCAGACGATAAGATAAGATTATATTTATATAAAATGTTTACAGATTTGATGGAATACCTGTATTATTTTTACCTGGAAATGTCGGAAGCCATAAACAAGTGCGTTCTTTAGCATCAGTAGCACTGAGGAAAGCCTTTCCTTTAACTAGATATGGATTTCATTTTGATTTTTTTACAGGTATAATGAATATTTTCAAATATACCTCAAATAAATGATGTTAATAATTCATAATATTGATTGATTTTCATAGTTGATTTTAACGAAGAGTTATCCGGGTTGTTTGGAGGCGTTTTAGAGAATCAGGCAACGTTTTCATCGCATTGTTTAAAAACGATCCTCGATTTATACCAATCGAACAGAGGTTCAAATCTTAAACCTGAGTCTGTGATTATTATAGGACATTCTATGGTATTGTTTTAAATCTTCTGCACCTTTTAATCTTTATTTATAGTATTATATATATATGTTTAATTTTTACAGGGCGGAGTAGTCGCCAGATCTTTATTGACATATCCACAAAATAAGAATATCGTAAATTTAATAATAACTTTAGCAGCGCCTCATCGATGGCCTATCGTTACTATAGATCCGTACTTTAAGAATTTTTACGATCGCATTGATAATTATTGGAATTTAAAATTAATCAACAGTACTAATTTAGCACCGATAGCGAGTCATTGGAAAAATAAAGTGTTTATTACAATCGGCGGAGGATTGAGAGACTTTCTGGTTTCCCCGCCGTTTATAACTTCCACCCATAGTGACATAACTGCTTTGGTGAGTTAAACTATAAATATAGAGTATTTTTATTATATAGTATAATTTAATTATACTCCTTATATACAAATAATATTTTAATTGTTTTATATTTATCATTTAATTATAGACTACAGCAATACCTGGCGTTTGGCTATCAACCGATCATTTGTGCATTATTTGGTGCAAACAACTTGTTTTGGTATTGAACAGATTGCTATTTTCCGTCATAGATCAAAACACTAAACAATTGACAACGAATTCAACTCATATGATAAACATGGGAAAACATTTTTTAAAGGTAGCGTTCAATTCAAATTAATCTTAAAGACTAACTTACCTAATATACATTATACTTTCAGATAGGACACAGTAAGAATTATACATTGTACAACACTCCAGTAGAATTCATACCAGATGCAAATTGGCACGAAGATAGCAGACGCAATTACAACTTCAGACATGATAAAATTTCAAAGTAACATATACATCACAATAATTAAATTTAATCTTAATGAACTACTCTATATATAAATATTTGCAGAACCTGGTATTACATGATTCGGCTAATAGATTTACCCAATAACGAAGCTGTAACTTTTCAATCCGTGGATCTGATGGATAAAGAGTGGTTATTTGGCTGTCAAGCTAAATACGTACACGGACAACATCGAGTATGGTATGTAATTTTTAAACTTACTATGCTAATATATATTGTAATATAAAAATGATTATATGGTACACAGTATGAGCGGTAGACATTTATCTCACTTTTCTCGCTGGGGAGCTTCTCGTCTCGGACGAAGACGTATTGCCACGTTGGATCTTCGAGCTCTTCGCGCCTCTTATCCGCATTGGACTCACGTCTTATTGAGAGTCTCGCCGATAAACAGACCGGTACATATTCTTGCCTTATTATCTGAAGCATTTGTATTGATTTTGTATAATTTATAGGTGGAGATTCAAGTGGATATTCACAGCAAAGGCTCAAGACAGATTCAAGGAAGCGTTCCACCTCTGTACGGTTTATCTAAAAAGGTTTTGATCAAACAAACCGAAAAAAACGCGCTTCAGTATAATATCACTCTGCCCGGATTAGATATGTTGTATCAGGCGTATTTATTACATGTTGAGCCAGTGGATGAATGCGGATTAGCCAAAAGTCATCATGCAACAGCAGAGCTGATAATACCTTGGGCTGACGGTTTCGAAAGCTCGCATTTTTTCACGTAAGTATTTTTTTTAGGGTGTAAAATAAACATAGCTCACTAATCAACGCCTTTAATTTTACAGAGAAACTCAAAAGTCGCCAATGAAAATTCGTTTAATGAACGGAAATCCCAATATACAGAAAAACAGCACACATCATGTCAATGTTATACTGACGCTCGATCCTCAATGCAGTTATCAAATAAGGTAGTATTATTACTAGGAAAGATATGATGAAAATACAGGTGTGACAAAATAATAGGACCAGATATTTTTAATTTAAAAAATTATTATATAGCAACAAATTTACTTTAAATACTCTTCTCGGCATACTCGCTATTATAGTTTTATTTCTTTTTGGATAGTTCACCCACACATTTTCCATGTTATTTTTTTCAAAATATCTAAATTAGTATTTGAGCACTTGTAAACGATGGATTAAGAACTGCTTAACAATTTTATATTGGATTCATATCAGGTGAAATACTTGGCAAAGGTAAAACTTATATATTTTTACTTGGCAAGTCTTTATTGATTTTCCCGTGTGGCAGGGAGCTGCATCTTGCATAAATATAGTTATTTTTCATATTTTCGTCAATAAAATATGGATAAAAATATCTAGCTAAAACGTTTTTATATTAATATTGATTAATCGTTTCTCAAACAAAACTAAGGGGACCGGCACCCTTGCCGCTAATAACAGACCATAACATCACTGAACTTTACTACTTTTTTTATACATTCTTCTTTGTACTTCTCCGAAGGTCACCTATTTACATAATCGCATTGTTCTGTCAACGTGCGTATGTTTGTCTCGTCAGAGAAACATTACAGTAAACATTTATAACATGAAGTGACAAAAATAATTTAAAGACATACAATTTCCAATCATTAGCAGTCTAATCTCGGTGTTCCTTGGCCCATTCAAAGCATTTTTTTCATCACGTTTTTTAATTGTGGCTTTTTCACTGGTGTTGCTTTTAACATCCACCTCGCGTAATCGACGTTTTAAATATCTCTTAGATGTTTCATTTTCTTCATCATTTAAAATATCTGTTACACTTTTATTTGTAACCCATCTATTTCGCAATGCAATAGAAATCTGTCCGTCCGAGTTTTCGTCCACATTTATATCATTGTGCTTCTTTGGGCCATTTTATAAAAATAGCTGTTTTACACAAAAAAATATTTTTTAAATACTATCGAATTAATTTACAAATTACCAATTATGATATGGGTGAAAGTTTAGAAAGAGATTAAAAAAGAAAACGTAATTATTTTATTCGAATGTTTTGACAGCACCAAAAATTGCTGCACACTGAATCATATGCCCAACCCTTTGGTTATAGATATGTTCATTGTTTTTTTTGTTGAAAATCATCGCCTACTACATTAGTTGCTTGCAAAATATCAAAATATGTGTTGCAGTGGTCCAATTATTTTGTCACACCCCCATAATCAGAGCCAAAGCAATAATTTTGGCACCACTTTATCTTATTTTTTTAACCTTTATTTTCTGGGATGTGTAACTTTACTCTATTCGCATTAACACAATCAGTTTGAGAGCTATCCATTTCATCATTATTGATAATTTTAAAAGAGAGCTATAGCTCTAAAGCACACAATACTGATATACGTTCAATATACTTATCATTTGCCCTGCTTTTATATTATACAAATTTATAGAAAAATATTTTAACTTCTATAAATTTGTATAAAAATTATGTAAGTATATCGAACGTATATCCGTATCATATGCTTTAGAGCTAATATTAGGGCCGTAAACCCAAACTTGACATCTCTTTCTCAATTATGAATAATGATAAAATGGATAGCTCTCGCACTGACTGTGTTAACACAAATAGAGTGTAGTACACATTGCTTCAAATAATTTAAATATCTATATAAATATAATAAATACTGGGTTGGAATCTTAAGATGCATTTTTGCAACCCGCTCTTTGAGCAACAAGAAAGAGAGGACTTATTTGTGTTGTATATGTATGCAGGGGTACTAAAGTGAATTATTATTTCTCGATTCTAATTTTAGAAAAAAAAATCATTTAAAAATTATAAATCATAATAAAATCGAATTATTAAAAAAACGACCATTGACTGACCAACTTTTGCCCCCACCCCTTTTCTCTAAAAAAGCTTAAATAACGTCCCTGATACTAAATCAGAAATTCTCGTGTTTATATCCTTAAAAAAAAGCAGTCTCGAATCTATTCTGTAAATATTTTTTTAAATATGTCATTTCAGTGAAATTATATCGCAATACATTTCCACCAGTAGATATATATGTTTGAGTGAAAATATAATTTATTTTCACCAGTAGACATATATTTTTACTAGCGAAAATATAATTTAACTGATTAAATTATATGCTGCTCTAAATTGCCTTTGAAACTCAATTTGACAGTAGCAAAATGTTTGCTGTTCAAACTCAAACCTAACCTGTACGAATTAACCAAACCCAACGTGACCTAATAAAAGTTTTAAAACTAATTATGGTTTTAAAACTTTCATTAAGGCAATTTCAATATAAAAACTAAACCAACTCATCTCAGTAAAAAATAAGCGGAAGAAGAAGTACAGACAGATCATAATTTTTGCTTATTTTTAATTTGCCAAAACTGTTCTATCATGATAGTTTTTATTTAGAGTTTGTTTGTAAAACACTTTTGTTATTATCGATTTTTTTAATATGTGTAAGTAAAACTTTTAGTATAAATTAAACAATCATTCATTGAATTTACACCAAAAGTTTTGAGATCTCAATTTGATCTTCTGATTTTTAATAAGAAATTTAACAATGATATATTTTCTATTGTGTCTGACACCACAATTTATTAAAAACCAATCAACTGATATGAGTCCTTCTCTAATAAGATGGCTTTGATTATTTCCATTGAATATATCAGCGTTTTTATCTCAATGTATACAATACCTAAAACAAATAATAATAATCTTCATGGTTTCATCCATTTATGTTTAATTTCAGCATTTCAGTGTCACTATACGATGTTCTCGGCCAGTTTTCAAGACACTACATCACTTCCCTTCCTGCCTACTTGGCCGCTATACTATTACTAGTATTACGCCATTGGGCTGCTGTCATGGGCTCAAAAACCAAGTCTAGTATATCATTCCACGCCGGCCTTTGCAGCGATTTCGTTAAGCCTTACTACATATTACTATCAGCACGTCTAGGGTCTATGTTTTTAATGTAAATTAGTTAATATTTTATTTATGTATGCATATATATTTTTTATAATGCTTTTATAAAATTTTAGAGGTTTACCCATATTCCAAAAAATGAGCTCCATGCTACTAATCGGCGGAACTCCTTCGCAGAACTTTTTAGTTTTACCTTTACTCCTGTTTATCATAGCTCTTGGCGTTGCGCATATACTTGGAGCTGTATGTTGGGGCTTTATCATATGTTCTGGTCAAATTGCACATCGAGTATTATTGAGGTAAGTCTTTGTTACTGTACTATTTTATATTATTCATGATTTCTTAATACTATTCATTTTTAATAGATTAGTATCTTTCGGAAGAGGCGGTGGAAGTAAATTTTGGGAATGGGTGGCCAAAGAGGTCGGAAACGCTCCTGGATTTGGCGGATTCCTTCTCTTTGCTATCGGAATTGGATCTTGTGGTGCAGCTTCTTTAGTAGCCGGAGCAGTTTTTTACTTCTTTTTGGTTAGTATATGTTGCTTTATATTTTCAAACTGTATTTATTGAAAATGTTTTCTTTTAGCTTACAAAAATATATGAAGACTATTTGGAAGACTTTGTCTATAAAACCATAGCGAAGGTCGCAAAAAAGATCGGAAAGATTAACATTGATAAGAGTGATGATAAAAAATCTGAAGAAGAAACTACTACTTCTAAAACTGAAGAAATTGCACCAAAAATCAATGAAGATATCGTTGACGAATCAAAACTCGTTCCTGTGATCGAAGAAGTGAAAGACAAAAATAATAAAGAAGAAGAAAGCAAAGAAAAGGACACAAAAAATAAAAGAAAAAATCCAAAGATTGATAGTGAGGCAGTTTTAAATTCGTTGCACTTTCACTTTTGTATGTTCTTCATTTGGGCGATGGTTACAATTTTAAACATACCGACACTGTTAACATGGGCTCACAATTTCAAGTAATATACATATTAATATATTAATCTAAAAAATCTGAATTTAAAATCTGATTTATGTTTTTACAGATATAATAAAATATTAGAAACGGACCCGTCGTTCTATCCTAGCATCATAATGTCAGCGAGCGCTTTCAGCTTATGGCAAATAGACGCTCCAAAATATAATATGTAAGTATATTTTATAGTAATTATTAATAATTTATATTTATGATTCTGTTTTTATTTATAGAAAATATTACAATATACTGGACAAGGTGATCTACGTAACGGCGGTTGCGGTAATTATGATAGCTCCCATGGCTTTGTATCGCCTGAATTATTTATTATCGGCCATATTTTTTATCATTACTGCGCATCAAACGTTTTCGTTTGATCAAAAAACAAACAACGAAAGCGATGCAAAAGCTGATGACAAAGACACAACTCAGAGTTCTGAAAGTGTTGCAAATATTAACACTGAAGATGTAGGGACAGATGAGATTGTGTTGGAAAAAGTCGAAGAGATAAAGACAAAACTAGACGCTGAATAGTCGCGTATTAATAAAATAGATTCGTTGCTTAATTTGAATAAAATGGCACGCCGAGTTAACTAGTTGTAATGTTGTTGTTCAATATTTATGAATGAAAGTCTGCTTTCCGTTATTATCTTCTGGATAATGCGTATACAATTTCGTATTCTTATGCAATATGAAAGACGGTATTATGAATCTTATTAAACCAATCGATCAAATATTTTTTGTAATACTGTGGAAGCAGCGTATGTTCATTGACTTTATATTTATTGAAATATCTTTACTTTGCTTTGCTAAAACTTAATTTAGAAACATTTTAAAAACTCAAAAACAAAACATATCTAAGAAAATATCTATCTTATATGCAAAAAATAATAGATATTTTTTTGTAATATACAGATGCTTCCAAACTTTTTAAAAAACATTTACTATTATAATACTTTTTTACCGAAATTACGGAATGTGTAATAAGTAAATTTGCTACTACTACTTTTTAGACTCGTTAAATGTACTTTTGCAAAGAAAATATGTGATAGTTTAAGAACTCGCAGTGAGAAATTTTCTAATTTTACGAACTACATTTTTATTTGATAATAGCTCACCATATTTCATGTTTTTTAATTAAAATTATATATGTATTTCTGTAACGGATGTAAGTGTTATCTATTTTATTCATAAATTTGCGCTTATAATCGCACGCTTTGCACTCGAAATCTCGAGCTTCACGCTCTTATTAAGAATTTAGAAAGAATTTTCAGAGTGATTTTTTCTAACTTATTCATAAATTTGTGCTTATAATCGCATGCTTTACGCTCGAAAACTCGAGCTTCACGCTCTTATTAAAAATTTAGAAATATTTCTCAGATACGATAAGAAACTAAATTTTACCTTATGTTCTCGTAAATACGCGAGCAAATTAAAAAATCAGAAATATTTATCAGATAATAATGAAGAAGAGATAATATTCGTGCTCGTATTAAAAAAATTAATAGAATAAGAAACTAAATTTCTTGCACATAATCATATTTTCGCTCTCATAATCTCGTGTTTTGCACTCAAAAAATCGAGCTTTGCGCTCGTATTACGAAATCAGATTCGATAATAATCTAAATTTCGCGCTCTATGCTCATTCTCTTGCGCTTTGCGCTCATATTCAGAAATAATATAAGAATCGTGATAAAATATTAAAAATAAATTACGCTTCGCGCTCGCATTTCTCCTCCATATCAATAAATCAGGAATGTTTATCGAATCAGAATCATAAGAACCAATGCTTCGTACATTTTAAAATATTAATAATAGATTGAGTAAATCTAATTAAAACGTCTTATCTGTCAATAAATTTCAAAACAAAAAAATTGTTCATCAAATCAATTTCTTTCTTTATCTAATGAATAGTCAATAGGTCATAATTTTGGGAACATAACGACATGAATTTAAATTGTGTTAATTAATTTTTTAATTTATTTATTTCTTGCTCTAAAATAATTTTAAAATGCCTACTTTAAAAGCAAATAAGGATGAATATAATTTTTTTATAATAAAAATGTAACATATAATCAAATATTTTATATTCAACTTTGCTACAGTTAAAAAATCTCTAATTAGTAAATATTTACAACAACTGCAGTCGATGAACGAAATCCCATCATCGCAGTACAGAAAAGTTATCTCCTAGTCTCCCGCCTTTAACTAATAAGTGTCACGAAAAAGATGATCTCATCTTTCGCATACAGTGTTAATTTAATACCAATAGTCTTAATCATATATGTATATTTTTGAATTCCTAACTTGAATCAAAGTGAACAGTGAAAATATATACTTTATTAAAGATATTCTTAAATTACTAATACATTAATTTATATTCATGTATAACTCATATTTAAAAGCTTCTGCATCCGATAACTAGGCTGTCTTGGGTATAATTTGTTATAAAAATATAATTTTTCATATACACCAATAGCGTTCAAATAGTTATCTTTTTACTAAAAAAAATTGCTAGTCAATACAAATATTGTGTACAAATAAATTTGTTAACCATCTTCAAACCACGTTTGCCTCCGACTTTGTGAACACGTTTGTTGTGTAGTTTTACAAATAAGCGAATCGTTATAAAGATAGATTTAACAATGGTCTTACATGTTCTATGTATAATAATATAATAATGATAATGTTGTTCAATTATTCCTTATTGGATGCGAATTTGTATTCGAGTCATATGAACGAACGCATTTATGATTTTCAGTATTAATGTCTTCCTAACGACCGTCCACTACATATATGTGGTCACACTGAATAGTTTATAGTGAATAAAATGTTTTATTGCTTGCGAAACTTAGTGACAAAATCGACAATGGTCTAATGAAAACGAAAAGAACTGGTATTTTTAATCAATACGAAATTTAAGTATTTCTCTCTATAGTCAAATCAATTAGTGAAGTACGTACGTTGTACAGATCATATGCCTTATAGTTATGTAAGTGTGGATTTTAATTTTTTAAGGAATACATATTGTAAAAATTGTTATTATATTATACATAGATCATTTTAGCTTTCTTGCTTATACGGCTGTAGATGTTATGATTGATATCATACTATACATTATTTACGCAGTCATAGTTTTAAATAATATCGTAATGATAATTGCATAATTTTAGTGTAGAATATTTTTGCACGTTTTCCGGCACTGTGTTCTGTTTGCAATTTTTGTCAATTAATATTTTATTTTTTATTGCATTTTCTATTTTATAAATAAAATTATACTTACTATTTTTTTAATTAAAATATGAAGCACTTCAAATAGACTGTTATCGATTAAATGTTGTGAAATATTATATATAAAGTATATATAAGGTTTTATTATGTACTACTCATTTTAAATCGTTAAATATCAACTAGTCCAATTCACTAAGAGAAAAGTACATGAAGCACTACAGCTAAAATTAACACGTTGTGGTTCTTTATTTATAAGTTGAGCAATACATTTTATCAATTATGTATGTACCAGTATAGTTTCTAGTAACTTAAGAATTCCTGGAACTCATTAGCGTAAAACTCATACAAGTGGTTCTTACAAGAGTTCTTTTAAATTTACACCAATATGAAAATTCTGCAAAGCTCTTAACTGATGATAGTAGGAAAGAGCAAGATTCGAATATATAGTGTGTTCTAAAAATTTTTATTGACAAACACTGTCGACTGTTTGCAGCACTTAGTAGAATTCTGCTGCACCATTGATCTAGAATCGGAGTTGTCAACCTTTTTATACCTATCGCCCATTTTTGTGTATTTCTTATGGTAAAAATTCCTTACTGCCCGCTAATGTCGCAGTAACTCTATACATAGTTACTGTGACAAAGGAAAGGTTTATAAAAAAATGGCTGCTTAAATTATTTTTTTATTTATACAAACATGTGAGGTTATTAGATAGTAAAAAAAACATCCATGGTTTTTGTTGCTGCTTTAATATCTCCCCTGCATTACTTGTCCAACTATTTAGATCATAATTTACCTTTTTTAAAATCACATTACATGTTGAAAAATGTCACAATAATGACTAACAAAAAAGACATCTAATGTGTCTTGTAAATTAAAAATGATTTAAATTCCCAGAACCCAACGTGTTAATAATATCATATTACCAAAATAATAAATTGACTTTATATTAATATACATATAAACGGAGTATAAATATTTTTAAATTTATATGACTTGTTGAACTCTAGTTGTTAAGTCATAGTGAACAAATTGTAACGTAACGTAGAGCTTGTACTACGAAAACATAGAAGTAGATTAGTATTAAAATGTTTGAATCAAAAATATTACACGAATAAAATACGATTGAGTTGACGTAAATTGGTTTTATTTCATTTTCGAAATTAATACAGCACAATAGTGCAATGCGTGGAATAGAACGAACGCGTTTAGAGCGCAAAATAGTTATATAAAAAAATCAAAAGTTCATAAATTAAGTGTCGGTAGATCGTTAATCCTTGCTCCTCCCCTTCTTGGGGTTCTTTTTGTTCCCTTGGCTGCTCGACGGCTGCCACTGCAGCGGCTTCCTTCTAAACATGGGCCAAGGAGGAACGGTGAGGATCGTGGCCAGTATGACTCCGGCGCCCAAGATGTACACCGACTGCGAGAACTGCTGGACGATGTAGCCCCAAACGAGGCCAACGATGCTGAACAGCGTGATGATGAACTTGTATAGCTGCTCGGCGTGCGCCTGGCCAGCGTAGTCGATATGCGTCGGGATTGAGCGGAAAAAATCCATGTTGCTGGCTGATTCGAACGTCACACGTCAGAGCCGGCTTGACAATGGTCCTAACACAGCGTTTGTCGACCAAGTCGTAACAACGTTTTTATCGACCATATAAAAAAAGAATATATGTACATTCACTATCAAAAAGGGTTCAAAAAAATTATATATATTAAAAAATCGGTAAAGGTGACGATTAGCGTTCGATACTATTAAGTTGGCAGCACTACATTGCACGCACACGCACACATGCTCATTCGCAGTTTGACGTTTGATGGAATGCTGCACGCGCATTCATAATATGACATTTGTATATGTCAGCTTCTGCATACCTAATAGATAAATGATGAACATGAATAAAAAATAAAGTTTTGTTATTTATTTTATCGATAATTTGTAATTTAAAAAAATGTTCATCTCTGAAATGATTTCTATACGTAAATTCGTGTAGATATGACTCGAACAAATAAATAGTAAATAAGGATAAATTATGAATATGAATAAAAAAAATTAAAATATTTGTTTATTTATTTTATTGATAATTTTCAATTAAAGTAATTATAAATTTTATAAATATATCTTCGTCTCTAAAATAATTTCTAAACATAAATTCGTCTAGATATGACTTAAACAGACTCTCTTCAATCTCGAAATGCCGCTTTAATTTCGTCTTGGCCCGCATCCACAAATTCTCTATATTTTGAGTGTGGACAAACGAGTCGTTTGGATCCACGAAGTTTTGTTCGTGGATCACTACCGAGTGCTGATAGATTCCCTGGTTGATCCTTTCAATGTTTGCATATGATGCCCATCCGTCTGAGATAATGTGGGTACCGGGGAGAATATGCTGCAATATGCAGGCCTCTAAAGTGGCTGCAGTACGATTCGGTACCTCTACGAGAAAGCATTTGTTACTTCCTCTCTCAGTGCCGCCGAAGACCCAATGTCCCTCTCTGTAGTGGCCTCGATGGTACTTCCGGTGAAAAAATTTTGATTCGTCAATTTCCACGACAATTGCCTCACCATTATTGTCAGTACCACCGATTCCCTCATAATGTTTATTCAACCATGTTGAGCATTCAACCCGCATAAAGTTACACCAATCGATCACATTTCTTTTATACACATTGGCTTCACGGGCCATTCGCCGCTGAGGATCATCACAGCACCAAGTGTATAATAGTATTAAAACTTGTTGAATTTGGAGATGACTGCGGGAGAAAAATGAATTTTCACGCACAGACTTTTTGGTTCCGCATGTTGAACAACTCCATCTATACCCGTCTACTCCTTGGCTATATTTTTGGAGTGTGCAGAGTTGTTCACAAATACATGTCCTTGAATTTTGGATTAACTGCCGACGAGCACACCATCGAAGAACACCTTCCTTGTCAGAGGTTTCCTCCAGCAACGTCTTAAGACGCCAGGTTTCTTCACTTCGAATCTCTTCCAAGGTAAGTCGTTCGTCTGTTATTGTCGTTGAGTTTTGTCGTCTTCCTGCCATCGTGGGATCAAGAAACAGTAATGCAATGCCAATCGCGCGATACTCCCCAAACGTCAAACTTTGAATGAGTAATTGTGTGTGCATGCACGTGTAAGCTGTGCTCTGCAGTGCTGCCAACTTGACAATATCGACCGCTAATCGTCACCTTTACCAAAAAATCTTTAAGGTGCGCACTTTTTTAAAAATATATATAAATCGCAGCAAAAATATATAATACAGAAATGGCCTTATTTTCCCAAATGAACATTAGATGTACAATATTATGACTCTGACAACGTATTTTATTTCATATTTCTTTGTATTTTTTTTTTATTATTTATTCTAAATTAAATATTTAATTTCAATTATTAATAAACATACACATTCATCAAATATATTACTAAAATTATTTATGTAATATGTTAATATTACTTAAACATTTTTAAAAACAATAATACACGCAAGGAATCTTTGGTGCTTTTTATGAATATTCTTTTGTTACGAAACGGTCACGGCAAACAACATATCACCGGGACACAAAAACACCGTAAGGTCACAAATTCCTGTTGCACAATTCGACCTCAGATATGTCCATCAAGCAAATGTCACTTTCTAAAAGTGTTTCGTTGTTCTATGAAGCGAGTAAACATATTTCGTTGTTCTATGAAGCGAGTGCAACGATTGGCTGGATGATCGGTCAACATCCCTGCGCCAGCTTCTCTACCACTTCTCGGAGAATATAATACTCACCCGTTATAGTAACTCGCAATATATGCAATTAAAATAATAAATTATTACCAATTACGACCTACTTTTTACTGGTTGCGAAGTTACACCCCTTAGGGTTACGAAACCTTAAAGTCTCTTAACAAATATACTGTAATATTGATTTTAGAGATCGTAACTTTGAAAAATTATATTTATAGTTAACTTCCTCAATCCTAACATTTATTTCGAATTTCATGCACTGTGCTTCAAGTTAAAAAAAATATTAATTTATTGTGTTTTTATTCTATTTTAATAATTTAATTGAATTAGCCACGTATTTTTAATTTTATTATTATTCGAAAATGATTCATTTTTAAATAAATTTATATAAATGTAATTTTAAACTTTAAAATGAATTCATAAACGTTAGCAGAGCAATGTCATGAATTTATTTTGTAGTAAAATTGATTTGGAGGGAAAAAATAGTGATGATATAATTTCGATAAGCACTGACATGCCTATCATATATTCTAACAATGAAAACATTACACTAGCATTAAAAGAAATAAATTTAAATATTACTACAAAATTTACTAACAAAGTCAACGATTTGTTATGATCAGAAAAACAACACGATTTTTTCTCAAAAAAATATTTATTGTTAGTTAATAAAACAAAATTAAAAGTGTCGGTTGTTAAGTTAGTGCTAATTTAGAATTATCAAATGTAGAATCTGAGAAACATACTCATATTTCTAAAGAATGAAGTAAAATAAATACCATTACATACAGTTCTACTAAAATAATTTTATCATTGCTGCTTCAATAAATAAAACGAATAAAGAGTTTGTTTTTCCACAATTATTTTTTTTTAATTCAGTTTAGTCTTGATGTTGGGGTCTAATACAAAATGGATTCTTTAGGTTAGATACAAAATAATAAAAATCGAAAATGTTTTTCTATATTTCTAAAATAGATAAATTAACTTTGAAAATATATTGTAGTTATTATTTAAAAAATATATACATAGGATATTAAAAAATAGGAACTTTGTTTAAACAGTTAGGCTTTAATGATCAATTGTGAGTTGGTCTTTTTTTGTGTATTTTCAGGTAAAAATCTACAGTCATACTTCGATTTGCTCAGTAGATAGGATTTACAAAATTTCGCGTAAATCGAAACGTAGAACACATTCAACATTGAAAGATATGTTGCTAAAAATAAAAATTTGCGTAAATAGAGACTTACTCTATACAAAATTGGAATATAAATTACAAAATATCTCTGAAAGCGAACACATGCAATCATATATGTATAATACATATGTACAGTCTCGTATATCAATACAAAAAATGTCAGTGTGGTAAAAATATTGTTTATTATTACTTTACAACAGTACTATGTACCCAAAAATATGTTATAACAATTCTTTATAATATGTACATAGCTTTGAACGGGATAACAATTTTAATATCTCTTCGTCCTTAGAATTGATTCAAAATCATTATTATCATAGTAATATCTAGCAGTACATTTCTATTGACTTACACTTTAATAATCTTTTACCAATTCTTGCGTTTTATTTGTTCTCATTTGTTGATAATAAAATGCAGTAATTGTTGGGCTCAGTTTTAGTAATTCATAATGCAGAATCCATTGCATATTTTACCAAACGCACAAAATAACTTTACGAAGTGTCTTCTTAGCTTAGGGATTGAAACAGATACTTGGTTCTTCGAAAGCCATTATTTGTTTTGTGTCATATTATCGTACACTATCCACTTCTTATCCCCTGTTTTAATTTGAGACAAAAACGGATCGCGTTTTTGCCTCGACGATAGCGAGATGAACGTGCTTGTTGACACCGAACATTGCGTGTTTGTTTTGCCAATCAGTTTTAAGTGTTCCTATATTGTGAACCATGGAGATGCAAGTCGCCTTTTAAATCCCTGTTGCCCGATTTGAATCGTTGAAACCAAATCTGTTTACTGTCAGAATTACTCCATAAAATACTCTGTAAAGAGTTGAGTGGCCATCGAAATAAAGCAGCATACAATGTCTAACAAAATAAAATTGATGACACACGTAAAAAGAATAATAATATATATACCTATAAACGCATAATTGTCAAATAAATATTTGAAGTATGGTCGAAATCTAAGGTGCTAAGATATTAAAAAGTAGCAAGTTTGTCATTGCTACCGACGTTTACTTGTTTATGCAGTAGAACAGTACTATGTTTATTTATTATACTCATGCCGTCGCCTTGGAATCGCGTTAAAGGTTAATGAACATATTTTAAGATCGCTCGTTTAATTATGAACGAATTGGTGGTTTATTTTATATTGGCGACCAACTGTCTACAGTCTAATACAGTGACAGGCAGCAGACAATAATAAAAGATGATTATTCATTGACGTTTATCGATGTGAGGGAGTGCGAGATATGGATCTGGAGGGCCTGCGATCTATGGGCGTAGACTATGCCATTCTCGACAAGGAGTCCTCCGAGTCGTACCGCTTGTACGAAGACATCTGTCTGGGGGGCGAGACCAAAGCGAGCACCGTCAAAAGCGTCAAGGATCCCGAGGAGAAGAGGCTGCTGAAGCTGGAGATCAACCGGATCCGCATGGCGGAGCGCCGCGCCAACGAAACCGACGAAGAGCGGTCGCTCAGATTGTACAAGAACAAGATGCGCAACAAAATTAGGAGGGCCACCGAGACGCCGGAGCAGAGATCGGCCAGGAACCGCAGCAACATGGAGAGGAACAGGCAGCGCAGGATCAAGCAGAGGGAGCAGCACCCGGACGCAGAGAGGCTGTCGATAGCGACCAACGAGAGCGGCTCGTCGTATTACATCAACGATTTAGTGCGAGCGGAGCTGTCCGCTACGCCGCCGACGATACACGACATCGGTGTAAAAGACTATGAAAATCGGTAATAATAACATCCGTTGATTCGCTTTTACTAGCGACTTTGATCATAAGTGAACTATAAACTTTTTATTGTTAAATTAATTAGCTAATCAATTAGACTTATTCTCAACTAAGATATTTTTTTATATTTTTCAGATGAAGGAATAATTGGAAAGATTTATTAACTATTACCGAATTTATCAAGAGTACGCGAAAAACATATACTATCATACATAATAATTGTTTTGTATTCTATATTACTTATACAACTGGCGGCTATGGCTATGTGGAAATGTGGAAATGTCTATTAAAAAATTTAATAGTGTTTATTTGAAATATTGTTTTAATCATATTTCTGTATATAAAGATGTATTTTAAACAATCCTATTTTAAGTATTTATTATTTTTGATGTAATGAATTTATTCAGTCATTTTTTTAATAAAATTTACATTGTATACAGCTTATTGTTTTATTCAATAAATAAAGATAGAAAATGTTAATTGTGTAAACCAGTGTTTAGCAATCTTTTTTAAACAAAAATAAATTGTCAACAGTATTATTTTTTAATGGTTTTATTTGTAAAACAAAATTATTTACTACCATAATTAAGAATATGTTATTCCTTCTTTTGTAATAAGCATACTACACGAATTAACGTAAATACAAATTCGTATATACACTTCATAATTTTATAAGTCGTAATATTGTTATAAAAAGTCTATTATTGATCGCTAGATAACCAAGCGTTTTCTTTTGGCATAAAATTTAAACAAGGATTCCTCGAATTTGGCAAGAACAACTGCATGTCATTTAATGCAATATTATGAATCCTAATGAAGTGGCAATTAAATTTAAATTTAAAAAATAAAAAAACGACCACTGACTGGCCACTTTCATAGACGTTAGGGCCAAACGCACAACAAATACTTTTTTATTTGAAATTAAAAATAAATTATAAGTACAATAATTTGATTATGGTCGAAAATAAAGGTGTTGAGACCGCATCAGTTTACCGCTCGTCCGTCATGTCACCATGTTATTTGACAACCCGTCTTGTGATTTGACTTACGTGTTTTATACGCCGACATGAGACTTCTACAGACGTATTAGCGACGCAGTACTCGTTCGGTACACTGGTTTTATACTTTTGCGCAATCTTAGCCTTATTGTTGTTTTATTGAATTGTTTTTGTATGGAAAAACTTTTTCCTTTCACTGAATCGCTATTTTTATAATTTTGTGCCAAATATACGTATTCTATTCATATTTAGATAACAACTCTTGTATTCGCTTAGGTAGAAGTAAAATGGCGTCCAAATACCCAGAAGACGACTCCGACGATGCAGATAGTTGTAAGGTTAACTCTAAACAATCAAGTTTTTCGTCTTTAGAATTAATAAGCGATGGTAACTTATTATTGTTGTATAATCTAATAAACCTTGATGTATTTTTAATTACATTTGCTTTTTAATATTGTCATATAGATTTCGAAAACATGGTCGAATATGAAGCTCCGGAAGAAGATTATATGAATGACCTGAATGGTCCAGATTTACACTTGATATCGTCGATGGTAAAAAAAGTATGTATTCAATTACAATTCCTAGTGTTTTTGAGAAGTCATCCTTTTTCAAATAAATGGCTTTTCTTTTTTAGAACATATTAAATATTTTATGCGATTATTTTGGCTCATTTAGGCTCATTTCTCGATACTTTTAATGATCGTTATCTCGTGTTTATGATTATTAAGCTCAAATATCCAATTCAAATTTTTTATACTGGTGTAACAACAATCATGTTATTGTTTAGCTCCGCCTCCAATACATCCCTTAGTGTAACTGTAAATTTCAAGATGACTGTCTGATAATTACAAAGGATACTTGATCTAGACGTGTGTCTGGAAGCTTATGAACAAAAACTCTTCAATAGTATTGAAATGCCATAATCAGTGCATTTTTAAAACAAAAAAGATGCTGGAACTCACTTTTTATCAAGATTTTTACTAAAGAAAATTATATACGAATATCATTTAAATTTAGCACTATGTTTACGGGTACAAGTATATCAATTTGATGGTTGTCATTAAAAATAGGTATATAGTAACCAGATTTTCAAAAATAACAAGTTTTTGACAATAAAAATAGTGTTAATATATTTGCATTGAAACTTTGAATTTATTGATATTTTTTTTATTACATTAACACTTAGGCGGGTCTATTTACCGATTTCGTCCACTGGTGGTAGCTGGCGGGATAGGTAATAACTACCTTTTACGATTTCTGACGTTTAACAATGGGTCCAGTTGTTTCTACCCCGCAAACACTAAAGTGTTTTGTGATGATATCTATGAATGAAGGTTTGTACTACAAGAAAAAAAATATTTCAAGGCGAAAATATTTTTATTGTCGCCACAACTTCACATGTGGGGGACAATCAAAGAACTCTTTGCATCAACAAGCTAAAGTAATAAAACACAATCATAAATTACTTTTAAAGCGTGACAAAGCTTGGCATAACAAATTTAGCCCATGGAAGACCGAAATATAATTTACATATGATAATTCACATAGTTTATTTTATTTACATAATTAATTATTATCTATTTTTTAAACTAGAGATATAATAAAGTAGAATAAAGCAAATTTTATGATATTAATAATTATTTTATGCAACACAGATTGAAAACCATTGATAAAATAATTTTAACATATGAACCAATACAATGCAGAACATTTGATAAATTTTTGTTTTTTAATTCTGTTTAATTCAAAAATTATCATATATTTTTGTTATAAATCTGTGTTGCGTAAAGTTCTTGCGAAACAGCCCATTTTTACAGATCATGCGGGAAAAAAACGACCCCCCGGTTAAGTGTTAATATATAAAACACTAAATATATTTATGTATGTACATTACAATTACTTACATATTTATATACTTGATGTTTGATTATATTTGTCCATCGTATGATATTTATCGAAGTAATCTTTCATATGAACATATGATTTTAAATTACATTTTTAAACATCTTTGTTTTCCTTTACCAGTTTTTTAAACCTATTTGATAAGCCACGCCTAGTCCACACTATGACGATTTTTAGTCCTTCTATCAAAATACTATAATATTATTATTCATTCATATATATGTCACAACTTCTCCCTTGCGTATTTTTTATTGCTTGTGTACTAGTTAAATGTAATTTTTAGAAAAGTAAATTGGCCATTATACAGAGCAATCCAATTCGAGTTTCAATAATGGCAGCGCTGTAAATCAGACAGCTGTCAATAATCACGCATGTTCAAAGTATCAAATACCAGGACGTCGTTTTAACTTTTTCCATGGGGGAAGGGCGCGAAAGTTGGTTAGTCAGTGGTCGTTTTTTTAATATTATGATTTCATTCATATTCATAGTATTTCATTAAATGGCATGCATTTTTCTAGCCAAATTCAAGGGGGCGTCCCTGTTAGTGAGAATCGAATGAAGCATATCTAAACCGAAAACGGTGCCGTCGCTGTCGCAATGGGCGTTCACACTACGACTTATAATAATATTACAAATTTAATAAGGAACATATAAACCTAATTTTGCCCAATAGGAGAGCGCAAAAAACAATTATCGCTTCTCAGAAGTTAAAAATCCACATCAAAAGCAATAAAATCGTGCTGGCGCCATAGCAGTGGGAACGCCGACACGATTTTATTGCTTTTGACGTGAATTTTTTACTTCTGAGAAGGGATAATTGTTTTTGCACCCTCCTATTAACCAAAATTTGCTTTGAATACACTGACCAATATTCTTATATCAGAAGTTCATTTTAATATTGATAAGAATAGCTATCATATTTTTAAAACAGCGCCGACACGATTTTATTGCTTTTGCCGTGAATTTTTGACTTCTGAGAAGTGATAATTGTTTTTACGCCCCCTTATTAACCAGAATTCACTTTAATCTACACTTACATATATTAAGTTCATAGTAATATCGGTAAGAATAGCTATCATATCTTTAAAACATAGCTATGAAATCTTTAAATCATATCTTTAAACATTATTGAAGTGCAGATGCGAAATCTGTCTGTACTTCTTCTTCTGCTTATTTTCCCCCGAGAGTAATATTTTGGACTTGCATAATGAAAGTTTTAAAACTTCTAAATTAGTTTTAGAACTTTCATTACGTTAGGTTTGCTTTTGAACAGAAAATGGATGTTTCGCAACCGTCAAATAGTTTCATAGACATTTAAGAGCAGCATATAATTTCACTTGCGCCTATCAGCTAAATTATATTTTCGCTAGTAGAAATATATATCTTGGTGAAAATGTATTTAAACTTCACCAGTGAAAATATAACTTCACTAAAAAAAATACAACCATTTATACATCACATGTAAATAAATAATGATAAGTATGTATGTAAACATATTTATTACTATGTATGCCAGATAAATTATATTTTCACTTGTAAAAATATATATATATCTACCGGTGAAAATGTATTACGATATAATTTCATTGAAATGCCATATTTTCGGGATAGATTCAAGACTGTTTTTTTTTATATATTTTGTTTGAGGGATAACCCGATAATTTCTGGTTTAGAATCAGGTATGTTATTTCTAGAAGAGGGGGGGGGGGGGAAAGTTGGCCAGTTTGCGATTATTTTTTTAATATTTCGTTTTAATTAAAATTCATAGTATTTCATTAAATGACATGCATTTTTCTAGCAAAATTCAGAGGGGGGGAATCTCTCCCCCTCCCTGCAAACGCCGTCCTTGTTGAATATACGAATTTGTTTCGAATAATAAATTATATTTTTTTTGTATTAAATATTTCTAGTTATTATTTATGTAACTAGAAGTATTTAATAATAAATAAACGGAATAAAATATTCTAAATTGTGGTAGTAAATATTTTTTTAATACAAATAATACATCACTTAGAGCCGAACCGAAAACCACGTTAATTTTTCTGCAACCGAACTGATATATTTTTTTTTAATTGAACCGGAACGGAAAATATATTCTGATATAATTTCACTGAAATGACATACACCCAACTCTTTTTTTTCACAGTGGATATGTTCTACAAAAATCGTTCTAAAAAGTGATAGAATACATAACAAAATCGAAGATTGGTTCCCTAAATGATAAATATAAAAAATATAGTAATGATTTTAATTTCTATAAATTTGTTCAAAATATAAACAGGAGTAATGATAAGTATATCGAACGTATATCCGTATCGTGTGCTTTAGAGCTAATAGTAGGGACGTATACCCAAACTTGCCATCTCTTTCTCAATTATGAATAATGATGAGATGAATAGCTCTTGAACTGACTGTGTTAATGCAAATAGGGTATAGTTAATATTTAATTTCGAAAATACGGAAAATTCCGTTGCCTGCCAATAACGATAGTCCAGAAAAACATGGAATTTTTCATAACCCGACAAGTGTTAATAATACAATTTTTTTAATACCGTATAAAAAATTTTAAATTTGCCATTATTTTTTTAGGTTGGGTGCTGTTCTTATTTAAACGAAGATGTTGAAGCAGCATATGGAGCAAACGGATATTTATTTTCGGATCAACCTCAGCCTAGCACTAGCGGAATATCTACCAAAACTTCATTAAATCCGTGTTCGTCCGAGTTTTACCCCGAAAAGAGCAATAAATCTTCCAAAACTCCATTAAATCCGATCTCGCCTGAATTCAACCCCGAAAGGAGCGATAAAACGTTTTCCAAAATAGAAGAAACAGTCACTAAAGGTACCAAAAATAATTTTAAATCAAAAAAACGTCTTCGAAACAAAGGTGAAAGTGATGACTACGATAGCAAAATCTCAGAGAATCCGCGTAAAGAAATTAAAAACTGTGAATATGAATCTAGTAGTACAGATGTAAATAAAAAGATACGATGCGTCGCATTATTGAGCATCATGCAAAATGAAAAAAAAATAACGGGAGTATCTGAAATCTCTGAATCGGACAAATTATGTGACGGCGTGAAAAAAGCTTTTGCAAATATAACCGACGATGACTTTGAATCGTCTTTGAAGCGTATGGAATTGATGAACATCGACAATGATATTAAAGAGGGCTTGTCAGATCGCAATTTGACCACGCTCTCGAGCGACATTAACCCTATACAGAAAGTCTTATGCTGGCTAGAAGAACCGGGTAACTATGGGAAAAAAATTGGAGAAGAACCGAAACATATCCTGTCGACCGAGCCGTCGGTTTACGTGCCAAAGCAAGAGGTCCTAGATTTATACAATGAATTAAAGAAGAAAAAAGAGCTGAAGCACAAAGACGCGCAAGAAAATCAAATATCTTGGGGATGTGTTCAAGATAAAGTGAACAAAGCAAATTGATATATTTGTTTATTATTGTACATTGATCCCTGGTTATAAATGTAGATAATTCAACTTTCTGGAAATTTCGTTAGTCAGCGTAAAAATCATAAAATATCCTTTCACGTCCGGAACGATTATGTAATTCGATTTTTAATATTTAGTTAAAAATCTGGACTTTTATTGCTACAAACTCTTATCTTAGAATTACACTGTTACTTTTCACTTATCTTATTTACAAACCAAGGGATCGATTGAACGATATATTGTCAAGTTTTTGCTAAAGTTGTATCATTATCGAGCTGTTAAAATCAGTTTTTACTATTTTTATTCCGGACAGCCTTTCTTTAAGAAACGGCCTCCTTTTAAATTTTATATCATCAACAATTTTTACAGTTCTATTTTGATATAAGAACACTTCATCAACCACCGAAGATCTACCAATCAATCTTCTGTTGTTTCTTCGGTGGTTAAACGATATCCATTCTTGCGATGCGATATGCACACATGTTTTCCGATTTTGATAAAGATTAAAAATAACTCCCTTATGGAGACTAGAGCTTCTATTGGTCCTGATGCATCAGACATTGCCCTTTTATACTGATCTAGCAATTGACTTTCCATATCAACACAGGCTTGAGAATGTTATAAACATTTGTAATTTTGTCTAATAAAATAGTATCATCGGCTTTTATTGATTTATTAGACCGAAATAACATTTATTTAAAGATACTATTCGGATTTTTTCTTTCTAATACTACTAGTGTTAGTTACAAAGGTTTAACGTTATGTAAAAGGTTCAACCACCTTCGAAAGTATATCCATTTACTTGTATGTTTTAATAATCTTGATCCCGCCGAGTTGTGTGTTTTTCAATGCTGTAAATATTAATAATTTTGTATCATGAGAATGCGTATTTTTACATTGAAATAAATTTATATTTTAAATGTTTTATTTGTTTCTAATTTTCATTAAAAAATCCATATATTTATTTCACCGATATACTAAATGCTACAAAAAAGAGAAACAACCAACACGTAAAATATCTTTATCATACTGAAAATAAGTTTAAGAACTGCTGGTATTTCATGAACACTAATTAAATAAATTTATACACGGAAGTATTAAGTAATAAAACCTAAGGCTGTGTAGAATTTTACTGGCAAACAGACTTAATACTATTTGATGTACCAGTTATGGATTGACGACAGTGCTGTCCAATATTATTTATAAAACTATAATCGTTTTAAGAGTGTTATGGTAAGAATCATGAAATTAATCTTAATAATAAATTGCTGATTTTAAAATAATTTTACGGGATCACTCTTATAAACCTAATTAATTTGTGTCCCTTATAGTAGTGAGCGTCACGCTTCCACTTTTTATCCAAAACACACAGACGCTGGAACTAACACAACGATACGATAGGAGTTGACTACCAGTTACTGTGATATTACATATTTATTTTGTGCGAAATGGGCTGAAATATTTATTTTTATAGCTGGATGTGACATTGTGTGCGCCACTGCCGTTACCAGTACTTGGACCCTACAAGTCCAACCATCAAACTGTCTGGATTCGATACACTCACAATTTTTAATAGTGACTTTTTAAAAATTGTAAATGAACTACCAATCTTCTTATAAAAGTATTTTTGGAACGAAACCAAAGAAAACTGCCCAAAGGAGGTTTGTTTAACATTATGTAATTATAATTAGTCTGTATTATTTTTTTCTTATAAGCTAAAATTTGCTTTTTATTCATTTTAAGATATATAATAATTCTGCTTTTATAAAATATGAATTTACCAATATCAAACATGATGGAGTATTTCTTCCCAAATGCGTCAATTGTCATTGAATGTTCTCAAATAATTCGACGAAACCTTCATTATTTAAAAAACACCTGTTAGCATTTCATCTTGGATTGGCAAACGAAGACACCGAATTCTTTAAGCAACAGTTTAAAATATGTATATTATATATTATATGTATGTAATTTTTATCACCATATAAAAAAAATATTTTATTTATTTTGGAAATATTTTTAATTGCATTTTTTAAATAATATATTGTTTTTGATTGTTATCGACCTCTGTTAAACTCGCCAAGTATAATAACCGTTATTGCAGCGCAGATTGAAACAAAAACAACACACAATCATATTTTCGTGGAACTTATACGACTTTCTTCTTGTGACTCTTGACTCTATGTGTGTAAAAATTGGAAACTGTGGCGTACACTGCTTTAAGCCATCGATATAATATTATTGAGTACCATTTTTGTTAGAGCCTCGTATATTTCACAAAACATGGTTGTAGTTCCTGAAATACAACGGTTAAGTAATGATTTATTTTATATATTTTAGAATATTACTTCCGTCGATAGTAGGAAGAGCGAATTTCATCAATACCTTTCATGGAACACTAGACTAAGTAAGCAGCCACTTCACGTAAACCACTTGAAAACTACATGACGCAGACAAGGCTATGAGAACATTACGTATTTATACAAATTAAACAATACAGTTATTGAGATGATGAAAGAATAAGTATTTAAAAACATTTAGTCGTGCAGCGAAATGAAATTCTAAAAATATATTTCCCAAAGTTTGAAGCACAGTTTGTGTGGAAATATTATTAGATTTTAATTAAACTATGTTTTCGTATGTCTATGGATTCTCATACTAGCTTTTGTAATAATATAAATAATAGCTAACGTACAACACATTTTTATACATATTGTTCTCATTTAAACGCGTGAGAGGACTCGGACAAAACAATTATTTATGGTGGCCACCCCTAAGAATTTTGAATAATATTCTCTAAAAGACTTGTCTAAAAAAAAACTTCATGCATTAATTTTGAACAAAGTCACACAAAAAAGATATGCTTTATTCAAAATATTTTGGTGCGAGGATGGCTGACATTTGTGAAAGAGAGGGGAGGGTTAAATATTTGCCATATCTGTGATATTTATCGTTCACACTATAACGGACATAGAATGAAGATACTTGGTATTGATATGTTATGCAAAAAATATTCACTTTCCGGAAGTCGAGAATTAACGTCAAAAGCCTGAACCTTACAAAATACCACTTTGATTTTTTCCAAACTATAATCCAGTTTTTTAGTGTCGAATGTAATATGTTTAAGTAATTACGACTACGGTAATGTATTCTAATAAAGTGTACTTAGCAAAAAAAGTCTTGTTTAAGTAGTTATTTAAATGCATATTTACATATAGTTAAAACATAGCGTTTAACGTCACAATCCCAATGTAAACCGTCTTATTTGCTCGCGTTAAGACACTCAATTAGACTCAATTTACGAATCGCTCCGAGACATGTCACATTGATCGATATCTCATAACTGAAACGAGCGTTGACAAAAGTCTTATTTTGTCTGGCGACAAAACCAGTCGTTGTGCCATAGTTTAAGAATGGTTAGATCACACTTCTAATTAATATGGATAATCAAAGCTTTGAAATGGCAGAAAACGTAAGTATTGACTATAGATTATAAATTAGTGTATAAGAAAATTGAAGAAAACTACTTACAAAATAAAAATCCATCATTTAGATAAGAATATTATTTGTTTTTGGAATATATTTATTTGATTTGAATTCAAATTCATAAAAATTCATTTAACATAAAAATATATTATTTTGTTTAATTACCTTACATATTTGTTAGTAATCACCTATTTATCCTTGAAGTATAAATGGTTATCGTAATAATTAATTATGCAAACTGTCGGTAGTAAGTATATTAAATTATATTGCAATAACGATAATCACACGTGTATTAGCTTGTTTTATTGTGCTTTGTTTGATAATGATTGACTTTATTAAAATAAATTCATATTTTTTTTTATGCTTATATTTGCCTATTTGATCAGTATAATGCTATACATTGCTATATATTATATCTGCGTTATACATTTCAACCACCTAAACATGATTTTGACAATGTTCAAATGATTCTAATTTATTATTTACTTTACTTTTGTTAAATATCTATCATCTTAACTTAGAATGTTAATGATTATCAACCTCGTTGAAAAATAGAGTTACAAGAATAATTCAGATTGTAAAGGTTATTTTTTAACTATTGCATCACAGACAATTCACAGTTATAACAATCCATCGTACAACGAAAAAACTCAAATAAATACACAATTAAAACATAATATGCATAATAACCTATATAATATGTTCAATAATATATAAACCTTAAATAGCACATGCCTGCTATGTAAAAGATCTTGAATGTAAATAGTGATTTATATAGTTTTTCATGTGCTGGTTGTTGAAAAATCGACTACGCACAGTTTATTCACTAATCATAATTTATAATTTTGCCATTTAGTAGAATAAAAAGTATAGTGAAACGGTTTTTATGTACAACACATAACAATTAACACTTCTAAAGAGAGTATTAATCAGATTCAGAAGTATTTGCCCCCAAAATAGTTGATACTAGCATAATTACAACAATAAAACTAGTGTAAACCAATTCAATAGCCTGTTGGCGCATCTGTTTTCCTATCCCCAACATATTTCCTTTCCATCTCAGTGTCTCTTCGGTCCGTTCATCCATCTATAATGTGTATATAGTCTCTTTTCAATACACATGTCAGTGTCAGAGTGTTTGTGTTTGTTTTTTTAAACGACCATGGCTTCCCAAGGATGTGTTTCTACTATATTTGTGCCAATTATACTGTAAAAATACAGCAAATAAACATTTCAGAGTTTGTGGAAAAAGTGTACTTTGTTTATTTTGGCATGTTGGGGATCAGGAAAAGAGTTTAGTCCCCCATAAAGTTTATTCGATTTGCGTGAAAGGATTGAGGCAGTGGTTTCATGACAAAAGGCCATCATTTTGCTTTGATATACGAGGGTAAGTCAATAACTTCTTACAAAACAATAGAAGAACACATCATTTTGGGTTGATTCATTTTTATTTCTTAACATAGTCTCCTTTTAGCTCGATAAACTTCGCCCAGCGCTTTTCCAACTTTGTCAAGCCATCCAAAAAGTAAGATCCCAGAAGGAACTGAAAATAGGCTTCTGTTTCGGCGATGACCTCCTCGTTAAACGTGAATCTTTTTCCGGCGAGCTATTTCTTCATGTTTGGACACAGAAAAAAACGCTGGGGGATAAATCTGGTGAATACGGTGGATGCGAAATGTAATTCATGCATTTTCACCTTTAAAACTGCACAAATGTATACCCGTGCATTGTCTTGATAAAAGAGTTCTTTCATCTTAACCAAACGTGGGCGAATATTCTGATTTTTGTTCTTAGACCGGTCCAATAACAATGTATAACACTCTCCATATATCATTCGTCCTTATTCCAGGTAGACAATGGGAATGATTCAATGTGCTTCCCAAAAAACAGTGCCGGCCGATTTCAATGTCTTTGCTTTCTTCGGAGCCGGATCATTTCCAGAAACCGGCACCCATCTTGCCGATATCCTTTGCATACCCAATTTAAACCACTGATCCATATGATATGCATATAGCTTTAACAAGTTCGCGCACATTGACTCGTCGATCATTTCTTGCGTAGTCACCGCAAGTGGACGTCCCAAACGATGTTCATCACTTGTGGATGTACGACCACGCTTAAACTCATTCACCCAATTGTGAACAGTTTTAAACGCCAGTATAGATGTGCCATGAACTTCGTCCAACTTGGCTTTAATTTCTTATAATAGGCTACAAACTGTATACGAGCAACTAAGGTCCTACAATTTTTTAATAATAACCGATGAAAAACCTTTAAGAAGACTCTCTCAAAATCAGTTTATACGACGTCTTAATTAACGTCTATGAATGAACGCAATAGAAGTGCATATCGGAGCGCCGGCGCACATAGCGGGGGTGCGCGTTACATGATAAATGGCAATCTTTGATTAATTAACAGTAATTTAGCTACTTTTTCAGTTTGTTTTAATTTTATTATAAATTATTATTATATAATAAATAAGATTATCAATAAATTAATTTGTATGGTTTAGTGTTCCGTAGAACGCGATAATTTTAACGTAATTTTTCTACGCCCAGTGGTGTCAAATCGTTGGTTTAGGTTCCTCTAATTATTATTTATGATAATATTATATAAACATAATATTTTAAAATAAACCTGCATGCTTGGTAATATAATCATCTCAAATCGAAATGCAATTCTAGGGCATCGACGTAGAAACAAATCAAACGACAACCAATCATCAACCAACGGCAAAAGCTGCTAATAATAGATCAGATATAACATACGGAATAGACGACGCACCTCCGTGGTATCTCTGTATCTTTATGGCCCTACAGGTAAGTTAACACCTTTATCTTTCCACACGAATAAAAATAACCATAATAACCACGTATTTTTTAATAGCATTATTTAACTATGATTGGGGCTATAGTAGCGATTCCTTTCATCCTGTGTCCTGCACTCTGCATGTCAGAGAATAATCCTTCTCGCGGATACATAATTTCGACAATGATCTTTGTTACAGGTAATTATTGTGATTTCGATACTAAAAGCATATATTTATTACTTATTTTATCTTTCAGGTATAGTTACATTGTTTCAAACGACGTTCGGATGTCGACTTCCGATAGTACAAGGGGGTACTATATCTTTTTTAGTACCCACTCTGGCTATTCTTAATCTCCCTCAATGGAGATGTCCTGGAGATCAAGATTTAAGTTTAATGACAGAAGAACAAAGAGAGCAAGTGTGGATGACTAGAATGTGCGAGTTGTCTGGCGCAATCGCAGTATCAGCGCTCTTTCAAGTTTTTATTGGTAATAACATATAATTAATTTTAGACTACAACATAAAATGATAAAATAATATTACTTCCTCGTTGATCAATAGCATGGATTGATATCTACATATTTTTCCGTCACCAATATTTTTCCTTTTAGGTTATAATATTAAAAGATAAGCATAATTATTTAATCTTATCAACTACAAATCTCAAATTTTTACATGATCTAACGAGTATCTAGATAATCGACAATTTTCTGCTTATGATTTTCAATATTCAAAAGAATATTTAACGTACTCTGAAACGCCGCAAAGATCAAATCTTAATCCATTATTGCTTCTGCTGCTAGTAAATGGCTTAACCACATAGCAGTTGTTCACTATATTTTTTTATTATTCACTGAATATTTTAAGTGTTATCGATAAGATTAAACAAATATTGACTTCTCTTATTACTTAATCATTCTCATGCCATAAAAGATAGCTTGTGCTCTCATTCATACTTTCTAATCTATTTATCTACAGATTTTTTTTGCCAGTTTTTTTCTGTAGTACCGCGATGACTTAACCACACAACTCAATACTTTGTCAGTTTATATTTCTTTTTTTTAGAATTTTTTGGTATATCATGAGCTTACTAGATATCAGTTTTTGCTTTAACTTACACCAAATCTAGACCTTATGGATGTTATTTTTCTTTTGGCGTGGATTTTTAACTTCTGAGAAAGGAAAATTGTTTTTTGCGCTCTCCTATCGGTCAAAATTCGGCTTAGTCATTCCATTCTCAGTTACTGTGAGTCATAATATTGCTATAAAAGTTTTAACCCTCTATGTGCTAGGTGCGGACAAATCCGAATCACCGTGTACGGCTCTTAAGTGCGAAATTCATATTTATTCTTTTGTTGAGGTGCTGAATTAATATTCTAAGTATAACTATATAAAAAGTCACGCAATTAGCAAATTATATAGTAATTTTATCCTGAATGTGAATATAGATGTATATACATATAAAAAAATCATAATTAAATTGTCGGGTTCAATAACCTCATTTTATTTTATTAAAAATAAATTCGCATAGCAACGAATAAATTATTATAGAAACATGCTACAAATTTTTAAAATTGTATGTAATTAATTATTTACATTAATGTGTTATGCCTGAACTACACTCTCTGGAAGTTGGCCAAGGTGATCGATCATAATGGGTTACTTCGGTCGAGTTCAGTTCTGCCCGCTCTAAAATCTCTCAGAAGTTGTCCGAGGTTACCGAGAACGGGAGGTAAAGTGGGGGTAATTCAGTCGACTTGGCCAGTTTCAAGCGCTTCCGAACATTGTCAAAGGGATCGAAGTCGGAGCTGCTCTTTCGAGCGCGAGCTGTGAGATACTTCCCCTTTCGCTCTCTCACGTGTTAAGTGACGAGAGTGAGAGAGATAATGATATGGTGTTTCGCAAATGGAGATAGAACGAGTAACTCGGTTCAATTTCAGTATGCGCGTAGGCGTCCTATGGTTAACACGCATGTCGAGCACTGCATCGTGGTCATGTGGTCAAGTTATAATACCACATGCTTATCGGGGACTTCAACAGACTCTTACTGACATCTTTGAATATTTTAGGGCAGCAAATTGGATTATTTATATTTTTGATAGTATATTATTCTAACAGATATCGTTATTATATTTTTTTTCATATAAAATTAAATAATTAAAAAATAATTAGTGGTACTTGATTTTGTTAAAAAAAATCTTTTCCAATATCCTTATGTATTTTTCTAGATCGGTTTATATAAATGTCACACCATAACGAATTCTTATTTAGAATCGATGGTGACAAATTCTAGGATAGTCACAGGTGTAGTGTTCGTATTCTAAAGTATCATTTCTATGCCTTTTGGCATTTTGCAAAAGCCGACAAAGATTTTTGCGTAAATTGAATATTTACGACCGATAAGTCTTCACTGATATTGTATTGGTGAGTGCCCACACAAACTTTTATAGTTATCAGTAGCGTATTTTTAATAAAATGACAATTTAAAAATTGCGATTATTTGGCACATTTTTCGATCGCGCGCAAATATGCCGACTATATGTGACAGTAGCCACCGTCCGGACGGCATATGAAATTTGCGACAGTGTGGTCGCTTACTCGAACTCGTAGCTCTCGGCTGACTTCAGTTGTAACTTCGGCTCGGACAACTTCCAGAGAGTGTAGTGCAGACATTATCATTATTCACACGTGTCATTGTAATGCTTTTTTAATAAATATATATAGAGTAAATATTGAAAAAAGTAGGAGAAAAACACATCCTTGTCTGACACCTCTCTGTAATATAATATTTTCAGTTTAATCTCTCTCAACGCTTATTTCTGCTAATTGATTATAATACAGATCATGTTTTAATGGTCACAAAAATAATAACAAATGACAATCACTAGCGAGATAAGATATATGGTTTTTGACGCGTGTTTCGAATGGTAAAAATGAACTGTATATGTATTCATAAACGGCTAAAAAAATTGTGACAGGGAAGTCTGTCGCAAAATCTAAATCAGACGATTTTGTTTGTAAAGCACCTTTGTTTAGTCGTCGCTTTCTACCGGGCAGATATAAAAGAACCATTCAGTTATCTATTTAAATATACTGTAGCACATATTTTATGTGCTTGTATATTGTGTGTGTTATGTTCAAAATATATTATTAAATTTTAGGCGCCACTGGCTTAATTGGAAAGTTCCTCAAATTTGTATCACCGCTCACGATTGCTCCGACTGTAGCATTAGTCGGATTAACATTATTCAAGAATGCTGCTGATGCAGCATCCAAACATTGGGGAGTCGCCGCTGGGTAATATATTATATAATAGGAAAAACATAATATAAATATAAATCAAAACTTTATTTAAAAAAAATCTTCTAGGACTATCATCTTACTAACGCTATTTTCGCAGTGCATGGGTAACGTTAATATACCAGTTTTTACATACAAAAGAGGCGAAGGTTGTGTCTTATCAAAATTTCCGCTGTTCAAACTTTTCCCTGTAAGTATTTAGTTAATAAATCACTTTTTACTATTTTATCCGAAACACGCCACATCTTAAATGCCTCCCGGAGATATTTGTCTAAAAACTTTGTTCTAAGACGTAATTAAAGGAAAGTTTAAAACTTCCGCACAAAGTTTAATATCTTAGAGATTCTTCTAATTTCGTATTTTATCGTTGAAACTTTTTATCGTCGTATCAGCATTGAAGAAAGATTATTAGTACCTCCTTTAAGATCTTTTAATTAATTTTTAAAGTGATGTAAAATTACAATAAAAGTTCAAAGATATTTGCAATACTATTGTATAAAAACAAATTTGTTAAGCTAGAACATCGTAAAGAACTTCTTAATAACATAATACTAAACAGAATATAACCCTTCGTTTATGGATTACAAGTATATATATTAATCTATGCTATCAAGACATCCTACATATTTAATATAACTCTATTCACACCTAGTTGCTAGTGGTAATATATGGCAGAAAAACAATTGGATTACTTCAACTGAAACACTCGTAACCCCTAATCCAAGATTAACGCTCAAGGGTTGCTTTATGTATCTGACGTGATGTATCCGGAATTATTCATCACAAGTTTCCGTATACTAGTTAATATGTAATACATGTACACTGATATTGTATATGAAAATCAATCAATCTACATGGTTACCATAATTGTTTGTTTGTTTGTTTCAGGTGCTGTTGACTATATTATTAATGTGGGGCTTATGTCTTGTGCTAACGATTACCGACCATTTACCAAAAGGTCATCCTGCTCGCACTGATATCAAAATAGCAATCCTCAACGATGCCCCATGGTTTCATTTGCCATATCCAGGTATGTATATTTTTTATTTTTTCAATAAAAAAATGTATCGTTAATTAAACTGATAAAAATCAGATTGTACATTTCCGCAGACATTAATTATCATATATATATATGGGTTGCCAAAGCGTCAATCGCTATCGACCTGTCGACAGCAAAACTATTTGTGATCGCCCGAATTTTAATCCGTTATACATCATATCCAATATTAAAACATTTGTCTAAACAACATAATGATTGGAATAAGATAAAAATATATTTTAGATTGCTCTATCACATATACTAGAATAATATGAAATTAAGCAACATCACAACAACAGGAAGTAAAAGTCTGGTCATCCCTGATGTATATAAATTGCATTGTAAATACAGCTGTCCCCAATTGTCTTATATAAATATCGTGATAAATTCTTTGATTTAAATTGAAAAGCAGTTGCTTTCTTCATCGTCTAAGTTCTCCTGACCTGATAATGGTAGCTCCGCTTGGTACGAGCTTAGCTTAGCACCTTGAGATAAGTGAGATGCATAACTTTTTATACTCTTGACTAGGCATTCTGATTTCTCGATGATTTTTATTTCTCGAGAAATGAAAATTTTTGACTTTACTTCTTAAATTTTTCTCGAAAATTCTCGAGAATTTTTTTCGATTTAAATATGTTGAACTCTTTCTCCATTAATCTGTAAGCTTCATAAGATTCCCATGTCGTCTGGACGAAGTACTGTTACACGAAATAGCATGTTTTATTACACCCCTCCCACTTCTATTTCTAGGGGATCAGCATCAGTTCTGGATTGTTAAATGAATAAATTTGATTAACCTACAATACAACTAACTTTATTCCATAATTTTGCTAATTATGTATCTGATTTTTTTTAATTTTGGGCAGAATTTCAAAGATTTTTTAAATAAATATAATTATTATAGACATTATTAAATGTGTTCCTACTATTGTTGTTTCCAAAAGCAATAAAATATTTTTATTTATTATAAGAAAAGAGCATTATTATATAATACAAATAAAATGGTGAATATTTTTTTAGAAGCGCAGGGTAACACCCCCCACGGTGTATGGCTGAGAGGCAAATAGTAGTGGATTCTAATTAGAATGTAACGGTAAACCGTCGAACTCAATAGGGAATATTATGATGCAATCTGTAAGATGTTACTTTTCTTACACTACTTTCTGTAAGGTTAAAAGAAAATTATTTTTTTTAATTGTTGCGCCAATGATAAATTTTTAATTTCATCAATGGATTCTAATGATTTAATGGAATCGCGAGCGTCCTTAGAATTCGTCAAATCATTAAATAATCTGCGAATAATTTCTTTCTTCATTTTATATATTTCTTCTTTTGAAGAATAACTAAAAAAGTCATTCTTTTTTTGACTGGTGAAAGATTCTGGATTTTACAAATGTTTAATTAATGACATCAATGTCTGGTTTCTTCGATTATATAATTTCTCTTTTTTTGCCCGTTGAAATTTCGAGCTTAGCTCAGAATTGATATTTTCTAATTGTTCATTTTCG
The DNA here is from genome assembly GCF_051122295.1 of Plectrocnemia conspersa. Taxonomy (NCBI): domain Eukaryota; kingdom Metazoa; phylum Arthropoda; class Insecta; order Trichoptera; family Polycentropodidae; genus Plectrocnemia; species Plectrocnemia conspersa. Next base: position 3,222,218 of record NW_028277177.1, on the reverse strand, counting down.
TCTATCGATAATAATCGTGAGACAATTGTCAATAACAGCTGTGCCTACTTTACAAAAACAATATAAATTTTTTTTTGGATCATCAAAAATAATAGCCCTTAATCGTTTTGCATTCTGCAGATTCTCATGCGTAATTTATTTTATCGAAACAGGTTCTTAGATCACCAAAGCAAAGATAAAGCCGCCGGCAGGTTAGAGTAGAAAAAAATACCAAAAAAATTGTTGTTCATTCAAATAATTTCGATCTGCCGAAAAGTATGCATATTTTCAAACATCTGTCACGAACACCTTCGGAATGGTTTCTTATCTGAGTATCTTATTTTATTACTTAATAAAAAATCAAGTATTAAAAATTTGTAGACAATTTTTTGTCATTCCCGGACCATTTTAAAACCTTCCAAAAAGTATGCACATTAGTGTTATTAAATGATTCAAAATATGAGATGGAGCTAAATACTAACGCGAATGGCTATCAATTAGCCTTTGCTTCCATTCGTCCAAGCTTTAATCACTCATCACTAAAGACACAAATATTCGAGTACGACATATATTGACCTGTTTTTTTAACTATCCGTTATACAAATATTCGTTTAAATTCATAATGAAATATAATATTTAAAAAAAATATTTTCTAGTTGAATATTGCTACTCTAATAATAATATGTATTTTCAACAACGCAGGTAGTCATCACCTCTTCTCCTGATATACCGACTGTGCCCTATTTTTACTTTGCAAAATGTATCTTCTTATTTTAATTTTATTTAAAAGACAAAATAATCGACAAACAAAACAATAATGAAATAACACTGTAATTGCCAAAATTCTATAAATGACTCATATTACTGGGTTAATATTATATAGCCGTGGAGTTTGTAAATCAATACTAATATTGTTTTATTTTTAGTATATATATATATTAAGATAATATTTTTTAAGCATACTGAGTTGAAGTTTCGGCAACACATTATTGACAATAAAGTCCATAATAATACTAACTAAATGAGTATTTTCGGCAGCAGGAATAATTAAAACGAAGCTTCGTTTAAAATTAAAATATTTTAATATAATTATCATTTACTAACCAAGCAAATATTTAGATATTCTACTTATCATTTATCGATCATCAATCATTCGATGGACTCGGTAATTCGATTCAGCTGTCAGACAAGATGCCAGAGACCAGAGCCATTTTTTTTATCAAAACTGCAATGATCTATAATATTTTAGGTATTTATAACGGTATAAATGATACATTTACGTGTCAATTAAATACTGTACCTAACAGCTCTTTTGACGTTTAAATAATTGCAACAATCACAGAAAAAAAATTGAGAGCAATGCATGTTGGTGGAATGTGGATAGCAGATATAAAATTTCGTGTGTCCAGTGATAGCGTTGCCAAATCTCCAGCTGTTTAAACTTTGCCCGGTACGTAAAAGGGCATTCTTAAAAGGAATGTATTAGAAAATAAAAATCTGTTTCCGCTACAAAGTGTCACATTGGACTAAAGTAATGTTTCTTCTCGATAATTTCTAGAAAAAAATGTCAAATCGAGAATTCTCATTTCTCGTGAAATTTTATAAAGCATTTTTTAATATATAAAATTTAATTTGTACGAATATTTTTAAAACGTTGACAACCATTGCCTTCATTTTAAACAAAAAATATATTTATGCCATGTTCTGTCTTAAAAGTTTACCGATCTCTGCTAGCTTAGAACCTAATCTATTGCCTCGTCTTCTCACTTGATGAAATAAGCTCGTAAAGACATCACAGGAAATACGTACTTTCGCACACACATTAAAAACATATCAAGATTATTTTATTGAATTCCTGTGAAACGAAAACATATTTTTACCAATTATTATAATATAATATATTTTAAAACAGGTCAATGGGGTATGCCTACCGTGAGTCTCGCTGGAGTTTTGGGTATGTTAGCAGGAGTACTCGCTTGTACTGTGGAATCCATTAGTTACTATCCAACCACAGCTAGAATGTGCGGTAAGCACCCATCAATAAACTATTTTCAAATATAGCCTTAATCTTAAACCCGTTCAATATTTTCAGACGCTCCGCCTCCTCCCTTGCACGCGATAAACAGAGGGATAGCCATAGAAGGCTTGGGAACCGTTTTAGCCGGTTTATGGGGATCAGGGAACGGAACGAACACATTCGGGGAAAACGTCGGAGCTATCGGCGTCACAAAGGTACGAAAATTCAATATCGCTCATCCACGTTTACTATCTCGGGAAGAGTATCAAGTTACAGCGTTTGAAACTCGATAAGAAAACAGAGGTCCATTAGTTGGAGTGGTGCCCGACTAATGCAGCGCTGTATTTTTTATATGATTTTAAAGTGAACTTATCGTAAAACTAGGTCGGATCGAGGCGCGTCATACAGTGGGCTGCTGTGCTGATGATCATCCAAGGGCTAGTCAGCAAGTTTGGTGCGATTTTCATTATCATACCAGAACCTATAGTCGGTGGACTCTTCTGCGTCATGTTTGGAATGATCACTGCCTTTGGTAATTAAACTGCGTCCATTGTTACTAACACCTTAACATGTAACACAGCTCTCTTAGACCCCACTTGCCCCTCCTCCAAATGACTTTTTTGGCCATAACACATTTAAAAACAATCTTAATTAGCAAACTGTGGGAAAATATTTGAATATGTTTCAAAATTTCAATATTTTCATATGGAACGTCAACGGTTTATCGCAACTCACACAAGAAATATTTTTTTAACAAGACTAAAAAATTTTCATATTCCAAATTCGAAGCATATTATTTCATATATTTTTTTGAACACTAATTAAAATACTCCAATTAGTAGAGTTAGTGAAAGTAGAACGATCTTGTTTATAATTTAAATTATATTTCATTTCAGGCTTATCTGCTCTACAGTATGTCAATCTAAATAACGCCCGGAATCTGTACATAATCGGTTTTTCAATATTCTTTCCTCTGGTGTTGAGCAAATGGATGGAAGCAAATCCTGGCGTGATACAAACTGGCGTGGAAATCTTAGATGCTGTTCTTGGCGTTTTACTCTCCACTTCCATTCTAGTCGGAGGAGTGGTTGGTTGTTTTTTGGATAATCTTATCCCAGGTAGAACTTTATAAATGTATTTTTATTGTACTAATGTATTTTCTTAATATTTATTTTTGTTTCAAGGCTCGGATGAAGATCGTGGTATAATTGCTTGGAGTAAAGAAATGTCTCTTGGAACTGAAGATAGTACAACAGAAGATAAACCAAGCACATACGATTTTCCTTGTGGCATGAAATTTGTACGAAAAATAAAATGGTTTTCACATCTACCGTTTATGCCAACGTATCATCCGAGAAAAAACCAATAAAATCAAATAAAAATGAATAATACAGTTTGCATCATTATTATTAAAAGTTTTGAAACAATATTAGTAAAATTTCGTAATATCCTGTAACATACCGAAATCTATCTAATTCTTTGGGCAAGCACAAGTAAGAACTTTTTATGGTCCTGTTATGTTCTATATTATTTATACGTGAATTTTAAATAGATATAAAAATATTTTTATATGTATGATATTTCATATTATTTTAGAATATTACTATACCACCAGATAAAAGTATAAATGTTTTACTTCTCCTTAATCTTACTATTTATGATAATAATTTGTTTTGGAGATAAGCAAATATGCTTACTGTAAAAAAATGAGCGAAACGAAACACAGGATGAGGCTTTACGTTAGGGTGTGTTTTGGTAACACGTAAGCAAATTTGTGTGGATGCTATACGCTACAACTAATTTTCATGCAAGAATTAATCCCTAAGAGCTAGAATATTCTGGAGAAATGCTTTTCAAAGGTATTACAAGAAAGAGAGTTGTTATTTATAAATATGGACCTTTATCAATGCTGACGTATGTTTACTTGACACATTTAATAAAAAAATCCTACATAATCTACGGTTCAATAAAATAAGCAACGAATTGATAAATCACCAAAAATCTTTTCAGAAACTTCCAGAGAGAGTATTTATAGGGAGAAAATAAATCTCATCTAGAAGCTATTTATAAATAAAATATACGAATAACAAATGTAATATTCAGTAACGCTATATATTTATATTTGTTTAATAGAATTAACTAAGTTTTACATAATATTAAGGAAATGCTATCACAGCTTTTCAAAATACATGAACCAGCTAAAAAAAAAGACTTAGCAATAGTAGCAAATTAAAAATAAAATAAAAAATAAACAGCTTGAACGAATAAAGAAAATATTTATTTAAACCAACTACGCCGTGTAGTCAAACTGTATCTCTAATGTACGCTTTAATGAATAAGCAAAATAAATATAGATATTGCTTCATAAACATATCTATCGTGGTGGCTCCACGGTCTTTTTACGCACTGCGCGTTTTAATGTGTGCAATACATTGTTTAGAGGTGATGACGGTTATAGAAATTTTGGCCACAGTAAATAATGTTTATGAAAGTATAGTAGAAAGTTTGTGCTATTGAATATTTGCATCTAGAAAATATATAACATGCCTCTGTTAAAATGACAATTTAACAGTAAAGTATGTATGGGCCCCTACAGCTTTGTGCAACTTAATTATTTAAAACAAGTCCCCCCCCTCCCCCAAAAATGCATGTTATTTAATGAAATACTTTTATAAAACCGTAATATTAAAAAAACGACCATTGACTAGCAAATTTTTGCCCCCCCCCTCCTTCTCCCTAGAAAGAGCTGTTAAAATATTTGTTCCTTGTAATGTTCATCATTATTTTTGATTAATATTGCTGTGTCTTGCGCTATAATTGAATAAGCCGCCAAGGCGTCTATTATGTGTTGTTTAAGAAAAAAAATATTTCTTCCGTGTGTTGCGATAAACCGTTGACGTTCCATATGAAAAAAATATTAATAAGACAGTCACACAATTTTTTTAAATATATTCAAAACTTTTTTTACAGTTTTGCTATTAAGATCGTTTTTAAAACTAATCCACGTGAAGCAATTAATTTGTTACGCTCAGCAGGGCCGGTCCTGGGTATCTGGCCGCCCGTGTGCAAGCCAACTTTTTGCCGCCTTCTTTTTTCATTCAAAAATATTAACTCATATTTGATGTAGGATAGGATGAAAAAATATTTATTTTTGTAACCTGACAGGTGTAAGCCCAATGCGTTACAATCTGTACCAACTGAGTAAGTCAATCAGATGTAATTTATAATTAATAGATTTCACTGCAGTTTTATAATAGCTCATTTTTTATAAATCAAAATTCGAGTGCCGTTGCGGAACTCGATCCTGCAACCTCAGAGTTAATAGTCTGAGATTTACGGATTACGCTATTCCGTCCTTAATATTTATATTGACATAATAATTTTAAAATGTATTGTTTGTACAAATAGTTAAATAATACGTTTATTTATTAAATATTATTAATAAATATGAATAAACATAATTCTTTTATCTTTTTTAAATACTATACAATTAAACAAAAAATAATAATATAACTATGTTTTTAAAAACCATCTTCTGGCTTTTAGAGACACGAATTTGTCAATTAGTTCTGATAAGTCTATACTTTCTGATAAATGATGTTCAATGGATATTTGTGCTATAATACTTTGGTTTATCTGAGACATCGTAGATCGGTGATATTTTTTAATTAACATGAGTTTTGAAATACTTCTTTCACCATAGCAACGGAAACTATCAGTGTTAAAAAAATTATAACGGCAGTGGTAAAATTTGTGAAACGTGCTATTAAATCTACTTCTATGATTTTTGTAAAGGATTTTTCGATGAAGAGGAATCGAAAAAAAATTCCCGGTAAGACAGTATTTTATTAAATAGCTGGATCCCATCTAGATCTCTTTTTGACATGTTCGTTTTGTCTGACTATACTTTTACGTCTAGCTCTATACAATATTTATTTAAGGTAGCATTATCCACTTTTTTTTAAATTATACAGAAAACTAAATAAAGATTCACTTTCATTTGCTAATACAAACTAAAAATACTAAAATTATAAAATAAAATTTAGCTTATAGACGCTGGTGAAATTGTCTACAATATCAATTTGGCAGTTGCGAAACGTACATTTGCTATTCAAACCCAAACCTAACCTACAAGAAATAATCAAACCCAACTTGACAAAATGAAAGTTCTAAAACTGTTATTAAGTCAAGTACAAAATATGAACTAAAGCAACTCAACTCTCAGGGGGGAAAAATCTGGAAAAGAGAAGTCTGCATCTTGCATATTGCTCCATAGTTTGTCTCCACTTTATGACTAGGACTTCTGACATTAAAGTATTGGTTAGAGTATATTCAAACCGAATTTTAGTCAATAGGAAGGCGCAAAAACAATTATCACTTCTCAGAAGTCAAAAATTCACGTCAAAAGCAATAAAATCGTGTCGGTGCCGTCGCAGTGGGAACGCTCGGTAACGAGCGTTCCCACTGCGACGGCACCGACACGATTTTATTGCTTTTGACGTGGATTTTTGACTTCTGAGAAGTGATAATTGTTTTTTACGCTCTCCTATTGGGCAAAATTCGGTTTATATGTTCCTCATTAAATTTGTAATATTAATATTAGCATTTTTAATTTTATTACTTTTGACGTAAATTTTTTAGTTCTGAGAAGGGATAATTATATTTTGCGCTCTCCTATTGAGAAAAAATCGTTTTATTTGTTCCTTAAATTGTTAATATCATTATAAGAATAGTAGTATGAAACTTAATTTACAGAGCGTTCCCACTGCGACGGCGTCGACATGATTTTCTTGCTTTTGACGTGGATTTTTAACTTTTGAGAAGTGATAATTATTATTTACTCTCTCCTATTGGTCAAAATTTGCTTCAGTTATGCTTCATTCGATTCTCACTTACTGTAACTCGTAATATTATTATACAATTCTTAAAATGAACGCTAGCGCTTCTAGTGCGACGGCGACGGCATGATTTTATTGCTTTTGACGTAGATTCTAAGCAGGGGCCTCCTTGAATTTGGCTAAAAAAATGCATGTCATTTAATAAAATACTATTAAATATAATAGAAACATTAAAAAAACGACTACTGACTGGCAAATTTCACCCCCCCCCCGCTCCTTTGAAAAAATCTTAAATAACATTCCTGATTCTATCAATGTTATTTTTATCTGCATGAATAGAAAAAAAGCAGAATAGTATGTCTGGTAAATGTAGTATTTTTGGCCAAAAATTCAAGTGTGAGCTCGTGCGTTGTCGTGGTGCAAAATCATTACAAAAACAATGTAAAACTGCAAATATATTATATTATACCTCTTATTAGATCAGAATTAGTTGTTACTGTTCCATTATTATTGAAAAAAACAGTCAGAATAACTTTGACATTTGCTCGAACTTGACGTGCTTTTTTGCTCTTCGTAACGCTTTCATTGAGACTATTACACATTTGTTTCGATGTCGTAAAAATACAACCATAGTCAATTACTTTATATGACGTGTTGGAGCAATTATCGTTCAAAACTTTATTTAACAATTTAAATTTTAAGTTGTAGAACAAATTTAGTTGCTACTTACGTCATGCCCATAATGCCTTATAAGTAGCTTTGCATGAACCGTACGAAATACTTAGTATTCAAATCAGCAAACTCCTTAATATTATTTAGGCGTTTATTAAGCTAAATATCATAAATTTTATTTTTGTCGGGACCACCCATGACCGTCGCGATTAAAATAGCTTATAAAATTAATTAATTTGTTGTGTTCGTTTATACAATAAATTGCGTTTGGCGCTTAAAATATACGTCAAAAAATATTGTTGCTGTTTAAATATCTGATAAATAGACACCTGAACAAAACCGAGAGATCAGTGCAAAATGCAATGGAACGCTTTGCATATCTCATAAAATGTCAATTTTATGGATTTTTGCATCAATGTATTTAGTTACTCTAACTTAATATTTATTAGATAATAAATTGTATGTTTCTGCCTAAAATCATCGCATTGGATAGATGATCATGAACTGAAATGAGAGTAGAATTCCATGAGCTCTTAAAACCGATCACTGCCGCAATGAATTCACTGCCATCAAAAACTTTAATCTGAAATATTTTTCTGAGATACTTATTAGAAAATAACAAATTGTTTGTTTCCACTATTGACAATGGTCATCAGTACTTTGCTTCTGAATTGGAATAAACAAGAGTTTAACTGACGACCCTTAAGATAATGAAAAAATTGGGCGCTGTTCACTTCAACTAAGTCCACTAGTCCAATTTTTCAATTTCTATCTTTTCCAGATCAGAAATAGTGTATCATTTTGCTCCCGATCGATCATCACACATTAGGTTTTCCTACATTTTCCTAAGCTCGCTGATGTATATATCTGTTTTAATTGATCTTAGTCGTAAAAATTGACATCTATTGTTTGCATATTATTACATGTCACTAGTTTACAGATTTGATTTTAGTCTGGTATCTCACTACTTATTTGTAGGTGTTGATTGTATTATCCTCATAAACTCAAACAATTTGGAAGGTTTGGAAGATTCTTATCGAAAACGATAGGAGAAGATCCTTTCGAAAATCAGACCGATTAAATCGTGTTCAGCGTGGGCGGTGAAAAGCTGCGCAGAGCGTGTGCGAGTGGCTTTAGTCTAATGTTTTGCGCTGCGCGCCGGTCCACAGGGCGGGGAAATGGAAATGGAAATGGCAGTCCGCGCCGAGCGTCGGATCGGTGCGCGCGCGACTTAACGCCATAGGGTACGAACCGGGCACACCGCGACACTGCGCCACGCGAGACATGCACGACGCGTAAACAAAGCAAACTGACCGAAGCGTTCGCCATTTCATTGTACGGTTTTTGCGGAAATTGCGTCAGAAAAAGGGCGCCATTTGGTCTGGCGCTGATGCGACGCCGGCAATAACACCGCGATTCTCAACCATTGATCGCCCATAGACAATTGTTTTGTTGCTTTGTTTCAATCATCAACAGTTATTCCAATGCTATTCATATTAACAATTGGCGACGCGATGACCTTTGAGGGCTCGAGGCAGTGAACTTTGACATTTAAATCTTTGCAACCGTGATTTTTTAATGGACATATTATATGAGATGCGTCAGATTTAGAGGTAATATTTTAATTACGAATATCAGATTTAAATTTAAAAAAAATGAATAATAAAAAAATGTATTCGTTGCATTTTATTTTTATTTATAATAACAAAAATCAGATTTTGAACATAATAACTTTACAAAAGGTTGCTTTAATTAATTGAACTATTAAGCAAAATTTTAGGGGGAGGGGTAATTCATATAAATTATTATTTATTTAACATGAAATAATACGACGCAGTAATAATATCTGATATATTTAATATTTTTTTCTTTAAGCTACAATATCTAAAAAATCAACTTACAGTTAATATGATATATAAAATAAATTTTTGATATTTCTGATCATGATTTTTTAAGAAAAAAAATATTAGCACTGACTGCAATTATTAATCATTTTTTTCTCTAGAACATTTTTAAATTATCGCCATTTTGTAAATATAAATAAAAACTTTAGGCTGTCTTGAAAACTTAAAAGAAATATATATTCAAGATTAATATTTCAGATAAATTTGATTGAAATCTGACTAAAACAATGAAAATTCATATTTGTCTTTGTGCACAGCCTATTAACAATCTATTTTTATTTATTGTAAATTATTCATAATATCATTTATATGTGTTTTTATCGATAGCCGCCATTTTTTAAATATATGGAAAATATTTACATGAATAAAGCTATGACGTTATATCATATTTATTTCAGAGATTTGTTCATATTGATTGAACAATATTTACAATATAATTTTAATTTACAATATAATATAAAGAAACGTAATCAGATGTCAAAACACATTTATGCTCATTAAAAATAGCGCAAAATTTTTTTATATAAAATATCGGGTAATTTGCAAATTTTTTAACATAACTACACCTTTATTATATTTTCTACGAGTTAACGTAGAAACAATATTTTGTATTTAATTTTTTAATAGCCGCCATTTTGTAAATAAATATTTTAGATGAGCTTGATGTAAATCTGAAGCTACATTATATTTAATTCAGAGGTCTTTGTTCAGAGCCAATTAACAATACTCAGACAAATAATATATGTATGTTTATTTATTGTAAATTATTTTTAATATAATTTTAATTAGATTATATACACATATACACATAAATACAGATTATTATTATAGTGGTATATATTCTAATAAAACAGATGTATAAGATACTTTTTGTACATTATTTTATGTTTGTCAGGAAAGCTCTAGTTGAATCATCCTGTTCAATTATAGATCATTTAAATAAAGCAGATGTACTATTTACATATTACTTTTTGTACATCTGTTCTGATTCATATTTTCTTGAGAATTGGGGAAAAATCTATTTTCGTTTCCAGTCCTTAAACATCTGACCAATAACAGTAATTTAGGGTGAAACCAGACTCTTTTTGATTGTCTAATATAAATATTATTAGACTGTGCAACATTAAATTTGCAATCACTAATCTGAGCTGAAATGATTGAGAATCAGGGTGAAGTCTAACGTCTTTTTCAGTTCAATATAAATATATTTAAGGACGGAATAGCGTAGTCCGTAACATCTCAGACTAGTAATTATAAGGTTGCTGATTCTAGCCCCTGCAGCACATTATTTTATGTTTGTCAAGAAAGCTCTAGTTGAATCATTCTGTTAAATTATAGATAATTTAAATAAAGCAGATTTATTATTTACATAGCACTTTTTGTACATTTTTATTTTTGACAACATAACTGTATTTGAATCATTCTGTTCAATTGTAATAAAAAATATATAAAAGGTATTGTAAATATTATAGCCAATGATATTTTTCAGAAGTTCATACACGACATACACTTCGTATAAAAGTTATCTTTCTGGGGTCATTTTTAATTCAAAGAAACAGAATCAGTAATCAAAAAATATTTATACCAAAAACATGTTCACTCTGTGCTCAATAAAAATAACCCAAAAAATTTTTGAAAGGAAAAAAGGGCTAACATATTATTTTATTAACACAACTATATTTTTTCACTATTGGTTAACGTATTTAATATCTGTTTTATCTTATTTTTAATAGCGCCATTTATTAATGATTTAGCCGAAATATTTACAAGATAAATTTGATGAAAATCTGAATAAAACCCATGACACTCATTTTTGACAAAATTCTCAGTTAATACGTTCTTTTCTTAACACTATTATATTTTTATTTTGTAATCATTATAGTCGTGAGTCAAAAGCTTTGACAGCTAGGTGTAACAATACTCTGAGTGATAATCAGTTACAAATATTAGTTAGTGATTATTAAAAAAAAAATATTTTTAAGTACATTCTTAAATATTGTTTATGATAATTAGTTTTTTTTATTCATACATAAAATAATAACGCATAAATTTGAAATTTTGCGACACATGTCATTAAGTCCTTTGCGAGGTCTAAGATAATTTTGAGGTCAAAAAATCCTTTGTTTACGCGCGAACATGTCGAAGAGTGTCATTATGTAAACTTATATAAACAATCTAAACACTGTCTAAATTATTTACAGATTTTTCTAATTGAAGAGAAAAAACTAGCTATGATATTCACAGACCGCTCTTTAGAAACGTGAACGTGAATGGATAACATACCGTAGAATGAGTGCGACCTTATTTTGATATATTCAAAAAACATATTTTAATAAAGCTGGTGGTAAATCAAGACTGCTTGACGTAGAGGAGGCTAGCAGTTCGTCTATTCTGGGACTTCTGAAGTAATTCAGGACATCTTTCGCCGAAGTAAAGGTAAATAAATTTAATGATTTATATTATATTATTGATTTTCTGTACTTGTATATTATGAGTGTTTTCCGTAATGTGCATATTCACATATCTACCGATAGGGTTGAATCGCGTGTTCATCAGCCATTAAGTATCGAGCGCTTCGAAGCCCATTTAGATATAAAGAGAAACCTTCGTAGTCGTTAAACTTAAACGTCCAAGGGTTAAATCCATTTCCTTTGATCGTTTAATGCCTCACTACGATACATCGTGCGCTGAACTAAAAAATCCAATAAAAATGTTAATCTGTCGCCGAAATATGTATTCAATAGATAATAAATCAAAAATATCTCACTGCGCGGTCTCAGGTATTGTTAAACATGATTCTGAAAATTTGACATTTAGACTTCAATTATTGGTTATGGCGCAATTCCATCGCAAGCAAAGCTATTAGCTAAATAAATATATCAAATTTAGACAACAGACAATTCTCTAAATGCTTCATTTCTACTGTTTTGTGTTGAAGATACGTAAATGGTCGTATAAATTGCGAATATTGCGTCAGAATAACAGATGTACATAAATTAGTTAAATATATAAGTTAAAAATTAAATACATTTATATAAAAGCGCAGCAGCTTAATATTTTTGTATTCCAGAAATATTCGAATTTTATATTGTTGTATTTCATACACAATACAATTAAACGAAAAATTAATTACATAAAATACTATAGCAAATTTTCATACAGTTTTCATATGATAAATATGTTTCAAGAAAGTAAGAATTCTGTGTCGAGAATTTTTATTAAAATTTTCCGGGGAAGTCTCCAAGTCGTACCAAAGATCAAATTAAACTCTTATGATTTAGGCGACTGTTTAACTGAAGCTAATGCTGCAGCTTTTAGAGCTTTTAAGGAACATATTAGTTTCTTGACGCAAATTCGGCTGAACTCTTATTTATTCCGGAACGAAGTTTAAGAAAGTGTTCTGATTCACATATGCTTGAGAATTAAGAAAAAAATATATTTTCGAACATCTGACCAATAACAGTAATTTAGGGTGAAACCAGACTCTTTTTGATTGTCTAATATAAACATTATTAGACTGCGCAACAGTAGATTTGCAATCACTAATCTGAGCTTCGTTAATTATTCGGCAAAAATATGCACCGACCCATGGTTTTTGTGCTAATGGATACCGTTTCGAATAAGTCAAAAACGAAATGTTTGAGAATCAGTTTAAAATCTAACGCCTTTTTCAGTTCAAGATTCTCTTAAAAGTATAAATATATTTAAGGATGGAACAACGTAGTCCGTAACGTCTCTGACTACTAACTCTGAGGTAGCAGGTTCGAGCCCCGGCAGCATCACTCGAATTTTTATTTATAGAAATGCGCTATTATTAAAAAAAAAACAGGCCCCAGCTAAAGTGATATCTATTGATTATAAATGAATAATATAGATGTCACATATTCCAAGGTGGTTAATACATACTTATAGGTATTCATTGTGTCTGATTGAATTACTCAGTTAGTACAGATATGTCCGTTGTAACGCATTGGGCTTACGCTTGTCGGGTTACAAGAAAACGTATTAATGCTTCAGGGCGGAAACAGACTCATTGTTATGTTTTCATACAAATCATTTTAGACATCTGGCAGATATAGCGGCGTATATAAATTTAAAATCAGTAAAATTCACAACATCGTCATTCTATCGAATGCGTAATCCATGGCTTCGATACTTGTTTAAATCACATTCTTTCGCATTTTGCATCGACCTTAGTCTTTGTTCAAGTAAGTGTGTCAATTTTTATGTTTAAGTTGTTTAAAAATTAAATATAAAATTGCTGTTTCTTTATCAGAGACACAAATAAATTAAATTTATGAATCTTTTAGTGACGTAACGAATATTGCTGCTAACTATAATCCATAGTTTTTAATAGAAATCTTAATTATATTGATTTTGATGAAACTTAAATGATTTTTTTAAACTTTTGATGAAAATTAAAAATAATAAAAGTAATATTTTAGGCAAAAAAAACTATAACTTTTTATTTATAAAATTAGTGAGATATTGATACATTATTTATAAGATCTTGTCAAGTGTGGTAAATGAGACGCATTTCAGCGTCACTCAAACATATTGATTTATATTGTTACACTACTTCAATTTTTTTATTGGTACAGCCAATGCATTGTGCTCTAGTGGCATTACTTTCTGAAGAGCGTAGGCGTGGTGGCGCAGCCCCTGGAGGCAAACTCTCTGGGAGCCAAGTCTCCGCGGCGCAGCACTAGTGGTGCCGATGGGAGTCCCTCTACAAACAACGGGTTTAACCAACCAAGGGCGAAGTTCTGGTGGTTGGCTCAAAACATATATCCATTTAATTTATACTACTAAAATTTTAGAGATTTAGAGATCTAGTGAAAATTATTGATAGTTTCCAGCATCGCAAATTAATTGAGAAAGGATATGTAGCGATCAGTCACGCTCCTTGTAGCTAAGAATTACTCTCATGGAAAGAGCAAAGCGAATAAGGAACGCTTTCTATATGTTTTACAAAAATACCTATATGTTTTCCCCTGGACGGAGGTTTCTTTTAATTAAGTTTCAGCTGTAAAAATTCTCACAATATATGTTCCAAATCCAAATATAGTTCAAGTAATTCTCTAGAAAAAATCGGACTATATATAACTAAAAAACTTTGTGATGAGTCAAGAAATGGATGATCCAGAAATTACAACTAAACAGCTTTGTTGATTAAACCTGTCTTCGCTCTACGGAGTTGCCATTTCTCAAATACAATAGCCAGAATGACCATCGATGAGTCGTCCCTGATCTTGCCGCACCATTGAAATTTCATTTTTACCGTCTGTGTCACAGTGTTGATAATTTATTATTTGTGCACTCACAGTTTTTTTAAAAGTTTGATTTACGCATTAATTTTGCAATTATTTTAAAATAAACATGTGTTGTTTTAACAATTTAATAATTTCATTAAGTAGTATTGAATACGTGTTCAGATTTTCTGTAAGCTCAGAGATGTTTATAAATTAAGCTTTCGTTAAACTTACTTAAAAGTATGTTTGATTTTTATAATTTTAATTAAATATAAAAATATTTTTTGTTTATTAATACATTTTATAAAATACAACAATATTATTCTCACATGTCATAATCAATTTAACGGATTTGAAAGTGCATGTTTTAAGTACTGCTACATGTTCAACAGTTTATAAATATTTAAATGCCATTATCGTTTTATTTTTATAAATTCATCCACTTCGTATTTTCTCACGGTCGTACAAGTTGTAATATATTTTTGCAACACGTGTTTCTTAAAGTATACAGGTCTTATAAATATTTAAATTCTGCCTGGAAAAGTTTGTAATCACTTTTTCGTTTTTTTACATTGGATAAGAGAAACCACTAAAGTATTAGTTTATATCAAAATAAAATTAGAATAGTCCTTTAAATTCTTAATAATTAATTCAGTAATATATATTGTCCAAAATATTAGCTTTTGCAATAATGTAAAAAATCTCTATTGAAATATGACAAACTTTTGTAGCTATCAAATGGACCTTATCTTATCTTACAATGTCGCACAATGTTTCCGTTTTCAGTGAATAAGTTGTGAATTGATATAAAAAATTGTATATTTCTGAAATAATATATATACATTAGAGAAAAATATTAAAACACGTTTTCGCTATTCTACTGTAATTGTGTAACTTATAAGACTAGAAAGACATCTTTCAGATTTTTCTCAGAAATGAGATATTTTAAAATACACGATACAATGTATTATACCTATAAACTTCTGATAATATATCGTCCTCACATAAATCTTATTTTTTCAACAATAAAATCCTGCTTCAGGCTTGTTTTCGTTTTCCGTCTATTTTCCCACGAGACACGAGTTGTCGGAATCTAATATATTTGTCATTTTGCATGACATGACCAAAATGTTCCAATTTTATTATCTCGCCCTTTTGTTCCATCTAACCTTCATATTTTCACTTTGTTGCAAAAAAATACACGTATGTAAAATCCAAAGGCATAAATAAACAATGCTGCACCGATTCAATTCGATATGAACACAGCGCTTCCAACTCGATGAACTCCATTTGGGTTTCGAATCGATTTGGGCCGGCTACATTCGTATTGATGTACCTGAATTGAATTCTATGCTTTTAATTGAAGCAACTGGTGTATTTTGGATAACAAGCTAAAGTAACGTTCCTATTTAGCGAGTTAATACATCTAGGATCGATTTAGAATGATTGCATTTATGACAACAGGTCTCTTTACATTTTTTAAAGATTCTTATTAAAAAAATATTGCACGATACTAGCTGCAACTCGTATCACTAATTTGTGACGGTTTTTCAGTCGTTTCAGGGTAGTTGTACCTCGATTGTTATATGTATACCATCATCCAATATTATAGTCCATAGTTTAAGAAATCATCTTGCATTCCATGAAAAGTTTCAGCTGCAAAAATATTGTAAATATATCATTTTTTACATTTTTGTGTATGTCTAGTACTGTATTTTTTATAAATTCATACTAAAGATAACGCAACAAAGGATGTAAAATTTGTGCATGACACCCAAACTTGCACAATAACCACTGATTATTAATGGTTAATCAGAGCAAAGTTCCGCTCTACAGCCTTAAAATCGAATCAAAAAATAACTTATGTCTATTCAAACAAAATTAAATAAGAATAAATGTATATTGAAAAAATAAAATTATTTTGCAATAATAAACTATCTGGAAAATTTCGCCATTAGTAGCAGGCACTTTAATAATATACAAAAATGTAATATGTGCAATATTTTTGTGTCTGTTTCTCCCGTAGTTTTGCGCCACTTAGTCATATCTAAGATCATGTTGAACTCTTGTTACCTATTTTTGATGTGACAGCTACTGCTTTTTCGAACTTGTCTCGATCGATTTGTCATGTTAAGCTGAATCATTAATTGTTCCAAGTCAAAAGCGAAGTAGTAGTTTTTATTAGATGTTAAGTAAAAGTTAAATATGCTATAAGGAATGAGGAATTCAACTTTACTTTCAGTACACGGTCTAATTTAAATTTTCAACGTAGTCAATTTACGTAATTTTTAATCTGGGGTGCTTGGTACCTGCTTAATATATTGCAAAAATTTGAATCATTTTCCAAATATTTCGTAGAGAAATATAATATTTTTATAAAAAACGTACAAAAAAAAGAAATTGCCACAATCTCAACATACGGTTTTATGTTATAAATAAAACAATAAACACAGAATCGCACATTTTTTTCCTCATAAATTAAATGGACGGAATAGCGTAGTCCGTAGCGTTTCAGACTAACAACTCTGAGGTTGCGAGTTCGAGCCCCGGCAGTGTCACTCAAATTTTTATTTTTTAAAAATTCGCTATAAAAACGGCCTAGCTGCAGTGACATCTATTGGATATAAATTATATTACACATAGTAATTTATAATTATTTATGCAGATGCCACCCATTCCAATACTTTCAGTCTGGTGGTTAATACTCACTTGTATGTATTCATAATATCTGACTGACTTACTCAGTTGGTGCAGATTAACCCCAATTGTAACGCATTGGGCTTACGCCTGTTAGGTTACAACGGAAGATTTAATAAAATAAATAAATAAACATATAAGGTAAAATCCAAAGCTTTAAGAAAATATATTTTGTGCTTGTTTATGTATTAAAATAATACTGTGTATTGTTTTCGACCATGACGCATTGGGGTAACCTGTTGGATTACGATGTTTTTAATTTAATTTAAAAAAATATATTTTTTTATTTATATATTATAGACTTTTATACGTTATTATATTTAACGCATTCAGAGCCATGTTTTAAAGTTCTTGAATAGATTATCTATAAAACAAGTTTTTTAATACTTAGGGTTCTATCTTAATAGAATATGGAGAAAGCTTAACGTCACTTCCAGTCCTCGTTTGACTGTAAAAATTCACAACGTCACCATTCTATAGAATTTGTAATCCGGGGATGCTTTGTAACGGTTTGATCGCATTTTTTTGCAAATGTCACCGATTGCTTAGTGCCCTTTGATTTATTGTGCACTGACTCTATATTTTGCTTTAATCCACGGTTTTTATACAAATGTTAATGGATTATTTTTATCTTAAAAATCCAAAAACACTACTACAAAATTTATTATGTGGCAACTGGTAGTCCTGTCTATTGTTTATTTAATTCTAACAATTAAAAAAATATAATTAAATTATTTAATAATAGAGATGGATAATCAGAGAGCTGTATAATATACTCATAAAAACTATATCATAAAACCATATTGAATAATTGTATACACGCTTACGCGACGTAAAATAATCGTATTCCATCAAGCATTGCAGAATTTTTGTGACGAAATAATTATGTATTTATATCTCATTCTATAAGGATTATTAAAAATAATTTGAATATAATATGTAGGAAACGCGAATTAAGTGATTATACAAAGCACAAAGTGCTCTCAAGCTCTTTTAACCAATAACAATAGCCAAGACTTAACGACATGTATTTATTTAAATTCTAACAAAAATAATTCAATTTACGGATAATTTAATATTGTATCTGATTACAAGCGAGGATTTTAAACGAACCGGAACAGCATCCGGAACAATATGACTTAATTTTCATGAATCACAAATATTAACTAAATCACAAGAAAAATATAAACCTAAAGCTGGAACTGCCCCGAATTTATAAAACGGTTCAAAGCATTTAATTTAGATTGATTAACATTTTTTTGTATAAATATGCTTTTAAACAATTTTTTATCCTTTCTTTGTGACTCGAATACCAATGGTCAGCTGCCTTTTTTAGTGTGTGTTTTATTAAAAAGAAAAATGTTTGTGGATCAGTGGTATTTTTTAAAAATGTGAAAAATTTCTCTTGCATTTCGTTCCGTTATTATTATATAATTTATTATTTCACAATATGTTCTTTTACTGAATTATTTCTATATGCTAGCTTGCTAGCACCAACAGTATTTTGCATGTTTTACTTGTGACATTATGACATAAAATTGACTATGAAAGAAGCATTCATCTCTCAAATTAATTTGCCATTGCAATATGAATGCGAATTAAAGCAACTTGCGTTGGAAAATCAAATCGGAAATAAATAATACAATTCTTGCTTTTAACCTTTTGCACTTGACATATTTTTGTATGTGCCTACTGGCAACTCAGAGCATTTTTAAGGAAAAAAAATATTTACATTAGGTTTGTTTATAATATTTTGCTAAATTGCATATGTAATGAATAAAATATATTAGAAAAATTTTCTAGAGTCGAATTTCTCATTATCATTACAGATCTACCAACCTTTATTCTCACAATTTATGTTGTAATAATCATCATAAAATAACGTACTACAACTGACATCATCTCTTCTAGTGAAAAAATATTTTTTATAAGCCATTTGCTGTATAGCTAATTATTTTAATTTGGTTCAGAAAAAAATATCAAAGCCAAAATTATAAAAAAATATGTGTTTTGATATTGCTATTCAAATGCTTATTTAAGTACCTACCCACATAATATATTAGAGTTCTTTGAGTTCTAGTTTTCTATATAACTGGGACAAAACCATTCCCAATATGCTACCTACAACTATTCACATTTGTGAACATTAAAGTCGCATTTTATGGAATTTCTATAAATTTTCAACCATTCAATTCGAGTAAAAGTTTCAAAACACAGTTCAAACACATTCGTTTTCTGGTTAAAAATACACCAAAGCGCTTTTACAATGATCGACTTCCAACATGGACATGAAAACTATTTTGGTAACCGTTCAAGTGGCATTCGTTGAGATTGGAGACTCGATGTCTACAGCGAGGTTAATAGACATATCTTAAATGACGTAAAATTATAATGAAGACGTCTTTTTAACACATACTATGTAATACGAATTAATGTATATGTACATTTACTGTTGACTGTTTCTCACTGACAATAATTAAAAGTCAACATAACAACAAACAATGTGTTAAGCTTGCCTGATTGATGCTGCGGCGAGCAAAAATTATATACCCATTGCTTTAAGTGCAAACATTTTATTCTCGCCTTTGGATGAGTCATTCAAAATTATACCACATAATAATATATCATTTTAAACTTGCAGAAAATTACAAAAACATATATTAAATATGTATCCACGCAACTTACTCATCAGAGTAGACTTAGTACTTGTGTACTTTTAACTGTCTTAATAACTCGATTGTATCAGTAATTCTGTACACCAAAAAGCAGATCAATAAAGAGCGACGGTATCAATATAATCCTAAACGTCAAAGTCGATTAGAGGAGGTGTCAAAAGTGGCAGAGTATTTATTAAAGTCAACCCTTTTATACGTTTTCTGCGAGCAGTTTTGATAAATTTATTTATTTAGAGGTAATGGCCCTAGGGGTGATTAAACTCGTGGCAAATGAGACTCAATGTGTCTCATTAGATACGTTTCCTACAAGCGGTAGTGATGATGCCCGTGTATGCTCCTCACGGTTCTTGTGGCTCTCTGCAGCGAGTTTCTGGAGGTAGTTCTTCTTGCGGCGATGGTCGTTCGAGAGTTCCATATCGTCTCTTCGCGTCGATCGGTAGGGGCGCGTCTGCTGGTCTCTTCGGGTGGCTGCTGGTGACTTCTGGTGTCTACCTCTCCTCGTTAGAGTCCGGGCTTATATACTTTAGAGTTATAAGGCTTGCTGGTCAATCGCATATGTGCAGCAATCTTTCAGCCAATCGCTGCAGCCGCTTCGTAGAACGGCGAAATATATCTACGCCTTTAGAAAGCGACGTTCGCTCGTATTGCATATTTAGCCCCAAACCCCAAAAAATTTTCGTTTCATAGAATATTCAAAAGACAAAAATTAATAAAAAAAATGAAATAGTATAAAATCAGCAAATTTTTATTTATATTTTAATTTTTATAACTAAAGATTTTTTTCCAAACTAATAATTTGATATTTTTTAACGCATTTACATACATGTCGCAATAAATTTTAGTTTTCTAAAGCTTTGCTCGCAATATCCACATAAACTACATCAGAGAATTTGCTGATTATGTGTAGCGTTTGCGGCCACTGTTTCGTTTAGCGCTGATATACTAATGCAGTAGGAAGTTCCAAAACAATTGTGCTATGTGACACGTTTTAGTAGTCTATATTTCTAAAGCAATTATAGACAGAAATAATCGACTACGTATAGAAACTATCCAATTATGTACTACTTTTGCATGAAAAAATGTATTTAAAGTATTATTTGGACTGACCCTCGTACAATGTGTAATTGATTGACTGACGTGCAATAAGCATAAATCCGAATTTGATTGGCGATCCGACAAACAAATTCTGCGGTGGTTCTAAATGTGTTCGACCGCAAAAATAGAACTAGCAAAAATCAGCATTGCCAATTGTTTATCGAAAAGCGGAAGTTAATTATGATTTCAGCCGCGAGGCGTAAACACTGCACATTATTATGGCCGGCATATGGCGTCGCTTGTGGCCAAAACGGCTAACGACACGCCTTCCTGCACGCCACCGACGGCGAGTAAATATTTTGATTGTAATATATACAAACATTCGTAATTATGGTTGATCGATTGTCGGAACGGAAGCGAATTTAAAATGCATCAGAGTGTGTATGGATATATTGTAGTTTCTTTTACGTTTGAAGCAAAAGCGAGTTATCGATCATATCATTGAATAGAATAAGGAAGACGCGTATAATGTGAAACGGGGGGAAAAGCTTTTACTATTCACAATAGGTATCTTTTGTTGAAAATGTTTTATTCGCGAAGTGGAAGGATACGATATGGAATTTCTGAGGTAAAAGAAAACCGCAATTGAATTTTAAAAGCAAAGTAAAATCAACGGGGCTTGTTTTATATTATAATAAAATTTTAATATTAGTGTCGATGCGCGTGTCACAGAGTGGTGAGCGATTTACTTTGTAAAAAAGCTATATAAAAGCATGGATATTAATATTGATGAAGTGCGATCGGCACTCTGCTATTCAGGGCCTAATGACTAAGACCAACGATTTACCAAATGACAACCCATAAAAATAAATGTGTCACAAAGTTAAAATTAGCTTGGGCAAAGAATACTATAAATCATTTAGGAGAGACTTCGTCACTGCGATGGCGCCGACACGATTTTATTGCTTTTGACGGGAATTTTTCACTTCTGAGAAGGGATAATTGTTTTTTCGCTCTCCTATCGACCAACTTTTTTTTTTATGTAACTCTACTTAGTGACAGATCGGTTGAACTCTAGTTTATTCCTAGCTGGAAGCGAAGTGACAGTTTTTGATTAATTTGTGAAAGTAATTGATTGAATATTTGCGTAGTGTGCCTTTTATACATGGTAATTATATGGAATGTGTAATTTGTGAATAATCTGTGCCTGTTCGCATCGAATTTGTTTACATGTATTATTGACATTTTCGTGCAATTTGTTTTTCTATTCTAGTCTACGGTTTTTTGTGCTTTTAAAACTAATAATGTTTGCTCGGATAAGCAATATCGTGTGTTTACGCCGACGAGAAAAACTTCGAGGTGATATATTCCATTTAAAGATATTAGATCAGTGGTCACCAAATAGTAGTTAATAAACCGGCAATTTTTAGTAGCTCTCGACATTTTTTTAAATACAATGTATTACGTTTTAAGAGAAGTGCTTAAAACATTTGCGCTGCGCAGTCAAATGTGCTTTGACGCTTTCATATTATATTAAAATAGCAGCTAATCAAGATTCTACCTATTTATATATATTTAAAAAACGCGATTCACTGTAATTAAGTCTGGAAAGTCTATATATATATATACAATAATCTGATACCGAATAAAATTATCAAATTAAAAAAAAATATTCGTATACACAACAATTTTATAAGCCATTGCTCTTGATTTATGTTATGGATTTTGATGCGAAAATGCGAGTTAACTGTATCTTTGTGGCAAAAAATACAATTATCTATATTAGTTTCCCCTACGCATTTACGTTTACTATGCTCTATACGATTTTTATTGTATTTATATTGACACATTCGATTTAGCTAACGAAACGCACCAACACTCGATCTTGGCAATCAGATAAACCGGAAAAATCTTGATTGACAGATGGCAGACATAAAGCGATTGCCCCAGCTGGAATCAGATTGAAAAAATTAAAACAACGTGTCGAGGTTGATTGTTTATACCTAGACCTAAATAAATATAATATAATATTTACATTATATTTTTAAATTATTAAAAGCAACTAAAATTATAAATATAAAATTTCAGTGGATAAGTTAAAATCATTCTAAACATATACTTTTATTATTTATCTATATAGTTAATTAATAATATATTGGCAATCTGATTCGGGTTAAAGCTACCTGAACGATATTATCTATCATGTACTACCACGTGAACAATAATTAACTTATTTATCAGACCGTGAATATCAAATAGATAAGCAAACCCTACTAAACCAGAACCGTATTTTTTTATTTCAAAACTATTACATAACATAAAAATAATATGAATTAACTAAAAGTTTTTCATATGCATTATAAATTATAGTTATTTATGAAAGTAGTATTTATTTATAACACATACAGTTAATTTAAAAAGTTATAATCTAATCCTAAAATATTTTAGATACAGTAGAATAACGCGTTATTTTTTTATGATTATTTATTAATTTTCTTACTATTTCTGAAGTTAAGGTATTCTAGATAAAAATAATAATAATAAATCTGTGTGACATTACACGTTCTTTCCATGCATGCTTAACTTATAAAGTACTCGAAAATATTGTTGTATTTTTAAAAAATAGATTAATAGATAAGTTTTAATTTTAAGAACCGAATGCCCTGTTATTTTTAACGGGTACCCAGTCATTCTAATTGCAATATAATACTTGATTTCTTCATATGAAATATGTGTCACACAATTTGCAATATGCAGCAAATCTTCTATTTTGCAAAACCATTTAGTGATTCAGTGTATCGAAATGGAACAGGAAATCCATATTTAATAGTCTGAAAGTATTGTTTCACAATGTTAGTTTTATGACACGTTTTGGCATCCTCAAACATTTACCGTTTAATAAAAAAATTTAAATGCGAGTATTTGCAAAAATTACACACGGCATGTACGGGGGACGGTTGTACACAAAAAAAATCAGATTTTAGTCTATTATTTTTTTTACCGTCAGTAATATATGATCGAGAGTCTTGCTCGCTCGTTATTCATCGGTTAATGGTTAGTACCGCTAACATGAGATATGAACAGATTTTTAAAACTATTCCAATGCAATTTTAATGCAAACTACGCAGAATAAATTATTTGAATATATAATTAATATTTGTTATCGCTTAAGAATTAATAAAAAATATTTACTCCCTACTTTTACAAATTCTGCATTAAAAATTAGGTGATCCATAAATAGAAGATTATAAAACTTTCTTTCAAAATGTTACGATATTTTCAAGTTTATAATCCGCTATAGTTGACAATGGTCAACTTGGTTTCTGTTAATCCTTTCACTCATAGTAGACACATATTGGGACGGGTGAGCCATTTTGCGTGTTTTTACTATAAAATTGTCCCACGTTCACTAACAACATGCAAAACAAAAGTGTTTTTGAAATATTTTACTTTAGTTTCATGACAAAATTTAATCTTGACTGTGAACTATAAAATTTATATATTATGAATAAAATTAAATCTTTCTTAAAATTACATTAGTTTAGTCTGCGGTGTTAAGTTATCAAATTCTTTATCCGTTACTCTACTATTATTTAAAAACTGGTCAATTTACTTGCATTTAGTCTAAATACATTTTTTCCATTTTACTAACCAAAATATAATTTAACTGATATATCACTCTGAATGATCCATAAAACTTAACTTGACAGTTGCGAAATATTCATTTGCTATTTAAACCCAAGCTTGACTAAAATACACTCTAAAGCAACGCATCTCTCAGCCGATGTCACATCTCGCATATTGCTCCATAGTTCGTCTGAACTTTTTATATATGGATATAACACTGTGTTTTAAAAATATTATAGATATCCTTACCCGTATGAGAGTATTGGTCAAAGTATATTCAAACCGAATTTCGGTGAATAGGAGAGCGTAAAAAACGATTATCACTTCTCAGAAGTCAAAAATTCACGTCAAAAGCAATAAAATCGTTCCCACTGCGACGGCGCCGACACGATTTTATGGCTTTAGACGTGAATTTTTTACTTCTGAGGAGTGATTGTTTCTTTATCGCCATTAAAGTAGATGCATTTCGTTCGTCAACTGTGAAATTATAGCTTCTTGCTCGGAGACGATATTTTGACGATTTTTTGGTACGGTTCTAATAATTTCATTTAAAAGTTCATTCTTTTTTTATATTGTATATATATATATATTGTTGCTTTAAGTAAAGAAATGCATAACTGGTGTTCTTTTGTCCTGCATTAAAGGCCGAATTTCGTTGTAAACGTGAAGGACACGAGTCCATTATTTTTATGGTTGTACAACTAATTACAATTCAATGATTATATTTGCTCCCAAAAATATAAAATCTAGCTTTCTAGAAAATACCACATCTTCCATACATTCTTAACTGGTACGTTAATATGTTTTTATCTTATTTAAGAAGCAGAAAAGTTTATAATAAAATTATTTTAAAAACACAACTTGAGACTTTGGTAGAGGGGGAAGAGATAAATTATTTATTTATTTTATTCATTCGATAGAAAAAAAATCCAATACCATATGGATAGACTTGGACCCATATCCTACTGATTTGTAGGTCGACCCCTACTGATATGGCACTTTCCTTTCGGTATCAATTTCAGTTATTGTGTCTCCGACCCTACATTACTCATTCAAGCAACTTTCCTTTATCGTGTAAAATAAATGTAATATACATTTTCACCATTATGTATAATATATTTGCAAACTAACGATATAACAAGATTTTTTTCGCGAATATTTACTGAAAATAGGTTACCTTATTATTTTTTTATGATATAAATACTATTTTTTATAATGTTATAGTATATTTAAAACTTATTTACAATAATGTGCTTTACGTTATAATTATTATTCTATCAAAAAAAGCGTCATAATTATAGGCCACCGAAGTTTAAACTAAACGGACGTTTTTGAATTATAAATTTTCAATCCTTGTCCCTTTCACGCAACGCCCATGTAATTTTCATCCTAACGACCGACTCTTTTGTATGTATGTGTATATATGTGAGCCCTTAATCGTCGACCCGTAAATTCGAAAGCAAGCAAAGATTATTTTAACCAAATTAATTATTTTCTTACTCGGACTCCAACCGAAACTCCCTTCGGCGAATAATTACACGTTAATAATGATTTTATAAATTAAAAATAAAACTATTTTTTTTAATAATTATATACAATACAGAGCTTCTCTTTCCGTAAATATGTATAGTCTCAAAGGCTTTCAAAGCTCGAGGATTCCTCTGGAAAAAATAAATCGCGTTAAAGATGGTGCCATCGAACTTACACGGTTTCAGAACTATGGTGGTATTCTCGGAATCTCGAGTGCTAATGCCATTTTCGACCTTGGAGTTCTACAGAAAATTATAACAAGAATATACTCAACTACAATATATGTTTTATTATATGACATAACATAAAAGATTATATTTAAAAAATAGTAGATATATGTAGGTAGCAACAACTAAATCGTAAATGTTCGAAAAGCTGCTGTTTAAAAATTGTGGTCGTTTTAATCGTTCATATTTTTCAAGACGTCATAAAAACGTAAGAAAAATACTCATGGTCTCGCATTAAATATCCTTTGTCATTATTAGATGGTCGCCCACAAATAGTCTCATAGCTTTCGCTAAGGATGTAACGGAGGTTCAATATTAAATGTAAGAGTTCTGACAATGACCCTTTTGAGAGTTTTAAAACATACAATATATTACAAGCTTTAAGACACATACAAATATAGTACACCAGAGACGGTTTTGAAGCAGACTTAAAAAATATATTGAATAACTCTTTCCAAATGCACTGATTGCATTAAAAATTCTATTGACTTTTCAATTAATCTTGAAGTAAACTTTTTTTAAATCAAAAATAATCAGACCTATCAGATTAAGCATAAATAAAAAATAATAGTTTATCAATAAGTTTTATTATATAAATAAAATAGCACATTTTTCATAATATTTTTTTTTAAAGTTACAGCAGGTTTGCCAAAACAAAACAAAAGTTAAATCTGAACTTTTGAACTCACAAGCTTTGAGATATTATATGAATAATACCTTATTATTGTTCTATGTATTTGTAATTATAAACACATATAAGAAGTTAAACAATAACAACATTGGTCCTGTATTGACTTTCTCTTTTATTCGTTTAAGCTTTATCAAAGGATCAGTATAGTCTTGCACTTAATCACTGCATCACTTCGTCACGAACTAATCGACGAATGCTCTCAGGCTGACCTTAGGCAGAGCTAAACAATAACACAGTTGGTCATAAATTGGCCTTCTTTCCCATTCGTTTGAGCTTCATCAAACGACAGTGCCTTCGTGGTTATGTTTTAAAAATTTGCCGACTCCCGTACTCTAATTAGATAAATTAAAATAAAATCCCTAATCTTTAGAACATAAATTACTATTTATTATAAAATTTATGTAGCTACGTTTTAGTATAATATCGATTCTGATCTTTTTTCGTCACTGAGCACGCTCGGATAAGCGTCGTTGCGTAAAGCAAACACAAAGTGTCTTATTTGATTTTCCAGAAGTTTTTTATCCTTTCCTCGGATGTATCTTCGCAATCGGAAAAATCAGGAGAATGAACTTCGCTTAAGCCCCAAGGGGGCTCATCCGACCCGATACCCAATAATATCAAAAGATTTCCTGGGCGTGTTGATTGAATCGTAAACTATTTACGTTAGAAGAAATGCTTAATTTATATATGCAGATGTATACCATTATGTCTAGATATATATACGTGGATTAATGCGCGTTAATATAAATACATTATCATAACTATATATTTATATAAATATCATAAATCAAAACAAAATATGCCTCTGTTGTTTCTGTTGCCTCTTATTGTAAATATAAAGCTTCACAAATATCACGCGATTTGGAAATCTAGGGTTGAAATTATATATATTAGATTTCATACTTAAATTTCAATATGTTACAACAACATTATTACTTATATATTTATAAGAACATTATATTTAAGGCTAAGACCCAAAGAGGCAAATGTAAAAATATTACACTGATTAACTCATTATTTTTTTATATATATTTTTAATCACAAAATAATGATTTTAATGTGTTAAGCCTGCACTACACTCTCTGGAAGTTGTCCGAACCGAAGTTACAACTGAAGTCGGCCGAGACCTACGATTTCGAGTAAGCGACCACACTGTCGCAAATTTCATATGCCGTCCAGACGGCGGCCTTTGACACGTACAGCCGGCATATTTGCGCGCGATCGAAAAATGTGCCAAATAATCGCAATTTTCATTTTATTAAGTTTGTTGTGGGCACTCACCAGTACAATATCGGTGAAAACTTTTCGGTCGTAAATATTCAATTTACGCAAAATCTTTGTCGGCTTTTGCAAAATGCCACAAGGCATAAAAATGACACTTCAGAATACGAACACCTGTGACTATCCTAGAATTTGTCGCCATCGATTCTAAATAAGAATTCGTTATGGTGTGACATTTATATAAACCGATCTAGGAAAATACATAAGGATATCCGAAACGATTTTTTTTTTACAAAATCAAGTACCACTAATTTTTTTTTAATTACCTAATTTTATATGAAAAAAAATATAATAACGATATATGTTAGAAGAATATACTATCAAAATTATAATTAATCCCTTTTGGTGCCCTAAAATATTCAAAGATGTCAGTAAGCGTCTGTTGAAGCCCCGATAAGCATGTGGTATTATAACTTGACCACGTGACCACGATGCAGCGCTCGAGATGCGTGTTAACCATAGGACGCCTACGCGCATATTGAAATTGAAGCGAGTTACTCGTTCTATCTCAGTTTGCTAAACACCATATCATTATCTCTCTCACTTTCGTCTCTTGACACGCGAGAGAGCGAAAGAGAAAGTATCTCACTGCTCGCACTCGAAAGAGCAGCTCTGACTTCGGTCCCTTTGACTCCGGTCCTTTTGCCGACAATATTCTGAAACGCTCGAAGCTGGTCAAGTCGACTGAATTACCCCTACTTTACCTCCCGTTCTCGGTAACCTCGGACAACTTCCTAGAGATTTTAGAGCGGGCAGAACCGAACTCGACTGAAGTAACCCACTATATTATCCGTCTTTGGCCTTCCAGAGAGTGTAGTACAGGCATTAGGAATGTAACTGTTTGCTAAATATACAATTTTTTTATCACTTTTTTAGGCAAAATATAACATTTTGCATCAGAAAATATTTTCCTCAGATAACTATTTTACTTCTGATCAGAATTTCTTACAAATAAAAATTAATAATCTGTCTTGTATTTCAAATACTGTTTTTTTGTATTCTATACTGGGGTTTTCCAAAAGTTTAAGCTCTGAATTTTTAACGGAATAATAAATAAGTAAATTAAAGCGTTGGGATAAAAATAAACATAACTCTTTAAACAAAAAAACATGAAAATTGTAAAATAAAATTACAATTTCCATGACTTTGAATTACTAATGTTTTTGGTATCAGATACAATATTAGAACTAAGCTTTCTGGTTTTTCGATACTAATTTCACTTTAAAAAAATTCTTGTAACGTATAGTATTTTATTACAATAATACAGTATATTTTCGTAGATATATTATACAAACTTAAATAGGATAATGATCTCTTATAAAGGACCAGAACAAATCAATCTACTTCTATTGATTACAGAGTGTGGTGTTATAAAGGAATTTCAACAGTGTAATGAAAGTAAAGAAGTAAATGGGATAAAAATTTTTTGTACACAATCGTCTTTTTGATTTTTAAAAGTAAATTTCGGGCTCCCGTATTTAAGTTAGTCAACAGGAAAATTTTATGGCGTAACCAAAGCCTCCGTGAATTTTTGTAATCTGTCGATTCCCACGCAGAGTAGTTTTTTCTTATCTGATTATTAACGTAGTTCTTAAATCACAAAAAAATAAGGCCGATTGGAATAGTTAATAATGGATAAAATCGAAAACAATATTTTGACATTAAATATTATACTTCCAACTTCTACTAAAAGTTTCCAAGGAAGTATGAAAATTTTTAAACATCTAGCACGGACCCGTCTGTTCTTAAGCGTTTACAAATATTCGTAAAAATTTAATTTTTAACGATGAAGGCTATAGCAAAATAAAAAATTTTAATTAACTATTTTTTTCGAAAAATTCATGAAACACTAATTAAAACGTGAAATTTTTTAAATCTCGTATTTTATGTAATAAAAAAATTCTCAAAATAAAAATTATAAATTAACTATTTTTTTCGAAAACTTCATGATACACTAACGTGAAATTTTTAAGATCTTGTATTTTAGGTATCAAATAAAACCCAATTCTAGATTTAAATTTAAAGCAATTTATTTATAAACACATATTGATAATCTGTAACAATTTTTTTTTCTCTTTCGCAAAAATATTTGGGAAGTAAAGAAGCAAATTCATTTAAAACCAGAACTTTTAAAAGCCATTTTATTGTGCAGTAGATGATATAGATATTCATTATCCATTTTACTTACAAAATCTTTATTAATATTAATCTAAGAAATAAGAAATTTTAGTATGCTATATTTCATTCAGAAGTCACAGTCAGTAGATCAGAATCTCTTTCTTTAATGGAAAAATGAAAATATTTCGGATATAATATTAAATAAATTATTTTATTAAAAAGTAAATAACTTCAATTTATTATTTAACAATTAGTTGCTTTAAAACTGATGTTTTTATTTTTACTACTATTCTAGGAATCGTGAATTTATATGAGATTTAAGCCCACAACTTTTTAATAAATAAACATTATACTATCATATAGAGTTACAGATCTTTAAATGAATTTTCTATTATTTTTCCAATATTTTACCAATAAAAATAATCTTCCTTACATTCAGGTACTTCTAAAAATACTTTACACGCTGATGTTGTCAATGGCATATTAAAATTTTTAAAATACAAATTTCATCGTCTATTTAAATAATTTGTAAGTAAAATGGATAGTGAATATCAAGACCATCTAATGCACAACATCATTTCTGTTTTATAACGTGTTTACAAGCTCATTCAAAAATGTATTTTAATAAACTAAATGGAGCTATTCGAGATCCAGATCTCATTCTTTCGAAAGATTTAAAAACAATTCGTCCTACAATTGTAGATTCTGAAATAACATTTTTGGCTGCCGGTTTTTATTTGCACGAAAATAATATATAAAAAATTCACTTAAAATAAAATTTTTGAAAAAAATTTATTTTACTATTATTTTCATTAAAAATTAAGTAAAATAAAAATAATAATGTCAATACCGGTATTGGCTGTTTTTCTCTCGGTAATACCGATATTATTGTGACAAATAATTTGTAGTGTCAACATTTTGAATAGGAAATGTGTTGACAGCTCTATTCGAACATAAATTTCTACTTCTCAATGAACATAAAATATATCTTATTCACAGTATCAAAAGTTACAAAACAATGCTACATATTTGCATACTTATATTATATCTATTCAATTTCCATAACTTTGGCATGCGACGCATCTCATCTTGGAATCGTACCAAAATTCTTGCTAACGTTCTTTGAATGAAGACAATGCTTTCATTTACTGTTTTATTAACTCGCTAAATCTGCACCACTGTAATCTGCATTGCAACAAATTCGATATTGCTATTCATGAGTCATCTTTTCATGTATGTATGATATTTTTATCGGAAAACACTCAATCGAGCGCGTGCTTCGTTTTGCATTTTTATAATATGGATTGATTAGAAGATAATTGTATTTATTTTCTAATCGATCGATGATGTTTCGTCTTGTCCGACCTTCACCACCGTAGGAGTCATTATCCCAGAACGCGGGGAAACACTAACCGAGACGGATCTTTGTTTTCGTTTGTGTTACTCGAGTCTACAGTATACGATTAGCAGTGCGCGTGAAACTGGTGAGAATAATCTGGTATGTCCGGGATGATGGCAGGCGGTGGTGACGGTGCAGACACAAGGCAACAGACAATGAGCTGGTCGTGTCATGTTGCAGATGCACGTGGCCGGGCTGCAATCGGCGCTGGCCATCAGGCGGCAGAGGAAGCGGCGCGAAGAGCAGAAGAAGGCCAGGGAGAGGAGGTTCTCCACCCACAGCAGCGAGTCTGGTCTCACCTCGCCCAGAGGCAGCCAAGCGTCCCTGGACAGGGCCGGACATGGCAGGCTCAGAAACACCCGTCGCACCGCCCACCCGGACATACTGGACACCAAGGTTACATCCATCGGTATGCTTCACATCGGAGTCGTGTTCTTAGTCCTCGGTTTCTTCCTCATCGGCTCGGGTCTTCTGCCCGATCAAGTCACGTCTTGGAGCTCGCTAGGAACGGTAGGCTGGTGGAACGAACTCGTCTGCACCGGAGTCTTCGCCATGGGCATCGGACTTTTCTTGATCATACTCAACAAGTACATCTCCAAAAAGGAAGATCAAGATCTTGAGAAATACGTGCAGAGCCAACTTACGCGCTCTAGATCCGGACACAGATTGGAGAGAGACGTTGAGACCGGAGGCATGATCACCAAGCACACTAAAAGAGAGAAGAAACAGCAAAAGGAAGACGAAGAACGTAACTTGAGCGGATGCGATTATGAAAGTCCTCCGAAGACACCCAGATCGCCGAACGATCTCACAGCGCCAGTTCATCACGGCTTCTTGAATCCTGTAGCTATCAACGGAGACGCTAATAGAGAGCATCACTTGGATCAAATCATCGAAGAAGACTATTCAGCGTCCGAGAAGGGAGAAGAAGACAACAGGAAGATGGACTACTTCAACAAAGAAACTTACTCGAACTACTCCAACGCTACCAGCATGAGTCCAGTGACTCCCTCCGACACCAGAGAGTTAATAAGCAACGGGAGGCACATAATAATGTCCAGAATGTAATCTCTTTATTTCACTTTTATTGAATCGGTGTTTTTAGCTTTTTTATGGTCAAACATTTGTAATTCGTGCACGTGTATATAACATATATTTATGATTTTGAATGTTTGGTGTTGATCTTTTTACTAGTTCATAATTATTATACAATCTACTTAGCACGTAAGCTCTTTATACTATGTACGGATATCATTTGTGTTATATTATACATATACAAATTATACGTAGAACCCTAGAACTTTTCCAAATCATGAGTTGCAGGGTGGGTATTAATGATTGTGACGATGGACGCTAAATTGCTTATGGGACGTTTAAAAAATGATGACAAGTCAAAATCAATGAGAACCAAAAAAATATAAATTAAAAATAATGTAATCTTATGCGACACGCGCATTTTTACATATAGCTTCGAATGCCTTATATATTTATGATTAATGATTAATTTTCAATCGATGAAAAATAGCATCTAGCTCAATTATTGTTGTGTATATAATTGTAATTTTTGGATCGACTGAAAATATATTAGCGTAAATCTAATAATCGATATAATTCGCGAAGAATTTTTATGATTGGTGAGACTGTGCCATTATCGGGTCTTGTCTTATTTAATATTTGCGAAATCAGTGCTGATTAATAAAAAAATCATTCCATTCCTACAAGCTTTAGGCTTGAAACAGACGTATCTTTTATCATTATGTTTAAACTTGGCTGTGACTGTGCGAATTGATGATCTTCAATCATCATAAATGGTTTTATTAATTCATAGCTTTTTCATAAGTGTGTGTATGTGAATGTGTTTATAATTATAAGTATTGTATTATTCTACTCTTGCCTTATTTTATATTTATATACAATATTTATTGTGATAAAAATTATTTAAAAATATTCTACTTATGGTTTATAGCATTTATATATAATATCTATAATCAGCACTGAAATTAACCAATAAACCATCATAATAAAAACAAGATGCATAAATAAATTATACCTAAATTAATAACTTATCTGTAATTCATCGAAAATATACACTAAGGGTTAAATTTAAATATATATTCAATTTCTTAGATCATTTTTGATCATTACTTGATCTAGTCCAAATTGTTTGTAACCATAAAACGCTATAAAAAATATATAGAATAATACAAAATAAGTATATAATTGTAAAGTTATCCCTTGAGGGTGAGTCAAATGAAATATCATAAAGTGACAATGAATATTTTTATATTATTTATATATATATATATATATATATATATATATATATATATATATATATATATATATATATATATATATATATATATATATATATATATATATATATATATATATATATATATATATATATATATATATATATATATATATATATATATATATATATATATATATATATATATATATATATATATATATATATATATATATATATATATATATATATATATATATATATATATATATATATATATATATGTTACAGTGGCGTAGCTAAAGGAGACGGACCACCCCCGGCGGCACATGCTTGGGGGTGTCATTTTCGCGATGGAAGGACCGTTTTTTAAATTTAATGCGCTAAAAAATATACATCCATGAATAGCCAAGTTGAATATGTAAAAACAATAAACAACAGTTTAATAAATGATATGCCGACCCAAAAATTGCGCGTGTTAAAATAATAAAATACCTGATAACCATTACCTTTTGCATATTTCGTGAAGGGGGTAAAATTTTTGGCATATTAAAAACATGGATTAATTAAATTATTTTTGGAATGTCAGATTTTTGTATTATTTTGTATTAATTGTATGAGAAGGAGGGGGGAGTTAAGAACCGCTTCAGCTACGCCACTGAAGGTCAATCGTGTATCGAAAACTTTAGAAACTCGCCTTTTCAGCATTTATTTTAGAAGTAATTTAATTGAACTCTTCACAAATATATCCATTTAAGCACTATCAAATGCAAACACAGTCCAAATGTCTCTCAAAGTCTCCGACAAAGCCACTTAGATGTTGTCCATACCGACTTATCGATTTTAAGTTTGTCATGAACTTCTTCTTGCTGAGCTATGGTACCGCAGGGATACAATTTGCGTCCTCTACTATTTGTTTTATCAATGATTTTCAAAAAGCACTTGACTAAATGCTCATAAATCTTTCTTTGGTGTCTTGGACAGTATTGTAAGCTTCTTCCTTGCTCTTCTTAATACTGCTACCAATATCTAAGCCTAAAAAAATGTCAGATACTCTTCAATATTCAATTTTATTTGACTTGTACGCAATTTATATTTTATTAAAAAACTGGCGGAATTCCTTTACAGTTTACTTTGTAGTATAAACACCTTTAAAATTTTCGATAAGGCGTTGAAGATGCTCGGTTTCGTTATGCGGAGCGCGTGTCACTTTAACAATTCATCAAATAGCATGTTCTGCAGTGTAGCGGAGGTCAATTTGAGAACTCTGCCATTTTTAATGAATGAAAACTCTGATAATCTTCAAGTGTTTTATAGTATTATCACAAATACGATTTTCAGCAACGCCAAGTATAGCATTGTTTTGTTTTTAATATCTCTTTGCCGTAATATATTTATAGTTTAAGCGAAAGTTTTTTTAATAAAAAATCTAGCAATAATGCATTGATAAAGTTGATGATGCTCGGCTTTATTATGCGGAGCGCGTGTCACTTTAACAATTTTTGCGATACACGTTTTGTACGATATGATAGTCGTAGCGTTCTCTTATAATCAGAATGTGTTTTTATGTGTTGAATTTAAAGTATTATATATATTTATACAAAAAGACTTCTGTCGATCAAAAACAAAGTATCACATTGCAACACTTCTAGAACTCCCCATCTAGAAGTGTATCGATTATGAGTGATGTGACGCAAGATGCTCGACTTCATTATGAGGAGCGCGTGTCACTTTACCAATTTATCTAAAAAATTGTTCTCGAATATGGCTTCATTGAAAATGTCTCGTGTTTTGTAGCTGAGGAATGGTTTTAATGAATATTTTAGCTTCGGGTGTAGAGAGCTCTAATAAGTCGCTATTGCGTCCCATATTCTTACTTGTTGCGGACAGGATGTCAACGCTCAAAATCGCTCCACTACACACAACGATACTTCAGATATATAACATATTTTGTGGTTTGGTGCATAATTCTTAACATTTTTTTGTGTTTATGGCGAAGCTCTAGCATCTTTATTTTATTTTTTCGAATAAATTGCAAATTAAGCAAACAGAATGTAGATGCTTTAACGAGTCACGATTGCATACCATATTCTGATCCGCTGCGGCTAGAACGTCTAAGCTCGAGAACGCTCCCCTTACATGAGCTAACAAATTTATTTTTATGAATTTGAATTTTTATATTTTAGTGACCGATTAAATAAAATAATAAACCATATTCCTAAAGTTAGTTTGCGACCAGATTTTTACATAAACAAAATATAAAAAAAATCATGCGATTTTAACTTTTATTTAAAAGTATTGGTTTTACTTGTATATTAGCAACATCCTCCCGAAGCATATCCATATTAATTTAATAATAATTTTCAATATATAAATTATTTCTAAATCAATTTTTCTTGACTCATAGTAAGTGGCAGTGTGAATACAATTCATTGCATTAGCAGTGTAGCGTAGCGTGTATTGCTGACATGCGCTAACGAGCCGCGATCGCGTCCCTCGTTCTATACCTTGCGGTCAGGACCTCAGTGCTCGAGAAAGCTTTCTTTACACGATTTTCGCACTTAGTTCAAACATTACAATATGTATGTAATATTTTCTTAATATTTTGTTTATGGGCAATGGAAAATTCAGTTCCAGTTATATTATTTGTAATTTCGATTGTTATACTTTTAGGACAAAGCACAACGATTTTATAGGTTTCATTTGACTCACCTTCGCATAAATTTAACAAAACAAGTCCGGGAAATGTTTTCAAAATAATAAAATAAATCAAACAAAGGGTTAAGGCGGATAATATTATGATGGTTTATGAAAAAAACATCTATGGTGATAAATTATGCCTACGCGGTTTATTATTACTATATTATTGTATAGTATATATAGTATGCTTTCCAAAATTTCGTTGTTCGCTCGCTGAGTCGCGTCGATGTTAATTTTCAACCCTGTTATTAAATATACATACATAATATGTAGATGCTGCTCCCCAGATGCGAGCCGATCCATAAAACCACCCCGTGTGGTCCATATCTCTGCCCGAGATGAACTCGGGCGTTTGCTTCCTATGTTTTCCGTGATTTACGACCGCTATTCGGTTACCGGGGAAAATTTTCTTGCACATGGTACGACAAAAAAGTTCGTAGACGGTAAAAAATGTCATCATCAACTTAAAAGAAATATTCAGGCACTTAATTTATCATTATTTTTATATGTATAGTGACGCTCCCAGTTGATATCATTGTGGCACACCTGTAAGTGAAAGTAATTCATATAATATATCATATAGATAACACGTTTCATTTCAGTACATACCTACATATCATTAAATATATGTACTTATTATTCTAGAGTGATTTCTGTAGTCTACGAACTTTTCTATCACACGTCGCTAGTTTTGCCATATTTTCAAGAAAGTGCTCAAGTTGGGTTTGAAGAATAAAAATGCGCTTTAGCACTTAGGCGTATAGTGGCGCATCTAAATGTATATTATTAAACATATACTTATATACAAATAAACGACGTATAGCTTAAGAATAAAGTTTTTATATTTTCTCACTCTAGCTGATATGCACAAAGCCTTTTTTACTGAATCTATTGCTAGAAGTCTTTACTTAAGTAGACTTTTTTACGAAGTTTTATTATCGAATCGACGATGGGGCGGCTATGAGAATTTTGTGATAAAGAGCGACTTTTTAACTAAAAAATGTACAAAAAATATATGCACAGGTCGATGCCAAGATTTTTTCTATTTATATATATTATACATTAAATTAAAACGTGCATGTTATCGATTAAGATTATATTATTTATTATCGATAATTATTGTTATTATACATTAAATGCACAAGATCTATATGTCGTGTTTTTTTTATAAGGCAATTAAAAAATATTAATCGTTTACTAAAAATATTTTAAAGCTCTTTTGTGTGTTTTTGAATTTTTATCAATTTGTGTGAATGTGAAAAAAATATTCATATTGTATAATTTCATAAGTCTTGTGCAATTATTCGATTAAGATAATTATCATTAATTAATTTGTTAAAATTATATCTGAAGTGAATCATTCCGTTACAATAGACCAAAAATCTTCGTATACCTGATAATTGTTATTGTTGATGTTAATATGTTTAGGTATATTTATTTAATTTGTTGAGTGTATCTCGCCGTTGTTTATGTATCAGTGCCAATAAATCAATTTTTACAAATCTTTTTAGCTTAAAATTTATATACTAAAACCAAGTTATTTTCTATATGCATTTTAAATATTGTATTTTCAATTTCAAAATCCGAATTCTATGGAGTTATTTATCAAAACTGTATCTTTTTCTATAGCATGTTGAATTCCAACTTTGTGATAAAATACAAATTATGTTTAATTTATAATTAATCAATGCGAATGTATGGTTGTATTGTGTATTTTTCAATTTTTGTATTGAATCTGTTGTTATTTTTTTGAAAATATAAAATACTCAAATCTACAATAACTACTTCGTTTTATTTATATGTAATTTTAGGTTATCCCAAATTTAAAATCGGTTTATAATGAAAAAATATATTCAAAATAATAGCTACGGTACCTCACGACAGTGTGGTACCGACAGCTAATAAAAAATATAATTTGCATTTTTTGTGTTGCATAGATCGAAATAAATGATAGTCAGAAGGAGCAAGGTCTGGAGAATAAAGTGGACGAGTTTCTTAATTTTATCTTCAGTCAATTTAACGACATTATTGTGTTGTAGAACTATTTTTTATTTTACTTTCTCGTGTATCACAATATAAACTTGCTGTTCTTATTAAGCCAGATTTATGAGTTTCGTAATGCATAATCCCTTCACAATCCCAACATACACATTTATTTTACAGTGAGCCATGGCTTTAAGGTAGGTGTTGCTACCTTGAAGCCATGTTAGATTTTACATCCTGAATTTTGTAAGCCTAATGAATGGTTTCTGTGAATAATTGAAAATATAATTTCATTTTCTTTTGGCGATTTAATCTCGGCTCGGTTTATTTTTTACCAGTAGTAATTTTGTTTTGATTGAATTTTTCTGAAGTTAATATTAATTTTTAATTTCCTCAATTCAGCGTGTTTATGTATTTAAAGTAGATGAAATATCGATTTGCTTCCAGAGCATTTCTTTATGAATATATAATATAATAAACTATATTAGTGAATTTACAATAACTTCAGTGGTTAGCAATCATTGATCGTAACAAGTTATTGACAAAACCATATCAAGTAAAAACTTATGTGAAAAAATTCTTAGCTCTTTTAATTTATTTCTTGTGCTAGTTTTAAAATTTAAAAATTGAGCTTATGGATATAACAATTTTAGCATCCATTAAAAAAATAGCAGATAAAGCTCAAGTGAAATATGAATATAATATGAATATCTTTATTTTTCCTAATTTCCTTAAGCATTATAACTTATTTACTCTTAAGCTTTGTAATCTTGACCATAAGTTATTTTAAGGTAATACAGACGAAAAAAACAGAGAAAAACCAACATATTATTTTTTATAATAGCTCAGAATGCAATGAGCCGAATAATAACACATTTTAAAAAGTACTTAAGAAAACTCCATTAACCATAATGATGATTTAAATCACAGATACCCAAAGTGGATTTTACTGCTCTTTTGAAATCTTTAAAGATAAATTATGGCTAAATAAAGAATTAAAAGGGGGTTGAAGAGAAGTTTAACTACGCGTTATCTTTACCATAATAAGGCCCTAGGAGTCCAACCCTTCGGGTGGGCACCCAGATTATAACGGCCGGGTGATCGGCTTTCTAGCCCTGTTTTGAGGATTGTATTATATATACAATAGCAAATAATTTTTGGAACAAATTTGACACACATAAAGATAGGATTTGTATCGGCGTTAGTTTTGTGCAGATTTGCATATAAATTAAATAACTAAAAATAAATTAACCGTAATTATTACACTGATCAAAATAAAATCTATGCGTCTTAAAACAAATACAAAAACGTAACAGAACCTCACAAAACTTTGCAACGCACACCTGTTTTTGAGATATGCATAAAACAATAATAAAGCGTTGGCCTTTCCAATCTTTTGTTTCGTTCAAATAAGTTCAAATTCTGTAAATTTCGGTCAAAATAGTTACAGCCAATAAATGTTTTTCGAATGCGTAAAAGTATTTTTATCTAAATTAAATAAAGGCGCATAAATGAATATATTAAGAGAAAAAAACGTCTACTTGTGTTGCTCAAGTATACAAATTGTTTTATGCAAAAAAAAAACAGATTCTGAAATATATTCTAGCGGAATAGCGTGATGATAGAGTGCAATTTTTTTTAATGAATATTTCTGATTGGGTTTTTAATCCGTTGTTGTGGCATGCCCCAAAGTGTTGAACAATCAGAATTTAAATTACAAAAGTTAATAATGTACGAGTAAAAATTTGAGTTAAAAAACTGGCCCTGATTTGAAAGGCAAATTTACATTTAATCCTTGCTGTATCAAGTAAATTTTTGTATGTATATATTTCCGTCAACCATTGTATTTAACTTACTTAGGCAGTCATATATTATTTACTAAGAAGAGCAACCGACTTTAAATATTCAATCACGCAATT
Organism: Plectrocnemia conspersa; assembly: GCF_051122295.1. Taxonomy (NCBI): domain Eukaryota; kingdom Metazoa; phylum Arthropoda; class Insecta; order Trichoptera; family Polycentropodidae; genus Plectrocnemia; species Plectrocnemia conspersa. The sequence continues at coordinate 3,181,420 of NW_028277177.1, read as the reverse complement.
GATGAATGGGAGATAATGTAAATTTAGGACCAATAGCGTAATTGTTTAGCTCGGCCATCGGTACATCTGTTGTTGACAGCGATACTTTTCAGATGGACATTTAAATTTTTTTTATGTTGTGGTAATGGTTTTAGAACGACTGCTTTATTGTATAATATTTAATTTGGCCAAAGTGTTGCTTTTCTTGCATTTTAGATATTTAATAATTAATGAATAATTTTTTTTTCTAATGTTACGGCATTTCTATTATCATGGTGTTTATTTTATTATTTTATATCATGTCTAGGAGATCGGAACTATAATAATTTTAATTGATCTTTACAGATTATGTTTTACAAATCGTGATGATTAGATAAAATAGAGCTAGGTATTAAAATAATTTATTAATGCTCATAAATAACATATTATAAGTGATAACAAAATGTAACTAATACAATTAAATTCCCAGTATAACGAATTTTCAATTTGTCCCCGTAAAACTTTCATACAAAATATTTTCATTGTAACGAAGACTGCTCTCAGTATAACGAAATATTTTGATCCGAATTTAAGAATGACGTTACAGCTTGCATTTAGTTCATATGTTCACAAGCGACATTTAAGGTGTTTCGCTGACCCTCAAACTTTTTTTATAAAAAATTTTCAACAAATTATTGTGTTTATTATCCTTAAAAATCTGTCGATCTTGTTAGAGATTATTTTAAAACTGTAGTAATATGGTAATTAAAAACAAAATAAAAATATATCATCTTCCTTACATTCAATATAACGAATTTTTTTTTTGCTATACCTGGATTCTAGTCCTATATAAATTCTAGCACTTTTCAATTTATATTTTGTATGGGAGATCAGAATTAATAATTATTATTTAAATATATTTCCAATCGATCATTACAGATTAGGTTTTCCTAAATTTTCCTAATCTCACATATGAATATGGTTATGAAAAATTAAAATAAAATCGAGTTAGCTGTATTATTAGTTGATAATAAATAAAATAGATGTCACTGATTTAATCTGGTGTTTCACTACTCATTTAGTAGTTGTTGATTGTGTTTACCTTGTAACGCATTGAGTTTATTGCCTGTTATTTTTCAACAAAAGATTTTTAATAAATAAATTAATAATCTTTTAGATGTTCTTTACAAGTTCGGACAAAAAATAATATAACACATTTTGCTGTGATGCTTTTAGTGACACGTCTGGTTGAGATAATTCTATATTTGAAGATGCTAGTTTTTCATAGCAAATGTATCGGAATAGTGGGAACAAAGAAGCATTATTACATAATTCTGTTAGTCAATTTACACCTAAGTATGTATTGTATAATATATATATACATAACAAAAAGTATAGCATAATATAAGAAAATTTGCGTTTCAGCCATTAAAGAAATTTTATTATTCATGCTTACTACTCTTTTTCATATATTATAATCTGCTATCCTTTAATTGTATAAAAGGTCTTTTGTTACTCGTGTACTATGTTGTTTTCCCATTTACATCGTCGTCTTAAAAGCACTCGTGGATTAAGTGCGACAATTGAAGGCTACGCTACACCCGAGTTTATAAACTTTATGATAAAACTGAATTTAAATTAGTAGTTAAACATTAAAAATACATCTTAATATAGATGAAAGTAACAGTTAGCATACTATGGAATAAGTTACATATTTGATTTATTATAAAGAATAGCAAAAAATATTAGGCTACCATATTTTAGCACCAGGCTGTCTTCAATTTGCGTGGTTAGGGGCTTTCCCGAGTCACTGGATAAACACAATGTCCTAGGCTCTGCCGCGAGCATGTAAAGGCCATATTTCACTAAAGACTTGGCCCGTATTCGACTCATGAATATGTAAGACTTCAGAGCCGATAGCAACAGAGGCTATATTGAAAATTCACCCCACCACCATTGACTAATTGTCGCGAATGGAGTATTTAATTATTTCTATAGCTACCAAGCCAACGCGACGACAGACAGGGGCGTGTTTTAATTTACTTAAAGTGATGGATAATAAAAACACGTAATAAGCGTAGGCAGCCACTGTGCGAATATCTCTATCAATATACGTCATGAAATATTAGTAATCAATCGACTGAAAAAATATTGTCACATTATGTCTCAATCTTGGATTATGTCAAAAAGAAAGCAGTATATATTGTTGTTCTAAGTATACCATTGTAACATGACAGGCGTAAACCCGAATCATTTCAGCGTGATAAGAATATTTTAGACATGTTTATTCATACGTTATTTGGTCTATGTTACAAAAACTTTTTTTATGAAAATATATGTTCTGTAGATATTAGCTATTTATAGACCATATGAAAAATAGTTTCATGCAAAAAAAATATTTAATATTTTTATTTTTTTAATTTAAATATTATTTTCTAAAAATATTTAAATACTTATGGACCACTGCAGATTATGAAAATAAAAATATTTTTATTTTTGTGTGTGAATAAATGTGCAAAAATTATTTATTTATTGTAAATCATCCGTTGTAATATTGCAAAGCGTTATGCCTGCACTACACTCTCTGGAAGCTGTCCGAACCGAAGTTATAACTGAAGTCGGACAACGTCGGATTTCATATGCCGTCCGGACGGCGGCTTCTCTCACGTAGAGCTGGCATATTTGCGCGCGATCGAAAAATGTGCCAAATAATCGCAATTTTTAAATTGTCATATTATTAAAATTACGCTACTGATAAATATAAAAGTTTGTGTGGCAATATTCAATTTACGCAAAATCTTTGTCGGCTTTTGCAAAATGCCACAAGGCATAAAAATGATACTTCAGAATACGAACACCACATCTGTGACTAACCTAGAATTTGTCGCCATCGATTCTAAAAAGAATTCGTTATGGTGTGACATTTATATAAACCGATCTAGGGAAATACATAAGGATATTCGAAACGATTTTTTTTAACAAAATCAATTTTTTAATTATTTAATTTTATATGAAAAAAAATATAATAACGATTTATGTTAGAAGAATATACTATCAAAAATATAATTAATCCAGTCAGAGTCTGTTGAAGTCCCCGATAAGCATGTGGTATTATAACTTGACCACGTGACCACGATGCAGCGTTCGACATGCGTGTTGACCATAGGACGCTTACGCGCATACTGTAATTGAACCGAGATACTCGTTCCATCTCAGTTTGCAAAACACGAAATCATTATCTCTTTCACTCACGTCACTTAACACGCGAGAGAGCAAAAGGGGAAGTATCTCACCGCTTGCGCTCGAAAGAGCAGCTCCGACTTCGATCCCTTTGACAATGTTCGGAAGCGCTCGAAACTGGCCAAGTCGACTGAATTACCCCCTCTTTACCTCCCGTTATCGGCAAAACCGAACTCGACCGAAGTAACCCACTACATTCTCAATCCTTGGCCAACCTTGGCCAACTTACAGAGAGTGTAGTGTCGGCATTACAATGAGATAAATATAATCAACACTTAATAGTGAAACATCAGACTGACATCATACTGTAAATTTCGCACTTATATTTACTATAACTAAAATATAAAAAAACGATCGATCAAAAATATAATCAAATAATAATCACTAATTTCTATCTGCTAGACACGATTCAAAATATAGGATTTTAACCCAAGTCTTTCATGTATTACTTATTAAATTATACAACTCATCTTTCAGGAGAAAATAAGCGAAAGAATAAGTACAGACAGACATCGCATCTCACATATTGCTCCATAGTTTGTCTGCTTTTCGATATTACACTATGTTTTAAAAATATGATAGCTATCCATACCGATAATACTATGGACTTCTAATATAATATAAGAGGGCTGATCAAAGTATTATTCGATTCATTATTCTCAAACATGCACCTTTTTAGAAAATCGTTGATTCTAAAAGTAGCTATCAATATTGTATATTACTATGATTCTATTTTTAAATGTATATATTAAAACGTAATTCAACAATTGATATATTTTTTATTAATATATTAATTATTCAACTATTTTTTTTTTAATTTTAATTAATATTATTAAATGCGTTGTTTCGTGATTTTATTAAATTCGTTTTTATTTTATTTTTTACATTTTTATTATTAAATTAATGAACCCATAAATATTAAAAATCGCTGATGAAATTAGCTTACAAAAATAGAACCATTAATATGCAATCCAAGATTCGCGATTTGAGCCAACGAACATATAATTGCTGATCGTATATCTGGGCATCTTGGACAAAAAATATTTAAATTAATAATTAAATTAATTTTAAGATGAGCATTTAATACTTTTTAGCGCCCACCCTTCAGTGGAGCGCTGTTGGTAGCGGAACCTAGGAAACGGTGAGGCGCGAATTTGATTTTCGTGTCCACGTCACGTCGCTGGGTCACCACTTTAGCGCCCGCCTTCCAGGGGGGCGCTGTGGTGGCGGAAGCCAGGCAACGATAAGCTGTGGATACTCCAAAAATAATTCGACGGTTTCTCTAGCCACTTTCTGATTAAGTACTGCCTTGCGACCATCTTTATTTGCATAATTACTTCATATTTAATTCATAGATAATGACACAATAATTAATTTGTAACATGTGTCTTCAATAATTTTATTTATGCAAATTTATTTTTAATAGAATAATATGTAATTAATTTATTGGTTTTAATTCTTTAAAGATTTAGCATTCAACATTCAGAATTCTACATACGGTAGCTCGCAAACCACCATACCTGATTGGTCAGTTAGTTAATTATTACCTGCCAGCCGACCTAATTGCCCTATACGACAGCCTACCCAGATAGACAGCAGTCATTCAACCCTATCTGATCTTGACACCAGACTTCCCGCCTATATGTCTACTTGTTTTTTTTTAATATAAAGATATTTCAGCTATGTATATATTATATAACTTGTTTATTGCTATATAAATATAAATTAAAACAAATGTGTTTTTGTGAATTAATTAATTTGCAGCACGGTATACGATATGATTTATAGGACGGAATAGCATAGTCCGTAGCGTCTCAGACTAGTAACTCTGAAGTTGCGGGTTCGAGCCCCAGCAGCGGCACTCTTATTAATATAAATATCACCGATTCTCAGACTTTCGGTCTGGTGGTTAATACTTTCATTATATTTGATTGACTTACTCAGTTATTACAGATTTACCCCGTTGTAACGCATTGGGCTTACGCCTGACAGATTACAACGGAAGATTTAATAAAAAATAAAATATAAGTCAGAGACTAATAGTGTTTTTTTATTTCCATCGTATCTGTGAGATTGTAATAAGTGATTAATATATAATTAAAACACCGATCGAGCATCAAAGATTCGGTTTTCTTTGATTTTTTTAATTTCATAAATAATAATAATAATCAAACTAGGTTTTGTATAGTGACATATATTGATTGTAAGCTTTATTTATAAGCAATAATTATTTAAATAGATGTCCTTCATTTATATACTTTAATTTCAATCTGGTGTTTCACTACTTACTTAGTAGTTGTTAATTGTATTGACCCCATTGTAACGCATTGGATCATACCTGTCATAATGCAGCGGAAGATTTACAATTTAAATTCTTTTTTATTACGCTCATAAATAAATAAATATATTTATCAGATTCATTATATAATGTTAATAAAAAAAAATCGGTCTAGGATTGTAGACAAAGAAGATTGAAATTTTGAGTGTCGCTATTTATTGTTAAAAGCGTAATAAAACCAATTTCAATGAGTATGTGTTACTTGCGGAACAAGTTAATTCGTCACGCCGACGTTATAAAAGCGCACGTGATAATTGGAGATTTGGATACATTTGCAATGCACCGAAACAAACGCCACTTAAATCACAGCATTGCCAACTCAAAATGGGATTTTAAGAAAAGTAACAGACAACAACATAGTATGTTTCTACCGTAAATTATCATATTGGCCGGAAGGTTGCACCTCCCCTATTTCCATTACTTTCTAAGAATTGAATCGTATTTTTGGAAAATACTGCACATTACAAAACTGTTGCAAAGATATTAATAATTTATAAATAATTAACAAATAAAATGATTTATATGATTATCGAAATCATATTTTATAAACACCCTGTTCAGAAGGAAATGAACTGGGAAGCATCTGTAGACCACAAACTGACCCTTTAAATCATTTCCAGTCCGATAATCTTTCACCCTATATGTTTGCCTATTATGTATCTATTACGATATTATGTAAATCCTTCTTTATACCTTACATATTATTTATTGATACATAGTTATTTTTTCTTCAACGTTCAACATACCTTAATGGATTATTTGCGCCATAAAACTGCCTCATCTTCATTCCCATTACCCGACATAATCGAGAACACCATTATACACATGTGTGGTTAAACGAAGCGCTTGAAATATTCATTAATTTATACCACAAAGTTGGATTCGAGCTCTTAAAATATATTTTAGGGAGGGTTGTGTTTATGAAGTGTGATACACTTGTTTTAATTAAAGGTGTTCTTTCAATTTCAATATATTATATTAAAGCACCAAATTGAAATTACTTGTATGGAGTGACATCATTTTAAAAGTGACTTCCACTTATACTAAGTGCGTGTCGTTAGGAAGAGGTGGGATGCAATTAGGTTTTAGATAACATAGTCATAATCTTGTTGAATAAAATCATATTTTAATTGAATTACTTAACGCTTGCCAAAATAAAGTTAATTCGAGGATTTTGTAAGATAAAAGCAGACATAATGAGAAGATAAACGAGAGAAATCCTACGCGTGGAATTATTTTCAAATACGGATGTATTAAATGTATAATGTAGTACCTTTGTAAGTATGAAAAGGCAAGAATAACACTACCGAGTGAAGCGTGTATGTTTGTTTTTGTGCTTTCAAACCAACGCGGAATGGGAACATTTCTGAATTAGTAATAGCTATCACGGTTGAAGTTGCTAATTGGTCATAATATGGATCAGGATTGTTATAACACGCGAGGAAATAATCGCATGTCATAATATTTGATATAGGGATTACAAAAAATGTTGATATGCCCCGAGCTATAATTATGGTTACATACATATTGTGTGTATGATGTTATGTCTTATTTCTGATACCATAATCTATACAAACATATTTTTTTAACCGTTATAATAAATTTAAATTACGATATGTTACTGATTTACATATTGTATCTCACTACTTACTTAATAGTTGCTGATATGTTCACCCCGTTGTAACGCATTAGGCTAACGCCTATTGTGCTGCATTTTTGCTTACGGTGTGCTGTAGAATCCTGCCGTGAACAAGAAAAATGTTTTTAAAGTACTAATCTATAACACAAAACATAACTTAAATTAAAACTAATATAATGTAGTGCGTTTAATTTGGTTTCCGGGTATAAATATTATTTCTTCTTATCATAAAAAAAGCGTTTGTTATAGCCTGAGATGTTCAAAGAGCTCTAAAAAAGTATCTTATAAACTGCTTAGATTTTTTCAGAGCTAAAATATACCCATTTGTTCGCAAATGATGCACTATATAATGCGTCTATTATGCTTAAAATCCGCTATTCTAATCTCTCCTTTGCATTAACGATTTAAAAGATAACCTTTAAGATTAATTTCAAAGCGTTTGGTTAAATATACAAGTGATGCAATTGGCTCACAAACATCCGTATCTGTGATTCACCAGAGACGACTCGAATCAAGAGTATAAACGATCTGACATTTTGTCACATCAAGACGAGAGACAATCACACGATCGGAGACGGAGTGATCAAACGATTCGACACTCTTTTTCTACGTTAATAAATTGTACCGCGGCAGATATTTTTGCGCGCCATTTCGAAATTTGTTACTATGTGAGGGCTATATTTTTTATTATTGTTTCAATAAATTGAAGTGATTTGCAGCTTTAAATTATACTAAATAACCATATTATTAGGCTTAAATGTTATGGCACCTTTATGTGCCCAATGATTAATAAGAGTACCGGACGAAAATTTTTGTCCGGTATCAGTTGTGTTTCAGCTGTCGAGCTGCTAACACATATTTTTTATTTCATTGTTTAGCAAACATCTATAGGACAGTATTTAAATAATAATATATTTTTTTCTTTTTAAGTTTATGAATCCTGACAAACAATTTTTGCGAAGTTACATTTTGTATGAATATCACAAAAAAGCAATGCAATACCTGCAGGGAAAAATATTTATAATGTTTACGGTAGTGGGATAAGTGTTAGCCAGTGCCACAGGTGGTTTTAAAAATTTCATTATGGAAAATTTTTTTTAAAATCAACGTAGAAGGGTAAGGATTGTGAATGTAGACGATGACATTTTACTTGGATAATCATACTCGAACGTGCAGGAACATTTAAAAAATTCATAAACAGAGTGTATGTATACCTCACGATTTGGTCTGTGCGCGTACAGATGTGGCAAAACCATATTGAATTAGAATAGAAGTCGCCATTCATCCAACATCTTATAACTGGAATCGAGAACTGGGAGATGCACAGTAACCAAAACCGCAAAAAAACAATGGCTTTCAAAAGAACAGGTAGCAAAGGCAACTAAAACTAAGAAAATAAAATAAAAACTAGAAGATAAATTGTTTTCCAACATGATAATGCGAGACCTTATATGGAAAAATCACAAGAGATAAACTAAAGGAATTAGAATGGAACATAATTCTTCACCCACCATTCTCATTTGACCACTACTTCTTCTGATTACTACCTATTCTGATCGATGCAACTGTATTTGTCTGAAGAAAATAAAATATTGAACAACTAAAATCCGGTCTAGTGGTCAATTTGCATCAAAATTGGCAAATTTATACTCAAACGGAATCAAAAAGTTGAAAGAATGTTGTTTCTATTGAGGTATTAATTGAAAAAATAAATGTATTTTTTTAATTAATAATGCACAATGTAGTCTAAATTATTTTTGTTTATTTATTTATTTTTTCTGTACGCTGTATATGTATTTTGTATTAACCATTTCATACGCCACTTTAGATAAACATTTACTACAATGCTCGCTATTGTCACACATGTACTACATTATCACAAAAATGCGATATTCTTCATAGATGCAAAAATACAGTATTAAGATAGCAAAGCGAAGTATTCGATATAACTTGACGATTCTAGAACGATATTCGAGCTCTTTCTAGATTGCGTCATAAAGTTACAAAGAACTTAAAGTACGTCTAAGTTTATGATACGCTATAAAACCAGTGGCAAATTTTTCTTCGATATAGAGAAGCATAGAAATAAAAATTTATTGTCTACAATCATAATAATTAAATTAAACAAAATTTGTAACAATCTCAAATTGGACCGATGCCCAAGAGACGCAAAGAAATAAATCCAAACCCTTATCGGGGTCAAAGTTGACTGAGCTTGCGGGGGGACCCTATCTCCCGCAATAAAATTCATACGTACGAATGCGAGTACGTGACTTGGGGACCCGTGAAGTGGGCCAAGACCCAGATGTTTGAAAATTGGCGGCATTTTCAATACCCGCGTACTATTTTGACCGAAACACCCCTCTATCGATTAGCGTGCGAAAGAGAGAGAGAGAAAAGCGAAGCTCATTTCTATAGAAACAGACTACGCTCTCGCTCTGGCACATTTGCCCGGCGAGCTGAGAGTCTGAGGGATGAACCCGCAACGCATATAGAGTTCTGCGCAAAAATATTAGTAAAACCACCGAAAGAAACGACAGTAATTGGCAAAATAATGTGCTTGTAGCGTGTGATGAAACCCTTATTTAATAAAAAAATCGTAAAAAAAATTTAAACTCCTTTTTTATACCTCTCCTTAAAAGTTAGTAAATACGTTTTTACTTAAAGCTTTGAACATACAACGATAGACTGCAGTTTTATATATTAAATAATATTTAAAATTTAAGAATTAATATTAATATCACAATTACATAAAAACTTCATTATTTTTAACTTAATTAATGATTTTTTTAAGCATACCAAATAATAGTTTGTACCATACAAACTTTTTAAAATTGATTAGGTATCGTTTTTTTTAATTGTCTTTGGAAAAATTCGATTTTTATATTTTCAAAAATAATTGTTTCAACAAAAGGAGAAAAGGTCTATTAGTCTGAGAACTGTTCGATTGTGGTTTGAATTTTTTTATCCATGCTAAGCACACACTATAATTTATTTTGAAGTTAAAAGCGTTAAATGCTATCAATTTATTTTGATTATGATATACATTGCTGATTTCTTGTCCTTTATTATTATTGGACTGTCCGCTAAAACGCTGTTTTATTTGCGCGTGCATAATACAATAAAAACATGTGTTTTATACCCTTTTAAAGATATTGTACAAGTTTTTCTGCAATTCGATTTTACACTATGTTATAAAAATATGTATTAATAGAAGTATTAGTAGAAGTATATTCATACCGAATATTGCCCAATAGGAAAGCGCAAAATACAATTATCGCTTCTTAGAAATCAAAAATCCACGTCAAAAGCAATAAAATCGTGCCGTCGCCGTCACGATTTTATTGCTTTTGCCGTGAATTTTTGCCTTCTAAGGAGTGATAATTGTTTTTGCGTCCTTCTATTGAACAAAATTCAGTTTGAATATACTTCTACCAATACTCTAATATCGATAAGGATAGCTATCATATTTTTATAACATAGTTTAAAATCGAATTGCAGAAAAACTATGGAGCAATATGATAGATGTAACGTCTGTCTATACTTCTTATTCTACTTATTTTTCCTGAGAGTTAAGTACTTGCACTTGACCTTGAAAGTTTTAGAACTTGTTTGGATTTGAAAAGTAAATGAATGTCTCGTAACTATCAAATTGAGTTTCATAGACAATTTAGTGAAGCATATTATTTCACTGGCACCTATCAGTTAAATTATATTTTCGATAGTAAAAATATATATCTACTGGACTTCACTAGTGAAAATATAAGTTTATTCAAAAACACACATTTACTGTAAAATTTATACATCGCATTGAAATAAATAATGATAAATATGTAGTTCTCATGAAATTTTCGAGAATTTCTCGGGAAAAATGTCAAATTAAGAATTCTTGAGAAATGTGGTTAGCAGATAAAAAAATTACATGAGTCCAGTGATAGCGATGCCAAGTCTCCAGCTGTTTAAATTTTAACTGGTACGTTCTTAAAAAGTCTGTTTCAGCCCCAAATTGTAACATTGCACAAAGGGTCAAGAGCAGTGTTTCTTCTCTAGAACTTCTCAAGAAAAATATTAAATCGAGAATTCTTAATTTTCGAGAAATTTTATAAAGCATTTTTTAATATAAAAAAAATAATTTGTACGAATATTGTTTATAACCACTGTAATGCTGCATAAGTTCATGCCTAAACATACTACTTAAAAGGTTTTAATAGGAGTCTAAAAATGACAAAAAAATTGTTTACAATTTTTCAATATTTGAAATCCCCTTTTTTTGCCTTAGTAATAAAATAAGATACTCAGATAAAAAAACCTTTCTGAAGGTGTTTGTGCTAAATGTTTGAAAATATGCATACTTTCTCGGAAGATCTAAAGTATTTTATTGACTTCTATTACTCTAACCGGCCGGCGGTTTTATCTTTGCTTTGGTGATATAAGAACCCGCTTCGATAGGAAGAAAATACGCATGGGAATTGTGAGAATGTAATACATTTAGGGCTATTTTTATTTTTTGAAAATGCAAAAAAGTTTTTTTATATTGAAAAAAACATAAGAAACCCAACATCTTCCGGATGAATGGAGAAAGAATTCAAAATATTTTAATCGACGGGCAAGTAAGCAAATAATTTTTAGTGCCTATTTTAAGCCTTGTTGTCAATTAAACCAACATCAACAAAAAACAAGAGGAATTTTTCATCGGCCAAAATTTTTTAATGAAATAAAGAACAAAGATGTTTTTTCTGCTTTAGATGGCCTGTGTTATTATAGTGTCATTTTAATAATAATATGTAATAATTTACATTAACCCTAGAATAATTGAAATATTTCAAAATAAAGTGATACGAACGATTGTAAATCCTCTGTTATATTTTTGCTATAAAAACATAAACGTTTTGCTGTTAAACACGAATCAAAGCTCCGACCGGACGTCAACATCAACGCAGCAATTTCCTCAATATGAACAATTTAAAAGACTTCTATTTTCTAAAAATAACATACATGTAATATTTATTGAAATTATGTGTTAATTATATAGAATTATAATATTACCAGTAGCTTTTCCTATAAACATCCTGATTTCTCAAAATAGGTTAATGCGTATATCACGTATCATATTATTACATTAAACCACCAGTCCAATCCAATACTCGCTTACTTCAATCGATTTTCTTTTCTAGTAAAGCTGCTGTAATAACATTCGTTATAAGTCATAAAAATAGGTCATAAAAAACTGTTTTATCTTATATATGGGTGTCTGGAGGATCCTTTGCCGTTTACAATTATTATTATTTCACATAGGATTTTATGTAGTTATAATATTGTGATTGCTTTAATTTCGACTCCATATTATTATTAGATGATCCTTTTCCCGTGTACAAAATATATTGTATTTACTCAAATTCTCAAGCCAGAAGTCTTCAACTTTTCTCTGCAACTATAATTTTGAAAAATTATTGATGATTATATATCATTATAGTATTAAATAAAAATTAGACCAATACCTTAAAAATATGATAAATAAAATCAATTTGGAAACAATGGTAACGAAATCCAGTGGAAACGTGGACCGTCACGCTGATGTAATCCTGTGGGATTATTGTTCGTTTTGGCTGTTCAGGCACGATTTCCCGATAATTCGGAAGGATCAGCAGAGAATGATAAACAATGAGAGCAAAATTTGAAGACGTGAATTGTTCGTACGGTTTCATGTTGCACGTTATATAAATTTTGTAAGGTGAAATATAATCAATTTACTGTACCACAGGTGGGTGTGACCGTTCTAAATAATTTATTCTAAGAGCTACAAGTTGCAGAAGGACGATGAATTTTAACTCTACTATAAGTGAGAAAAATATATATATTCATAACCTCTATATTAGTTATTATTAAAAAAATATTTTTTGTTTCTTTTTTTTTTATTATATTCAAATGGTTCAAACGTGTTTGAAGTTGCTTATCATGTTGTTAAAATTATAATATATAAATTTTTAGTTTTTCCAATTAAGTTAAAGTACATAAGTGATTGAGTATAATTTAAGTGCATTTCCATGCTCTAACTTAATAGCATTTTGTAGGATTTTTACATACTTTTATCATTGTCATTGTTGCGACCTCTCCCCTTTGGAGATGGCCGTCTTTTCTTCTCGAAGGACCACCGTCTCTCGACGGAATTAAACGCCTCTAACTATAGAAATGCTTTATTATCAGAGTTTACATCCTCAGAATCCTTGCTGACGCACGACCATACGCCGCGACAGCCGAAGAGCCTTCAGGTTATTTATACACAAAAAACCACGAACGGCCATAACACACTTTTATTCGGCCATGCATAAATATATGTAAAATTGTCGGAACAGTCATTAAAAAATAGCTTGTACCAAATAGAAATACAATTTTAATTTGTTTTAATAAAATCTAAAATATTCTATATATTCTGAACTAAGTAAATAGATGATCATATTTATTTAATCAAAAATATGTCACGTAGAATTTGCATAATTATTGTATATACGTCAAATTATAATAGCCTTGTCTACGTCTGATGAATCCAGTCGTCTCCGTGATGAAATCTGGATTTTGAAAGTAGTAGTGAAGAGGGAAGCGGTTGCTTTCTCATCGATGGTCAACGGTCGGCGCAGTTCAACTTTACACGAGCTCGTATGAACTCTCTTACGTTGAATGTCAGAGATCAGGTAGAAGTTCTTGTTAAAAATGAATTCCGAATGGAAGTGCTGAAGAGCTTATACAAGCTTGGTATGACTTTCGTGCTACGGCCAATACGAAAATTTGATGGTCTACTTTGATGTATTTATATCCAACTTTCTTAATAGAATATTCAAATCCCCTTGAGATTTGGTAACCTTGCATTTATCAAATAATATGTATATAAATACTAACACAGCTCAAAAACCTTATTTTAAATATGTTATTAATTTAGTAGGAGTTTTAAAAATGATATTAAAAATCTGCAAATTAATTGTTTGGCTTAATAATGCTTATTAGAAATGTCATTGTTGAGCACCCATAATTGCACAATAGCCACGCAGACTTTATAAAACCAAGAATTATTGAAACTATCTTCTCTGTAAGCTTCGAGACTTGCCTATAAAAACACTAATAGCATCAAATCCAAAAATAGCTGTTTTAACTATCCTTTGTAATTATCGGACAGCCACCTAAAAACGTAAAATTTCACAGAGAGTTTTATTTGTACGTGGAGTTAAGCACTACGTAATTGGATTTTAACTTTCCGTATATTCTATTTGTCCATGCTTTCCCGAAGGAGCATTATAAAATATGTGTCATTGAGTCACATCACCCATCACTTCTCAGACAAATTATTAGCGAACTCATTCAATTCATTAATTTGATCAAAGACCAGAGCCACTGGATTGTCACAACAATCTTTCATTACAGATACTATATAAAATCACTTCCCAAGTATCAATTCAACATCATCACCACTTCACTTCCTGTCCATAAATGCTAATTTGCTTTGACATTTTTAACTTTGTCACACTCGATTGTATAAATTAATACGTATGAATTAACATAAAGTGACATCAGGTAAACAAAGACTCGACCCTGTAATTGTTACGAGACGAAAGAAAGCTCAAATGCGGGAACGTTCACCCGGTAGTTATTGATCCGAGTTTAACAGGTGGTTTATATATGGAAATTGGAGCGACCTGGTGATATGGTTAAGGCTCGGTAAATTGGTCATCGTTCGATGAACGTAATTAATTTTCCCCTTCTGGATGCTCTAGAGCCCTAGAAGTACAAGAAAACACGCCTTTATTAATTTATATGCGGTCTACGGGGTATTTGCACGTTTTACGGTTCATTAATGATTCCACGCACGTTATGTAATAAAATGAAACATTTAATAAGAAAGCTATAAACAAAAACTCATATTAAAAGTATTTTTCGTTTTATAAAGTCTCAATCTTATCGGATTCAATTGAATGGCTTTCAAACATCATTGACTTTGATTCGTGTTAAGTAGATCGACTTCAATCTTATGCAAAACAGACTACTATTATATTAACTTCTTTGAAGTCGAGAAAAGCAAAGTTCTATGAATTCGTGTAAATGTCAAGCTTGACGATAGCTTTGATCACAAAAATGCCCTGATTTCGCGAAGTAGGTCAATACATGTATCACGTATCATATCACTGTATTATAAACACTCTAATCCGATATTTGTTTGCTTCAATTGCTTTTATTTTACGATTTAGCTGTAGTAAAGTTCGCTGTAAGTCGTAAAAATTACTCATAAAACACTGTTTTAGCATAGCTACGGTAGCCTTTAGAAGACCTTTATTTATTATTGTATGTACAATTTAATGTAAATGTGATTGATTTTTTCATTTCTTTCTAAAAATAGAGATTCAAATGCCTAAGCCTAGAATTTTTTAAGAGAACTCCAAATCCACGTACACCCTCAGCTACGTGATAATTTATGACTGAAGAAAGATAAAAATGCCTAAAATAAAACAAAATGAATAGAAGCATAATTTTCACGTCAGAGTGTAATAAAATCCCATTATTAATATGTCACAGTTACACTATTTTTTTATACTACTTAAAATTTGTCATATAAAAAATTAACCTCATTTGTCATATAAAAAAATTGTAAATTTGTAATTTTGTATAAATTTTAAAATATTTAATAATATTTATATTATTAATATTTATTATTTGTATAATTTGTACATTTGTAATAACCTAGCTTGTTAAACAAATTAACCTCTCATAAAAATCATTCTTCGACTCACTTGGTCGGTGGCGGATTATTTAACTCCTTATCGACCGACCCCTGAAATCTGCTTATATCCGGTCTTGACCTGCGACAGCAAAATCTACACCAACGACTCTTATTTACCGATCATTGACTGCAGCGTGAGATACCTACAATCCACACTTGATACAAAAGGTGTTTTGATACGCCGATGACACGATGACTTTCATTGATATTACCGACCTCTTTGGCCTAAACAAATCCGCTATTTTCAACTTATACAGTGGTACCTTGATTTTCGTCGATAATCTGTCCAAAAACAATCGTTGAAATCGGAAACCGACGAAAACCGAGGCAATTATTTGTAGTTTGTATTAACATTATAAGGCACGTGATTATAGTATGTATTAACACTCGCAATCAATAAAAAAACACAAAAACGCAATACTGTGCAGCGCGTGGGTCGTGTACGCCGATGAAATCCGGGGCAACCGACGAAAACCGAGACAATTCTTTCGCGGAAATATTGACGATAACCGAGGTACCGCTGTATATACAACTTATGATACATTATGCTAAATCAAAATTAATTAATACAAAACATTAATTAAAATTGTATAATAGTGGTTAGCAGCTGTATATGCCTATCCCGATTTATTTACAAAAATGCATATTATATTTAAATTGCAGTTCTTAAGTATAAAATTAGTAATAAAAAAACACAAATTTTTGTTACACAGCAAAAATTAAAAATAGCGCTCCTAGAATTTAATTAGTTCTAAGAGTTTTAAACGGTTCTTCCTTATTTTCTATAAAATATGTAATAAGATTAATTTATTAAGAAATAATTATTAAGGATAAAAATAATTATATATTGTTCTTCTACCAATATATAATTATTATTGCACATGACCTTTCCAAACAAAGAGTAGTTTTTTCTGCGGTACTTTTGGATGATTAGCATACAGTCATACGCAACCTTTTTTCCTCAGAACCAAATAAAGATGTTTGCTATGTTACGCATAATATAATAATATAAAAATAATTCTCAAATAATTAAATCTTTTTCTATCTTATTTTTATTTCACCCACATATATATATATATATATATATATATATATATATATATATATATATATATATATATATATATATATATATATATATATATATATATATTAATATGTATAAACATACATTTATACACCTGTACAGCTCAACATTTTGGCCCAAATCACTCATGGACAACAAACAAATAAATATATTAATATAAATACAATTGTTTACAAAATATTCAAAATTATTTATTCATTCGTTTATTGAAAAATTAACGTCATATCTGATGGCGAGACAAACCTATAACTATTTTAGACAAATCATGTTCCTGATTGGTACAGACTACTCTTAATTCATCAGCAGAGTGAGCATCATTAATCAGTAAGCCGATTTCTATTTATGTTCTTTGCATATTTCATTTTAGAATAAGATGATTCACAAAAATATTTTGAAGCGAACAAGGTGGGCACAATTTTGTACAGTCTTGTATTTTTCATGTACTAGTTTCTCCCTCTTTTCTTTGAAAACTGCTTTCGGATTCGTATTGTTTCTTAAGTTCGATGAATTCGCATAAATAAATCCTAACGCTGCTAGTTGTTCAATCTTTTCTGTTTTCATGTGCCAGGGTTTTTTTATAAGCAAAAGATATTTATTGATTTTTATTCAATCCTGAAATCTAATGTTACCTTGAATAAAGCAGCTTAATAATTTGAAATGATACTATAGCTTTTCGGAGAAATGTCAATACCACCTTGTTTAGCTTCTATTAAAGATATTATTTTATTTTATTAATTTATTTAGCTTAAAATATAAAAAAAAATACTTTATATTAAAAAAAATTGTCTGTATTAAAAATTTATTTCTTTATTCCATTTAGGAAACCCGCTACAGTTTTATATTTGCTGATTGTCCTAAGAAAATTATATAAAACACATCTCCGTACATAATTCCCCTGGCCGTACTCGTTTTCTTATACCTAACTATCCCTAAATGATCTCTATTTTTAGTATTATATTTATATACGCTTTTATTACTTATTAAAATACTCTGGTAACATATTATTTTTTAACTTATATATAAATACTAAAACATTCGTCTTCAATATTTTTTGAACATTTAACCATTCCAATATATCAATCATACTTCTATTTTTATTTAACACTACTCTCATTGTCCTATTTTGTAATTTTTGCAACATCAATTTATCAAATTTATTAAGCATATCTAATATTGTTTCACAATAATTAAAATGGGACAATATGATATTTTTTGTTTTTATACTTAACATATTTTTCATTCTGGATAATATACCTATTTTTCTAATATTACAATGTTCCTTAAAATTATATTTTTAATCTACAATTACTTCTAAATATTTTATATTATCAACTATAAATAACTATTTTTATATTATTATCTACCATATTTTTATAATTAATAAACATGCATTTAATTTTATTTTCATTTAGTTTAAGTACATTATTTTGTAACCATATATATATTATAATTAATTCTTTATTTTAATTATTTACAACCTCTTTAACATTATCACCTTTGCAATATATTAATGTGTCGTCCGCAAACAGGTGTATTTTACACTTTTTTATATTATTAACTACAGCTGTTGCGAATTGAAAATTGACATGGTAGTGTTTGTGGTAGATAATTATAATTGTTAACTTTCGTTTTCATTAATACTGTTGAATAAAATTGGGAATGTATAATTACGTCAATTTTGGAAAAGGTGAATTTTTTCGTCGTCCTAGCATGTGCATAATGGCGAGCCTCCAACTCAACACGCGCGCGCGACCTTTTTTGTTCTATTCATAGAAAGCAATATCGAATAGAAGCTTGTAAACAAAACATTTTTATAACATCTTAATAAAATTATTTTGACGTAATTTCACCTTTATTTGGCATCAATAAATACAGATTTTCAATTATTTTGCATTTTTAATATAAAATATATCAATAATATATAATATAAACAAAAATGGACTTAATTTATACCTAATTTTTAAGCAACCTCAGAATTACTAGTCTGATACGTTACGTACTACGCTATCCCGTTCCTTAATATTATAATAACAATATAAAGATAATCTGTGTAAAATTTTACGATGCGATCAAAAATCTTTTATGCAATTTCTGCAGAGTATCCAAAAGCTGTATTTTCTTATTTTCCGATAATATTTTTATTGCTAAATTTATCAAACAATATTTTAGACGCATTGATAAAACATTTCATCACAATCTCCGTGGCAGAAAATGGCTGCACGTGTTTACTAAACAAATTTCATTTTCAACACATTTTTCACCGCTACGTCTTGTGATATGACCACTGACATAATATCTTGTTGTAGTTGCAATGACGTTTTAAAGAAAGTTAACTTTTCAGATTTGAAGGTCATTAAATGATTTGTGTTTTGTGGTACAGTGACGAAAAATGTATTTTTTAAATTAATACATTTTCACGGTGCTTATTTGATACAACAAAATATTATTATTGATAAAAATAGAAGCTTAGCCCTTCATCAGAGAAGGGTGGCGAATTCCTAAGAATATACATTTCTGTTGGCCGATAAGGCAACGGAAACTACGCGCATTATCTACGAATGCGAATAATCATAAACCTTAAATATTTATGGGACGTATATAATCCTTTAAGTTGTTTATCAACTGATTTTATTTTTAAACGCAAAAACCCGTTTTTCTTCAACAGTAAAATAATATTTTATCGCGAGTAGAACTGGCTCTTTTTTACGATGATATGCGTTAATCGTTCAATCCAATTATAGATCATAGATATGATTTTGATATGACAATGGTGCGTGGCGAATGGAGATGAGTGTGAGTGAGATAGTTAAATAAGCGATTGTTCCAGTGCAACTCAAAGTTTTGAGTTGCACAATTTCAGATGCTTGAAAATTTTGGTATCGATTATGAGTGTTGGGCCGCACATAAAAGCTTGGCAGGCAGGTTGAGTATCACCAGGCTTAGTCGCGAGATCTCTACAACAGTGTTGTGTAAAACACTGTGTGCCACATAGCTTCTGATTTATCTTTAAGCTTGTTCGAAATGGTCGTTAGAATGACCTTTAAATTTAACAAATGTTATTGATATAATAAACATGTTTTCAAAAGGCTTGAATTTCGTCTACTTATATAAACTCAACCTAAACATATGAGAGGCCTAAAAACTACCCCGATAGAGCTTATCAAATATTTTTTCCCGAAAGTAGAGGTATCCGATTTACACTTAAGGCCATCGATATGTTGGGTGACATTTTAGCCCACGCTTTATTAATTCATGGCTTCAAAAATACGTCGCATTATGGTTGCTCTTACCTAATGTCTTTATTTTCTTTATACATATTAAAAATATATGAAAGTAAACAGCTAGATATAAAAGGCGTTCCACAAAGCTTATTGTGCTCTTGACCTTTGCCAAACAGCAAAAAACTTCCATCGGTGTAGCCAGATAAACATCTGCCATCGACCTTTCGCGTCAAAAGCACACTATCGCGTTGAGCATCAAAACGTCGACTTAACCCCTTGCGCGTGCCATTTTTCACTCATGTTCGTGAAAGTATTTTCTAAATGTTTTTCACACCGCGTAAAATTTATTTGGCATTTCTGTTTTCCGTATTGAATAGTGTACCTAATACTCAATATTTCACAGGGCTTACGATGAATCTGCATGCCATTATATATATTTGTTGTGAGCAATTGAAAACGTCTGGTTTGGATCGTTCCACTTTAATGGAAATTTCCGACATTCCCGGATTATTCCTATGACCTTTTCCGATGCGAGCCGAGCTCTCGTTTTATCCCGGCTGCATTCATGTCAGAGATCGATAGGGTGTGGTCTGCGTAACGCTTCATATTGCCACAAAACACACGCTAAATAAATTTACAAATTCAAGATTACAAAGCTCACGAGGTTATGATGTATGGTTATTGCTTTAAGCTCATTATTACTGGATTAGGTTCATATTGCAGTCATTTTTCACCAATATAAATATCGAAAGCTGAAGTCCATTAAATAAAATAATAGTAAAATCTTATATCTACATGTTTTTTCCATGATTACTCGTTATTTTGTCGATGTTAAATTATTATTTATTTTTTTCTTTAATTTATTTATTCAAAATTTGGCCATTATGACTCGACAGGATAATCCCCAATGCGTCATGATGGTTTATTTTCCTAATATTCACACCTATATTTCATACACATACATATGTATATATACATTCATATTCATATTCCAATTTACACTTATATAAATACATACGAACAGATCCGACTGAGCTTGCAATGCAAACAAAAAACGCGCATTAAAGATAATAAATATAAGATTTTTATTATTATATTTTATTAAACATGATTGTGAAAATATTTTTGATAACTATGTCTTCTTCAATTATCACCTGCTTCAATTCACCTGCCCTTTATTAAATTTATCGAATATTAATTGTGTCAATGATATATATAGCTGTAAACTAGATTAAATTTTAACTAACGTCTATGCTAATTGAGATGACGTAAAATGAAGCAGTTACAATTATAAATATGGCAAAATCTACTTTATTTCGAAATTTGTTTTATTGTCGAAATTGGGCATTCTCTACAAGCTTCTTTCGGAATTCTAGCCCTGAGAAATGGAGCCCACAGGTGGAAACTAGTGAGAATTGCGAAAGGTTATGATGGGCGCAATCGTTATTCTACGAGCGGTGGTGGAGAAACTGGCGCAGGGATGATATCCATGGAGTTCTGGTTGGTGTCACAGCGACAGTGTTGCTGAGGTTGATATCAGGATGTTCACGTCCATGACCGTATATTGTCCGCGGGTGGACGGGCGTCTGCTAGTCTTTTCGAGTGTCTACCTTCTCCTCATTGCATCTGCAAAGCTTCCTGACCAATCACAATCATGCAGCGATCATTTAGCCAATCGTTGCACTTGCTTCTTAGAACAACGATATATGTATACGTCTTTAGAAAGTGACATACGCGTGATGGACATCTCCGAGGTCGAATTGTGCAACGGTAATGTTGTTGTCTTACGTTATTTTTGTCCTCTGGTGATATATAGTTTCCCGTGACCGTTTCGTAACAAAGAAATATTTATTCAGTGCACCGGAGAATCTTTGCGTGTTATTTATGAGGAAACTCTTTAGTTCTAATCGTAACGAGGGCTTTTGTATAATCCCACTATGGTCGCAGATTTTAACGCGAGTTTCAAGTATAGGATCCCTCACACTTCGCTAATAAAAAACATAAACACCACCATTCTCACAAAAATGACACCACTTTTTTCCAAACATTTGTATTCAGTGGTGGTTCTTTACAATAAACTGACTAAACAATGCAAGTATAAATTTAAAACTTTAAATGATGTAAATATAAATAATTTCGTATAAAAATATTTATATTCCTCGTTTTTGTTAAATGCGAGTTGGTCAGTTTTAAATAACATCATATTCGACAAATAAAAACAAATCTCTGATTTTAACACTGAGTGTGTTTTTTTCTAGATGTTCTAAATGATAATTAATTGTATTGTCACTTAGTAATGTCTACTAAAAATTGTTTAAAAAAAATCGCTAGATATTGTGATCATTGTATCTCGTTGATAAACTGGTATAAAACTTTATCCTAAAATTATTCATATATACACCACTAAATTTAATGTATAAACAATTATAGTCCATCCAAGATGTTAACGCTCATCATCGTTGTGTTGGAAATAAGGATGTGTGTACGCATGCATGCATACATACACAGTTTTCCGCGAATTTGTTTTCACCGATAGGAGATCGTTACCAATACTAAATCAGGGCTGTTTTAAGGGTAGGGTGACCATACGTTTGAAATTGAATTAAAAATTATAATGTGTTATATTTTTATTATAAATTATTGTCATGTTGTGGTCAATAAAACAAATCCTGTAATATTCTTTTGGTATTTTAAAAAAATATTATATTGAACAGATATTCAACCTGGAGAGTGATATCAAAACTGCTCTCATGTTTTTGAGTTAAAGTTACAACATAAGTAAGAAAGTGATATTTTACACTTTCCTCAACAAATTAAATTAAAAAAGTAAAATGGTCACCCTATTATATTTTCTCACCAATACTGTGATGATGAGCGTTCATATCTTGGAAGGACTGTACATCGTTGTCTATTATCTATTAATCCAATTATTCTACTATTAAAAAGAGATTAAAAACTCACTCTGGCCTTAAAAAATTATACCTCAATCAAACGATGCCATAATTTTGACAAAATTACAAAACATAAAATGATTAATGTGCAAAATATAAAAGTGGTGTAGTAAAACACAGCTTGTAGCAGCATACAATTTTAGATTGAAAACCGTAAACTACAAGCTTTACTCTCCGCGTCGACCGTTTCAAAAGAAAATGCTACGCCATTTTTAATCGGGTTGAAAGCCTATGCGCTCGCAGAAAAATCTCGAAACCCTTTCTTGTGACGTATTAAGATCTCGACTTTTCCACCGCTGTCAACAGGTCTTACTAAACCCAAAGCTCCTTTTATTCTAAGAGTTGTTAAGGGACCGTTGTGGCGGATGTCGATTCTTGAAATTTGGGTCATTGTAACGATTCTTTTTTGTTTTCAGTGAAAAAAACACAAGATGATCGGGGCTATGCCTGCTGTTGCCGTTAGGCACGAGAGAAGAAGACAAGACAAAAGGGGCAAGCGCCCCAGTCAACTGTATCTGGGGGGCCCTTGGTTGCCCCCGTCGCCGAGTGCCTCTCCGAGTCCGCATCTAGATCGTTTACCTGAATATTACATGTGTGGAAAGGTAAGAATTTTTTAATCTTACTACATATATAATAAGTTTTTTCATGGCTGAAAAAATTTAATCTTACAATTGTACAATTAACTGTTTATCAAATAGCTCTTCCAGATCTCGGCCAATATACCCTTAAGTCATTATAGCTGTGTCTACAGTGTCCTATAAATGTCTCTGATTTAATTATTCTGTAGCTACTAGTAAAACCTTAGAAATTATTTTATATTTTACACGGACAAATCTCGGTCAATTTGATTATAAGAAAGGCGAACTTGTATCAGAGTACGTGCCTTAATAAAATCGATACCCTTTGAATAATGATGAGAGGTATATTCTTCTTATTTCTCGGCATTCACAGATCTAGAACTGTTCAACAAAAGCCTTTCATCGGACACAGTATTGAGCTACTATTTTCCATTATATTTTACTTTAAGCTTTTTCAGATTATTGGCCCAATTCTCACTCTCTTCGTGGTCTGTTCTCAAAAAATATTATACAATTCAATGAAATAAACAAACTGTAAAACATAATTTGCATGGCCAATATAGGGAAGAAGCTGAGAAATTTGTTTGCTATATATATATGATATGAGCTTTTACTGTACATATTATTATTATCAGTGATTAATACCTGAAAGACCTGGGTTTAAATCCTATAATAATAATACCTATGGACCTTAGTAAATTTCTATCGTGACTGTGAGATCAAAATTAGTGATTATTATATAATTATATATCTGATCTATCCTTGATTTTCATAATCTCAAAAATAAATGTCATGTTAAATAATTACAATATAATTGATTTAGTTCTTGCATATTGACATATATTGATTGTAGGCTGTGATAATAGTTATTAATTAATAAAATAGATCACTGATTTACAAACATTGCTTTCAGTCTGGTGTCTCACTACTAACTTAGTAGTGTTGATTTGCATTGTAATGCATTGATCAAATGTAATGCTTAGTTGAGCCAGTCTCAAACATTTATATGTTCTCTTGCGTCTTCTCTTGGCCAAATGCGTCTCCCGTGTGCTCTTTTATAAACGAAACCATTGTGAATGCTTCTCAAAGACCACGATATCTTCCGAAAAATATTAATTATTTAAATCTAAATATTTTATATAATATATTTACAATCTATTGCCAATAAAACAATTAGAGATATTTTAGTTACGTTGATTATTTTTTATGGTTTTTAAAAGTCTCGTTGTCATTGTTTACGTCTAGCTCTTTGGTGTTCTAATGTAATGACTTTTCTCAGTGGTTTGTTCATGAATTGCATCTGCTTAATTTTCATATACTATTTATAAGGAAAAAGCGTACGAAATGTCGCTCTTATTATGACTGAACTACACTATCCGGAAGTTGGCCAAGGTTGGCCAAGGACGGAGAATATAGTGTAGTTCTGTCCGCACTATAATTTCTCGGAAGTTGTCCACGGTTACCGAGAACGGGAGGTAAAAGGGGGATAATTCAGTCGACTTGGCCAGCTTCGAGCGCTTCCGAACATTGTCGGCAAACGGACCGAAGTCAAAGCTGCTCTTTCAAGCGCGATCGGTGAGATACTTCCCCTTTCGCTCTCTCGCATGTTAAGTGACGACAGTGAGAGAGATAATGATATGTTTTTTTCGCAAACTGAGATAGAACGAGTAGCTCGGTTCAATTTCATGATCAACACGCATGTCGAGCGCTGCATCGTAGTCACGTGATCAAGTTATAATACCACATGCTTATCGTGGACTTCAACAGACTCTCACTGACATCTTTGAATATTTTAGCGCACCAAAAGGGATTAATTATATTTTTGATAGTATATTCTTTTAACAGATATCGTGATTATATTTTTTTCATATAAAATTAAATAATTAAAAATAATTAGTGGTATTTGATTTTGTTAAGAAAATCATTTCGAATATCCTTATGTATTTTCTTAGATCGGTTTATATAAATGTCACACCATAACGAATTCTTATTTAGAATCGATGGCGACAAATTCTAGGATAGTCACAGATCTGGTGTTCGTATTCTGAAGTATCATATTTATGCCTTATGGCATTTCGCAAAAGACGACAAAGATTTTGCGTAAATTGAATATTTACGACCGAAAAGTTTTCACTGATATTGTATTGGTGAGTTCCCACACAAACTTAATAAAATGACAAATTAAAAAATGCGATTATTTGGCACATTTTTCGATCACGCGCAAATATGCTAGCTGTACGTGACAGAAGCCGCCGTCCGGACGTCATTCACGGCCACCGCAGTGTGGTCGCTTACTCGAAGTCGTAGGTCTCGGCCGACTTCAGTTGTAACTTCAGTTCGGACAACTTCCAGAGAGTGTAGTGCAGGCATTATGATTTTTAATTTCAATAATTGGATGTCTAATCTAATTAAGGATACTATAATTATAATAGTTTTGAAGTAATAACTACTATAATGTGTGGCGCAGTTTATCTTTTAAATTTATTTTAATTACAGTTGGAAGCTTTCTGAAAGTAAGAAAAAATAATCTTTTTATAAAATATATTTTTTTATAAATAAAAAATTTAAAAAAAGAAAATGCAAATTAGATTTATATAACTCACTTCACAATTATATGGCAATTTCCAACGTTTTTTAAGAAACAGTTTTGCACAGTTTGAGATATTTCAATTTATTATTTTGTTTTCTTTATTTAAATTGTATGGATTCGTCCAGTTGCACAGTTAGGGTCATTTAAACAACACTTAAACGTAATAAAGAAAATAACAACTCGTTTAGACAAAATGTTTTCAATAGTTTTTGTTATGCTAATTTATTTAGTACATAAATATAGCTTAAAGTTTCGTGGTAAAATACCAAATAAAACTCGATTTTGTATTCAAGTAACAGGGCGTTGTGACGTATATAAATATTTTTGAACTCCAGTTTTTCGCCACGAAACATGCTCATGCGTTGCAATCTCGCACACTACAATTTTCTTGCCAAAAATCCAAACGTTTATTTTAGGGTTCTAACATTGAGTTGGAGAATTTTCTAATCGGATTTTAATTTATTAAATCAAAAAAGAATACAATTTCTCTGTTTATATATAGTATATTATAATTATTGGTTATTGTTTTATGTGCACTGGCGTTAAGCTGTTAAGCTGTCAAACTGTCAAACTGCTCTGCGCATATATTCACGAAATAAATAAATAAATAAAATATCGATTGCTTATATAAATGCTAATACAATTTACTAGATTAAACACGTTCAAATTACGCGTTTAAAAAAATATGTAGCTCTCCAAAAATAATTAAATAATTTTAGTAATTTTCCATTGAACGAATACCTAGCATACATTTTATGGAAATGCAAGACAAAGCATTAAACGATTTTTGTATATAAAATGTGATATGAATAATGTATTATTCAAATGATTTTGCACTAATCACTCATAAAAGAGCAGTTTCATCGATGTAAGAATGCTTCGCATATTAAATAAACGTATTCTGTTTGAAGAAAACATTTACTCGCCGGGTGTTTTCGCGTTAAATAACCATTTTTCTGGAGCAATTAGGTGGTAAATGGGGCGAGAAAAACAACGAAGAATATTTTATATCGTTTTAGCTCAGAAAGTCTGGTTGTCTTAATTTAATACAAAAATATAATAATGGAAAGTAAAATATTCATAACATGTTTAGTAAAAATGAATTTTATCTCACTTAATATATTATGATACATAAGACGCAATATTGCTTTTCTTTTCTTAATATATATGTATATATATACATATATACTCACTGACTGAATTAAGATATTTGCTAGCAACATGCTAAAACATTGTCATGCATCGACGGATTGTCGACACCACCACCAAACGCCCTAGTAAAAGGCTCTAAAATATAAATACGGATACTGTTCCTATTCTCTTTTATAGCGATATTTAATAAAAAATGGGATGTTCAAACTTTTAGTAATGATTTTTAAAAGTCGGTATGTAGTACTTCAATAAACTTTTTCACATAAAAGGTTAGTGACCGTGAAACGACGTGTACGAAAACCGTGTTTTTGTCTACTAAAACCTGCTTACAATAATTATGGATATAATTAGCACGTCCCTAAGGTCTAAGCGTATGACCCAAATTAAATCTAAACGATACTCCAAAGCGAGTGAAATACTTGTCCGAGTATTTGTCTATTTATGTTTAAACAAAAATAGTAATTAGAGCAGTTAATTATATTAACACACTACAACTATGATTATAAAGATAAAAATAAATATGAGTGTGTTATTTGTTTTGTATGTATAAGCTTAGGTATTTTTATAAATATATTATGAAAAATTGTATATGCTCGGATACAAAACAACACGAAAAGAGAATTTACGAGCAACAAAGGTAAAAAAGGAATTTTGTACACGAGTACTTTGTAATAAATTGCCAACTGAAATAAAACATTGTAAGTTATTTTATAAGTAAATTAAGAACATACCTCTGCACAAAAGAATGTACATGTTTAGAATAAATTTTATTAATTAAATATTATATAAAGGTATACGAAGGTTATTAATAAAAACGCGATCAGAAAATGCAAGTTATTTTTCAATACAATCTTTCTAAACTTAAAATTTAACAATAATTTAGTGATTTGATATGATCTTCAAAAAATGATTTATTTTGGTGATTTTTTTTATTGAAAGACACTTGTGTACAAATTTTCATTATCCTGATTAAAATGACTAGCTATTTTTACAAATTTACAGGTTAAAATAGTCCATAAGCTTAGTAATATATATTAATTATTTATCATTCACCCCTTTAGAACTGTAGTGCGCAAACTATGTTCATTTCTGACCCCCTATTTCGTTAAAAAATAATCCCATGGACATTTTTTTAATCGTCAACGTAGTTAAAATTAAAATTGTTGTTGGTTTTGCATTAATGCTTCTGTCTTGTTATAAAATAATCGTTTTATTTATGCATGTGGGTTTTTTTATTGTAAAATACTTTCTTGTGTGTTCAAATCTGTATTCTGGACACGTCATAGGTTTTGATTGTTCTGAGGGAATACGCGTTCTATTGACTGAGGGAGTACGCGATTTGCATCGCGTCGCTTGGCACGACATCTGGTGGCAATTGAGACTATCTCTTGTTCGCCCCTGCTGCTGTCACATAAATTAATACAAATTTTGATATAATTATTACATTTCGCTATTTATGGGGTTTTGTAGACAGAATAAATGTTAACATATCTTTAAAAATATCAAATAAAATGTTGATATTTTAGGTATTCCTTCACGAAGCATAATAAATTATATAATTACAATATACAGTGAAATCTCTTTGTAACGAAAACCAAAATAACGAAATTCCGAGTATGAAGAATTTTAAATTTGCCTCCGAAAAACTTTTATAAAAAATGTTTTCATTGTAACGAATACTGATCTCAGTATAACGAAATATTTTGAACCAAATTTGAAAATTACATTACAGCTTGACACAATATTTCTTCGAATTCAGTTCGTCCTTGACTTGGCGTGTGCCGGATGTGTTCACAAGCGACATTCAAAGTGTTTGGTCCATCCTCAACTTTTTTTTATTAAACATTTTTCTAAAAATTTTTATTGTGTTCATTACAATATCCTTAAAAAGGTCAATTTTGTAAAAGGTAATTTTGATGCTGTTGTAATTGAAAATAAAATAAAAATATATCATCTTCCTTACATTCAATATAACGAATTTTTTTATTCGGTTTCGTGAGCTTCGCTATACTGAGATTTCACACAATGTGGCTATTCTGTCAACCCAATTTTTATTTACAGTCAATCGTGTTGAAATTTTTTGATTACGATGAGAATTAT
Source organism: Plectrocnemia conspersa (assembly GCF_051122295.1). Lineage (NCBI taxonomy): Eukaryota > Metazoa > Arthropoda > Insecta > Trichoptera > Polycentropodidae > Plectrocnemia > Plectrocnemia conspersa. The sequence goes on along the minus strand of NW_028277177.1, from coordinate 3,151,802 downwards.
GTTCGCTTACAGATGCTTTTTACCTATTTTTTTAATATTATTTTCGTAAATAAATATATAGTACGTTTATTTTTTTATACATATGAATATTTTATCTCACTTAATTTCTGCATTAATACAGAATTATTTCAATGTGCAATTATATTACAAATACATATTATTATGATGGTTATTTTGTCTAAGTCTAAGAATGACATATTTTATATCAGCGAATATATCAGGCGTGTACGGTGAGATGTATTTCCTTTCGCTTGCTCGCGTGCTAAGTAACGAGAGTGAGTAAGAGATAAGTGCGTACGTTACATGCGTTCCGCACGCCCACTTCTTCTCACTCACTCTCATCACTTAACACGCGAGCGAGCGAAAGGGAATGTTTCTCATCATACGCGCCTGGAATATATATACTATTTGATTATTATACATATTACAATGCTTAACTATTTTAGGTTAAATTAAAAAAAGCCTATTGCTAATTTCAATTCGTTTGCATTCTTACAAATATAATTTCGCAAAATTATTCTAGGTTTTATAATATAAAATTTTGTTTTCGTGGTATCCACTTCGGGAGATGAAATATGTGATTTGTTTTTATTCCTCTAGTAATATTGAAACACACGTCGAAATCAATATTGCGAGTTTTATTAGATAAATAAAATCTGTAGTATAGATACATTTTTTAAAGGAACACAATCTTTATAAAACACTTTAGTAAATTAACTCTTCAATTGAACTCAATTCAATGCTCATAAGTAACTGAATAAAAGGATTCTTTCAAATGAAATTGAAACAAACGTTTCATTAATTATTAACAAATTAAAATCCAAACAACGCATAATTTGGCAAATGCACAATTTCATTCGACTAATTAAACTAAATGCAAATTTAATTTAAAATGGCATTCGACCCGCACCCGTTGTTTGATAATGGCAACGTGTTTAAATTGATGCTTTCAACGTAATTAAAAGTCAACTACTGGTAGCTACGATTAAAATATGACGTTGTAAGTAATTGACGGCCCCTTGGCGACAGCCTCGATGCTGATTAAGGCCAAACGGCAATTTAGCGGTTTTTCGATGCAAGATACGTAATAAGTGATAGTCGTCGAGTGGATGTTATTCTCTCGAGTGCTCCATACCTAGAGACCCTCTGGGAAATTGCATGCCACTAACGAAGGATGCACACGAGCTGGATATTTAATGGATTTCAGAGCAGTTGTAATTGCCACTTATGCATGCGCGATTTCGAAAGCGGATGTATAGTGTTATGTATGTAAGTATAGGCACTTTGTATTTTTATATGCCTATGTGGAATCGTTTAAAGATACACGAGAATACTATGGAAGCTAAACAAGTGCGTGCTAATATTGCACAATACCAAACGTAATGATCCGATTAGTCTTATTTACATTTACATCTTTATTATTCTAACAAGCAAATTTATATTATGTATGTAGTAAAAACACATTGTTTTTTGTCTCATGTATATACACAAGGCGTTTCGGCACATTTTTTACGGTATTTTTACTGCTTCAGAAGCACTTGTTACTGAATACACGTGCGATAGGTGCTAGTAAAATTATATGCTTTTCCAAAATGTCTCTGAAACTCAATTTAACAGCTACCCAAAAAACCCAAACCCAAACCTAACTTACACAAATTAACCAAACCCAACTTGACCTAATGAAAGTTCTAAAACTAATTACACTTATAGTCTAAATACAAGCTTAGCCAACTCAACTCTCAGAAGTGCAGACAAACGTCGCATCTTGCATATTACTCCATAGTTTGTCAATTGTTTATAAAAATAGACATAGTAAAAACAGTTACAGTAATAATTTCTACAGCAATAAAATAATTTTATAAATAAATTTTTAAAAACTATATTTCATTAAAATCTGAAATTTCATTTTATATGATATTAAAAATATTATTATTGGCAATATTATTTTTACCAATTTTTCCCCTACAAATAAAAGACATAAACATCTGTAGTCAATTATATAATTGCCATTTATCTTTATTTAATTGCAATAAAAAAGGTATTTTCGTATGTGTGTACTCAATAGACTCAAAAACTACTGGACAAATACCGCTGAAAATTTCACAGTTTGTTTTTATTAGTGCCAGGAGTGTTTAGAGAGTTTATTTTAAATTAAATTCGACAGATAACGCTGTTATTTTTATAGTGTTGTCGAGCTCAAACGCGCTCGCCATATGACGTCATGTCATAATGTCGCAGTTGCATTTTTATTTGATTAAACATATCTTAATTTAGTATTAAATAATCACATCGTATACGTACAACCTATAAATTGAGTTTTAGATGCTCACCTCCGTTCTAATTATTATTTATATATATCACAAATACCTGATATAATGACATCATATACTTTTGTCATCATGTAAAACCCGTGTAAAATATGTAGAATGTATGTTTTAAAATGTATATTTTATAAAATAATACATTTTTTTAATATTCAATTGTTTAATATTAATTGTGATAATTGATTTTAGATTATTTTGTTGTTGGCAAGACAACAAAATGTTGTTTGTCACACAAATATCAATTGCATTGGATCGAACATTGGTGCGCTAATATTATTAGCAGGTAATTTTCGTCAGACATTACCTGTTTAAAAGCATCAAATTTGCGGCGACACAGGAATAAATTTACATTGACGACCATTATAAGTGTTTCGTTGCAAAACGATGCTTCGTTATATTCCATAACATTGTAATAATCTTGAAGGTAAATAATTGAATAATTTCAAATAAAATTGATATTGTACATTTTACTGTTTTGGTAAAATATCCAGATGGCGCTTAAGCTGAAAAAGAAAAAACATTATCAAAAACAAAATAGCATTGAAACAGAAAAAAAACTTAATCCACACAATTTAATTAATGTAATTTTAATTAGATAAATTAATTCAACTTGAGAAATAGTGAAGCATTAACGGATACGCTAGTTATGAATATTATTAAAAAAATTAAGAAATTCGACTTAACCTAAAACAGCATGACTCTCAGATGACAATTAAACACAGATTTGTTCACTGCAGTAATATTTATTGAATAAATATATTTGTTACAAAATTTATTGAAAATTATATAAATGATCGGTGGACGAGGCCCCGCCGGCCGTTGCTCTTCTGTCGTGGTCCTCCGCGTGCTGTCTAGTTCGTAGCCAAATAAATCGATTATATTTTAACATACAAATTGAGTTATTTTATCTTAATGAGAAAAGTTATTTTATGATGTGATTATCATTATTTATTCCAATCTGATAAAATCGCCTCTAATGTGGGATTTGAGACCTTGACATTTAAATTTATTAGCTATGAAATACCAGTGATATATTGAGATGGTTTTGACCTTTATAATTATATTTTTAAATGCTTATTAAACTTAATCAATATACTGATACTATATCGATAAAAATACACATGTAGAAAATGGTTTATTCGCAAATGTGACGCAACTTAAAAGGTTCAATAAAGTTCACTACATTGTTTAAAATCAGTATTTAGGTCACAGGGGAAACAAAGAAAAACCTTCTTTATTTGACTAGACATTTACATAGTTTACTCCGACTATCGCCTCATTAGCTCATGCTCTATTCTTGGTGGTTAGTTTAAAATTAAGGCAACCTATTTGAAACATCCCAAATAAATATTGATATATAATTGGCAACGTCTTGATGCGTCAGAGAAAATTGATTCTTTGTACAAAACGAATATTTTGTTCCAAATATTATATTTACTCACGGTCTAAAATTGAAATTTGCCCATGTAGCAAACGAATGGAAAATAAGTTGGAAAGTAAACAAACCACAGTGTTGACGTTGGCTCGTTTTCTTTCGCTTACACTACTTGTATTTTCAGCTGAATTTTATTTTTTCAGGTTTCTGCTCTGCACATGGTAGTGGGATCTCTGCTTTTGGGCGGAATAGTGTTAATCGTTGGATTGGTCCAGCTTTCTCCAGGGGCGGAAGCTGCTGCTCATAGATACTACTTGTTGGCAGCTGGTTCTGCGCTCATCTGCGTGGGATTAGCGTTTACTGCTCTTAGGTATGTAATGCAGTTTGATGTTATTACTTTAAAAAATATACATAAAACCATTTTCAATCTTGCGACTTGAAAAACACTAAGCGCGGGTGACCATATTTTTTATATTTTATTTTTTAAGTATATTCATAAATCCAGAAATGCATGTCGTTTTTTTGATGAATCATAAAATCACTTTTATATATTTATTTATATTTTATTGATTTAAAATATAATTTCATTCCAACGATATAATCTTCTCCCACCACATTTTTTAAATATTCTGATAGCACCCTTTTCATTTCGTCTGCATTTTTTTTTTGTCTAGGAAAAGGGTTGTTTTGAAATGGCCTGCGAGGCGTTTTTTATATATAGTAAAATCTTTCCAAGTTTTGATCTATTCAAGCATTACCTCAAAATGTTGTCTTTCATTGCTTAATACAATGGTTTTTTATTTGTAATTTAATATCGGGCTAATCTAAAAAGCGTACTGTGGGATGAGTATTTTTTTATACAACACAATTGGAAACTATGCTATCAAAAGCTGTTATAAAGAAGTGTAACGTAAAATTACACTACAAAACCAGGCGCGTACGATGAGATACATTATGTTTCGCTCGCTCGCGTGTTGAGAGACGAGAGTGAATGAGAAGAAGTGGGCGTGCGGAACGCATGTAACACACGCACTTATCTCTTACTCAGGCTCGTCACTTAACACGCGAGCAAGCGAAAGGGAATGTATCTCACCGTACGCGCCTGTACGAAACGAAACACAATGAAGAAATTGACTGCCTTCAGAATTATCAAAGTAAACTATTTAAGAGAATCCCACACCAATCAACAAAACTGTTTTAAGAATATTTATATTCTACTGTACGTGCTAGCTACAGTAGAAAAAATTATATCCCAATCTGGAAGACGGTACACAGATACAGAATTTTTAAAAATATGATTATCAAAGTGATGGATAAGTGTCCCGAAAATTAAAAATTAATTAAGGACGTCAAGATGAATTTAAGAAATTAGAAATGACATACAAGATGTTTTGAAAGCAAATGCAATTAACCTTTATTGCCATAAATAACAGCTAACAATTAAAAAATACTCAATACCACAATTGCGTAACTGAACAGATTACTTAGCATGCCATAAAAACTACCCTTTTGTTCGTAAATAAACAATAGGCAATGCGTCTCTCTTGCGTAGCAATATAGTAAATTTTATTTTAACTCAAATGCCAATTTTAACAGATGACACACATGTTTATGTCAAAATTTAGGGTAGCAAATGACGTCCCTGTATCTCAAAATAAATAAATACAAAATTTGAGAAAATATGAGGCACGTATTTCAAGAACTTTAATAAGAAAGTACACTTTTACTAATGGATAATACTACGAATGTATGTTTTCATATCACGATGTAAGACAAAACACAGTTATTTTTCAATTAAGTTAGTTAAATACATAATTTTATTCGAATTTATATACAATAACTTATGTTATATTACTGTTATATATAATTTTTTAAACAAATTTGATATACATATATAAAGAGTCGTTTCATCGTTTGTTTTGTGCGGAATTGCAATGTAAATTAAATCACTAGCTGCGATTGAATTAATTCAGCAAAATTTATGGAATATTTTAAATACATAATTTTATAGAATTTATTGTATATACAAAAGCTAATAATGTTTGGAACGAATTTAATATACATAAAGATCAGTTCCGTATCGTTGTTTGTTTTATGCGGATTTGCATATAAATTAAATAACTAGAAATAAATTAACCACGATCGAATTAATGAACTGATTGAAATAAAATCTTTGCGTCTTGTAACAACAAAGAAAAATAACTTTTAACTTCACAAAAAATTGCAACGCATACCTATTTTTGAGATAAGCGTTAAACGATAATAAAATGTGGGCCATTTCAACATTTTTTTTCTTTTAACGAATCAATTCTGCGATTTCGGTCATAGTAAATACGGCCACAAATATTATATTCACAAATGTTTTTCGAAAGCATTTTTTTGTTGAGAAGGAGTGCATAAAGGATCATGGATTTCAGAGCTGCACTAGTCACTCAGGTATATGGAGAGAAAAAACAAATATATGTATTGCCCAAGATTTTTTCAAATTTCATTTAAGATAGGCGTTTTTAGTAAGAACGATTTAAATTTAAAACTCCATGGCAAAAGAAAATTAATAATGAGAAGGACGCTATAGAATTCACAGCAAAAGAAGAACTGACTTATGTTTTTATCATCTCTAATAATTCGCAGATATGAAATTTAATGAGCTTTGTTGCTCAGCCTGTACTTTTATCGATTTATAAAGCCCATAAGTTTTCGAGTTAATTTTTTGCTTCAGTGAAATCTTCACGGAGCTGATCGTCAATGTCTCGTGAAATGTCATGAATTTTACGATAAATCGTTGTGGCTGACAAAGGAATGGTTCTTATTTTATTAGATAGCTTTATCACTCATTGTAAATGTTTTTTTAATCTTTGCCAAAATCTGAGAAATCTTGTAACTATCGATTGAGACTTTCTCTGGAATCGAATGGAATTTATTCAACCTTTTTGATTATTTTTTTTAATTATTTTTCAGCCTTTCAAAATATTTTTTTGGTTCGTCTTTATGTTGACGATGATTTTTTTATTAAATGATGTTAAAGTTTACTGAGAACCATGTTGTTAAACAAATTCTTAAAATAGGAACCGAGTTATCTTTTTCAGATATTTTTCATTCAAATTTGCTTTGATCAGGTGATCAGGTGTTAGTCTTGTTTGCTATGACTCTCTTCCATGTTTTTTGATGTCTCATTATTATTCTTTATTATTTGACTTTTTTTTAATATATATGTTACTTTCAATAATATAAATAATTTTACAAACATACAAATTAAATACAATATACAAGTAACTGGTTTTAAACGGTGGCTTTTACAATTTGATAAAATAATAAGGATATGAAATAAAACGTTTGCGGTTTTAATTTAAGGAAAATAAAATAAAAAACCTATTATAATTCAGACGAAAGAAAGAAATACAATATTACGTGATTATTTGAGTACATTTCATTAAATAACTAAAATCATTAATATATTGTCTTGAGCCGTTGTTGGTGGTTGTGGCTACTCTTATGCCTGCACAACACTCTCTGGAAGTTGTCCGAACCGAAGTTATAACTGAAGTCGGCCGAGATCTACGACTTCGAGTAAGTGACCACACTGTCGCAAATTTCATATGTCATCCGGTCGGCGGCTTCTGTCACGTACAGCCGGCATATTTGCGTGCGATCGAAAAAAGTGCCAAATAATCGCAATTTTTAAATTGTCATATTATTATAATTACGGTACTGATAATTATAAAAGTTTGTGTGGGCATTCAACAGGACAATATCAATGAAAACTTTTCGGTCGTAAATACTCAATTTTCGCAAAATCTTTGTCGGCTTTTGCAAAATGCCATAAGGCATAGAAATGATACTTCAGAATACGAACACCACATCTGTGACTATCCTAGAATTTGTCGCCATCGATTCTAAATAAGAATTCGTTATGGTGTGACATTTATATAAACCGATCTAGGAAAATATGTAAGGATATTGGAAAAGATTTTTTTTAACAAAATCAAGTACCGCTAATTATTTTTTAATTATTTAATTTTATATGAAATAAAATATAATAACGATATCTAATAGAAGAATATACTATCAAAAATATAATTAATTTCTTTTAGTGCCCTAAAATATTCAAAGATGTCAGGAAGAGTCTGTTGAAGTCCCCGATAAGCATGTGGTATTATAACTTGATCACGTGACCACGATGCAGCGCTCGTCATGTGTGCTAACCATAGGACGCCTACGCGCATACTGAAATTGAACTGAGTTACTCATTCTATCTCAGTTTGCGAAACACCATATCATTATCTTAACTTAACACTTAACTTATCACTTAACACGCGAGAGACCGAAAGGGGAGTATCTCACCGCTCGCGCTCGAAAGAGCAGCTCCGACTTTGGTCCCTTTGACTCGGAAAATAATGCTGACAATGTTCAGAAGCGCTCGAAGCTGGCTAAGTCGACTGAATAACCCCCACTTTACCTCCCGTTCTCGGTAGCCTTGGACAACTTCAGAGAGATTTTAGAGCGGGCAGAACCGAACTCGACCGAAGTAACCCACTATATTCTTGGCCAACCTTGGCCAACTTCCAGAGAGTGTAGTGCAGGCATTAACCGTTTATCCAATGAGACGATTTGGGACGAAAATAGACTTTGTTGGTGTTCGTTTCTTTTTTCCATAATTCTTTTCGGTAACGTATATTTTTCAAACAGCTGGATATTAGCTATTTGCTTCTAGCCACATTCCTCTGTCTTCTGCTTAGCTCAATTTGTAAGTGACCTAATCCGTCTAAACCTTTAATCGTCACTTTGTTTCATCATGTGATTTAGCTAGTTTGAATCAATCAGAATCAGATATACGCAATTTTAAAAAAAGAAATAAAATAGCGCATTTTTATAAATAATCTGCTGCCGTGACTCGATCTCACGGCCTCTGGGTCACCAATTTTGATCTTACGAACTACGCTATTCCAACCTTTATATATAATATATAATCAATAATAATATAAATAAAATTATTTAGATCTCAAAATTTATTGTTGACCCTTTTTTATGATAAAATTATGTTTAATTTGTACTGTATAAAAATATCATAATATATGATACGTTTATGACAATAAATTGTATTATTCTGGTCTCAAATTCAGACCACGCGTCGCCTATAAATATTATTTAAAAGGATTTAGATGACCGCACCCTCTAAAAGTGAACCAAGTTTTCTTTGTCCTATATTTTAAAATTTTACTATATCGAAACGGTTTAATATTTCGTATCGTAGTAACATGTAGTATATAAGATACTTATTAAATTAGTCACGAATATTAACAATATTTAAGTTGATATAAAAATTGTTTTATTATTGATGTCTACAAAGCAACGAAAAACAAGCTTATTTAAACCCTATTAACTTTCTTAACACAAGAGACTGTGTAATTTTTATTTTTTTAATAGGTAATGGTCACCCGATCTGCAAATATTTAACTTATTAATCTGCAGTTTGTCGTATTGTTTCACTAATCACATTTGCTTTTAACTATGGGTTAAAAAAAATATTTCTATGGTATATTGAAAATAGTCGTATTACATTTGAAACAATTTAGTGTAGCATACCTTGGAGATTTTTCCATGGAAGATATTGGCAAACTTCAAAGATGGATATTGAATTCGTTTCCTGTTAATCTTAATTCTACAGACGTCGGTAACTTAATAATATACTGTTTTATTGCTTAGATTTTTAAAATTTTGGTGCGCTCAAATAGAATGATTGCTATAGCTGGCGAAATCAGCATTGCAGATGCAGATTATTTTTACTTTTCTACCAAAATATTATTTTCAATAAGCAATAACTGCCTAAGCATACAAAATTGAGTCAATAAATTTATTTTCATAACCAAAAATCATAATAAATATTTCAACGGCGTGCGAGAACGTATTTTTAGATTCAATGGGATGCCGTTTAATAAAACTGTTAAGAAACACTGCTAAGGAGACTGTAATTTTATTCTCTTTTAGAAGATAGTCCACAATAATTATAGCTTCATAATCTTAAAATACCGTGATTATCTTCTCGATAAAAGACACGAAATGGCAGAAACTTCTTCTTATTATAGACATTTTTTATTTTTAGATTGGAATAGGATAACTAGGTTTAATATGTCGTGATGAATAACCATATCTTGTCATAATACATAAAGCACTTCGCTAATAATAAAAACACTTCGCTCATCATCGTCTTTTTAAATCGATCGATCCAATGGTACATGAGAAATTAGTGTTAGTTAAGTTACTCCTCACCTAGCAAGCATAAATAGGTCTAATTTATTTATTTGGTATTAAACTAATTCCAATTTAAATAATTTGGTTGCTTTATTAAGATCGTAATGGCTCGCTAAACGTCTGTAAAATATTAATAAAATAAAATATAATAATCAGTTATTATTAATTATTTTAATTAATCATTAATAAATTTTATAACCTTAAAAAAAATTAATTTCATAAAATATGCATAGCATAATTAAATGCTGTGCGAATTACTGACTAGTGAGAACGACTAATTTTTAAATCACCAAAACTAAGATTAGCGGCGATTTAATTGATTCACCAAAATTGATACATTTTAAAAAAATAATTTGCTCTTTACTATGCATACTTTATAAAAGTTTGACAATTATGAAATTAATTAATGATTCATTAAAACAATTAATATTAACTAATAATTATATTTTAATTTAATAATATTTTACAGGCCATTAATTGACTTTTGCACTAATTAGTTAAATTAATTAATAAAACCGAGAAAAAAATACGAATATATTATATTTTTTTTTCGAATAGTTACGAATAATTGAGAACCTTAATTTAAACGTCCTATTAAAAGCTGACTACAAATTTCATCAGCATAAAGAAAAAAAATAGCCTCAAAGTGTCTTGCGATATTGAGGAGCTCAAAGGCACTCTGCGCTTTGTAGAGTCACCTAATGCGCAGTACTCTTGAGTAAACTTTTCTAATCTAGTTTGCCAAATAATGCAATCGACTTAATTTTATGAGGGAATATAAATATTATAAACTATTATTTCCCAGAAAATTCCTACAAGATATGCTGAGCTGTTATTCTTTCGAGTTGCGTTGACGAGCACTTTTAATTGCTGGTAAAGAATATACACAATCCGGAGATTCTGGAAGAACTTCGTGTTTGTGTGCCACCTTATAACAAGTGCTTACGTTTCCGAGTATTGATTAAAATACTGCATTCAAGAACAGGATTTTTGGACAACTCACCAATAAGCAAAGTTATTATTTGGATGGTATTGTTTTGTTCTCATCCAGATACTCACAGTTGTTAAGCCCATTGTTGGTTAACTATTAAAGCATATAATTTAATTTAACTTTTCTGTATATAGTTTTTAACACAGACGCCGGAGCTTGAATTGACTTTTTTCATAAACGTCGGGGCACGCATATGTGCGCGTTTTGACACGCGAACACATGCAGCTTAGATTTTTTAATACTAAGAGATGTTAGTTTTATGATTTAAAAAGTGATTTACTTTTACAACTTTTCATTGCCATTTATCGTGCAGTAAAAAGTGTAATATACTTTCTGGTCTTTATAAAAATAACGTAAGGGATTTAGAAATAGGTCTTTTATATTATGCAATTTAATTTTTTTCGACATTATTTTTTTAGTAAATTATTTAATCAAATGTATGTAACGATCCGTCGGTCGCTCACTGTCATGAGGTACCGCAGCTAGTTATAATATTTATTTTTTGCGGTCATACTCTAACATATTTGACGCCAGTAATGCACAACTCGCGGACCGCTACTATAAATATATTTTCTTTTCGTACTAGATTTTACATCCAGAAACAAGCAATTCATCAGAAAAAAAGGCGCTAGCTAACATTTCCACCTTCTCCTGATTAGTATTGCCATAGGGATTCTTTTAAATCCTGAACCGTTTAATCCGTCTTAACCATCGGCAAAAAGTTCAGATAATTAATACCTATGTTTTAAATGATTATTTAAAAAAATAAATACATAAATATTTATTTAAAACTATGCAAAAAAAATCTAATTTCATTGCTTATAAATATAGGTTAATAATGTAATGCATGTATTAAGAATGTATGTATTATATACCTACATATAATACATGCATAGAGAGAAATAAAATAATTTTTAAATTGTGAAAATTTTTAAATAAAATACATTATATTGTACAAAAACAAATTTATTTACAAGGAATATACAAAAATATTATTATTTTAAACTTAGCCAAAATTTGAAGGAAATATATTCAAAAAATTATAATACAAAAATATCAAAAATACAAAATTATCAAATTAAGGCAAAAAGAGTCTCATCGCTGTCCCTTTGCTTAACTCATTCAGAAATTTTGTGCATTATTTATATTTTTTGAGAAAAAAATAATATTCTTTATTTAATTTTAAAATAATCATAGAGAAATCGATTAACCAAGTCAAAAAATCTAGTTTTTTAAAATGACCGAAAAACCGGTTCATAGGTTTTGGTTTTAACCGGTTTGGAAGCACTATCATTGCTTACGTTACTTATCGTTAAGTATCGTCCGATAATTTTAAGAGAATCGAATATTTTTATAATTTTTATATATAAATATTATCTGCCGGATTAAGTCTTTAGAGCTTGCGTGACATTTTTTTTATTATTTTTACGCGAATATCATAGGTAAATTTATTAATTAATAATTAATTTTTTAACTGTTACTTTTTTATTTATTTTTTAGTTAGTGCCGGGGCGGCACCCCGATCCGCCCCGACCCCATTACACTATTTACCTAGTAATATTGAGGTTGCTTCAAAATAATCACCCTTTTCTTGACTCTTTAATCAATCATAATCAAGACTTGTTTTAATAGTGTCACACAATTATTAATCACAGAGGGTGTGTCAATCTTTTTCTAGCATATAAGAGTTGAAAATAAATTAGTTTTGTGCCATGCCAATTTTCACTTAACATTTTTATGCCATTTTTCAGATGTTTCTGCATACACTGTCACGTGAAAGGGATGCCTGGTCCCCTAATAGGTCGCGTGACCGGGGTCGAAGCAGTCAGTTCCGCAACGGAAACTGCAACTCACCACACGGTCAGCTCCATAGAAGGCCTGGTGACCTCGACGGGCTCCCATTTAGGCACTCCGCCCTCGGAGGCCGACGCCCTCATACGGCCCCATCGCCCCCATGCGGAACACCATTCGGGAACGTAAACTGCAAGCCGGCGACCGAAGTAAACCAACCAAAAAAACCCCGACCACCGACATGTAATCTATAGGTAATATGTTATATTATAATATAGATCTGATGACCTACCCTTTGGTCACTGCGACCCGAGTGCAATAGGTCAAATCGTGCGCTAAAGCGACGATTGTATATCTTTATGAAAAATAATCTTACATACACACATATATGTGTGTACTATATACGTGTGTATTTAAACACTACCATTCGTACTGTTTCTATTTATGTAATATTAACATTTATAAAAATAATAATGTTCAAAATTATTTATATATTATAAATATATATATTATACATATAAGCATTTTGTGTATGTATATGTGTGTCCTACGCTCGTTCAGTATATATCTTTTGTGTTTTATTATAATTCACAACAATACTATTGCAAAGTTTTTAAAACTGTATTATAAATATGACGATTGAATTTTACACATATCAATCCCTCCAGATCATTTATCGATACTGTATTTATACATTTTTGTATTTTAAACAAAACTCTTTCAGTTTGTGACTGCATTGATGTACTTTTGAAAAGGCATATTCGACAGGGTCTATGGCATCTGAATCTGTTCTAAAATTAATATTTTATCTATTCAAGAGGCCCATATAAGTACAGGTTGAATGTTTTATATCTTCATTTTTTAAAGAAGTCCTAAAAAGTATTTAACCTCCCCGCATCGAGCTTCCTAATACACGTCCTCAGATTGTGCACGACTGCCCTAAAAAAATATTAAAAAATACTCCCTAAAAATCCTATTTTAATTTACAATCATAAATGTTGTATGACTAAAACCTTTTTATATATAAAAAAAAATATTTTTAACAAACCAAAAAAGAATGGATAATTCTCTTTAATGAAGACATGCCTTTGAAAAGACCAAGTATTTTATATTAATTATTGTGTGTAAAAGAGCTACGAGCTTTCGCGCTGTAAATTGGGCCTTCGTATCTTTTTTTATGTATTTACACTTAATTTTTCTATCCCTTCTATGATTTTCATATAAATACACTTTCGAGTAGATATCTATAACTTTTTTGGAGATCATTGTTATTATTTTCTTTTCTTCTTAAATTATATATAAATAAATCGCTGCAGTTTTTCACGATAGTCCTTACTCTTCCCTAACACTACAATAATTGATATTATACTATAGCTCATCTAAATTCTTGACTACAACTAGCTGCTTCCAAAGAGTAGATAGAGTGAACGATTTTTTTTACATCTTAGATAAACTAGTTCCACTTAATAATGTCTAATTAAATAATTCACTCCCTGTGATTTATAGTCTTACCGAAAAACTTATAGAGAGTGGAAGAAACATGCCTGATTTAATAAATTAATTTTACAGTGTATAATCTTCCTTCATCATTCAGGCAAAACTTTTAGGCTTTAAAGCAAAATATTCTTTAGTACTGTATATATTCTTGCATTATAATTTTTAAAGTATTAATGATTGGTGGAATCTATCCTGATAGATTTTTTTATTGGCTTATAACCCAAGATGGATCTTCGCCTCTTTGTTTTGTTTCGTAATCCGTTTTTTTTAATTTGATGGACAAGTAACTTGTCCTGATAGATAGCATCAGTAGTTATTCCAGAGTTTTTAAGTAATGCCAGATTTTAGCGTTGTTTTCTATTATCTATTTTTCGTCTCCAGTTACTATATGACGGAAAAATGCAGATTTATTTCCTATGCGCGTTGCGTCCCTTTGCTGTCTCTTTATGTATGTATATGATTCCAAACCTTTCAGATTTATTTAATACATCCTTGGACACTCATTCGTGAGAAATCAGTCTTGTTAACTATTTTGTATTAACATCTATAAATTGGCCTCAATTTCAGCGGCTATTTGATCTTTATTGACAACCAAATCACATAAATTTTCTGAACATATAGCATACATGAAATATATATATCATAAACTGAACAAATGTTTTTTAAGCAGATTTTTTTTAATATTTTGTGCGTAGAATATATTCCAAAAAACTAAGACTAAAGGCTTAGGATTTGTTCACGAGTCAGTCAGTAATCCGGCGCGAAATTAATGCTACAGCTTCACTAATCAATTAAATGAGTCGGATAAGAGCGGACGGGGTAACGGTCAGTCGCGCTCCGCGTACCCAAAACGCGCCTGAAAATGAGGTCATGGAACATTGCATCAACAGCTTCATCTACCATATATGTCAATGCTATATCAAGAAAAGGATAAAACTTTTTTCAAAAAAAAAAATATTTTATCAACCAAAAAATAAAACAAAAGTGATAAATGTCAAATAGAGGCAAAGTTAGCTCTGTAAAATTCGAACTTTTTCTGACAGTCTTAGGATGAACCGAATAAAAACTTTTGAAGAGTGAGGTTTTATGTATGTTTATTATGTTTCTCATTCTATTTCATGTCTTTCTTCCTCTGAATTAGATTCTTTCATCTTCATTTTCACTACTGCTTTCGATCTTTTAATGTTCTTTTTCTGGTCTTCTTCCTCCTATTTCGCCCAAAACTTTCAAGTATGCTTTTAAATTGCTCAGCTGTTAAGAATCTATTTTTTTCTCTGTTGACTTTTTTTAAACCTTTTGACTGAAGCACGTATTTCAGTGTCTGTAGTACTGCTTCAATGTGTTCATTATCGGCTAAGCTTTAGCTCTATGAAATAGGGAATTAGCCACTGACGCAATCTATACCAGATAGTGGTGGAAATCTGCATGCAAGTATCTGTTGGTGTACGTGCTTTAATTATGAAATGTATATCATAGGTTACCGTCTTTTTTTCTGATTGCT
This sequence comes from Plectrocnemia conspersa, assembly GCF_051122295.1. NCBI lineage: Eukaryota > Metazoa > Arthropoda > Insecta > Trichoptera > Polycentropodidae > Plectrocnemia > Plectrocnemia conspersa. Next base: position 3,136,074 of record NW_028277177.1, on the reverse strand, counting down.
AATGTGTCCAGGAAGGGCAGTTGAGTATTTTTTTCTAGTTCTATCGTAAACTTTACTTTTTTGTGTTGTATATTAATGAAATTGAGTCAAAAAATTAGATTGACCCTTCCGTATGGCCATACAGCAAAAACGTCACCGACATACCTAAGCCTAGAAAGTATGGCTTAGGTATATCAATGACGTTTTTGCTGTATAGCCATACGGAAGGAGCAATCTAATTTTTTAACTCAATTTCATTAATACATAACGCAAAAACATAAAGTTTACGATGGAACTGGAAGAAAATCATCAACTGCCGTTCCTGGACACATTGGCAATCAGAAAAAAAAGACGGTAAACTATGACATACAGTTCATCATAAAAGCACGTACACCAACATATACTTACATGCAGATTCACACCACTATCCGGCACAGATTGTGTCAGTAGCTAATTGTCTATTTCATAGAACTGGAGTGTCAGCCGATAATGAACACATTGTAGAGCTCCAAACCGTGAAAGACGCGCTTCAGTCAAAAGGTTTTAAAAAATCGGCGAATATCTACGGACGACAGAGAAAAAATTTAAAATTCCAAATCACCATCCATCATCGTTTTTCTCGTCGAGGCTATTAGAAATGGCTGCTGTAAGTGCAACGTGCGGCGAATGGGGTAACTGACCTGGGGGGCCGCGACCGGTCGATACAGCGCAGCCCGGGGGCCGCGGTGCCACGGCGCAGGCCACACCTGCATGCAACAGCCCCATTTGCAGATATGCAATTGACCTATCTTCCGTGTCGAACGTTGCCCTGGATTTTGAAGGCATGCAAACACAAGAACCGCCCCGTTCCACCCACCCCTACTCTGCGAATGCCCCTATCGATGTAAACACACCGAAAATGGTTCGCTATTTTAAAGCAACTTTTTACCATTTTTCTCTTGAATTGTCAACTACTTGCCGATACAATTCCATCGGTTATGAGCTAAAGAATCAAGCTTCCTTAGTATTGAACCATTTCCCATTACTTTTTCGAAAGATTAAGAACATTTTTACTTATAAACGATGGTTTGGAAAGAGCACTACTTCCGTATCTAGAACAGTGGTGAATAAGATCAATGTAGCTAATGCAGATAATGGGTAAGGCATTAGAATAAATCATGACCTCTCATTTAAACTGTCTCAGTTTTCCATTTATATATATACTCAAGTTATACTCAAATTCTACTAAGGACAGAACGCAATTTACTGTGGTATGGTACATACACCAGGCGCGTACGGTGAGATACTTTCCCTTTCGCTCGCTCGCGTGTTAAGTGACGAGTGTGAGTGAGAGATAAGTGCGTGCGTTATATGCGTTCCGCACGCGCCATACACGCATGACATACACCTTTCTTTCTGAAATCATATTGAATATACCGCATTATTTTTTTTTGGGATGACTTGTTATATTATAATTATAAGAGTGTAGGATAAGCAAATCATTTTAGAGTAGCTATTATATTTATCTGATTATCTAAATTATTCATATTCACAAAAAAAATCATGTATGCAACTTTTGCGACCTGTCCCTACCACCGGGCCTACGGGACTTTGCTTTACTATCGCTAGTTTCGAGAACAGCCAATAAACACTGTAACTATATTAGTATCTAATGCACAAATCTAGCTTTTAAAGTATTATTTAAATTATGTGGAAGTAAATTTACTTTTTCAGTAGTCAACTTAAAATGCAAATTACGCAGTATTGTGTCATATTAAAAATACCACATCACCTTTTAATTATTTGATCATTTAATTGTATCGTACAGCACCTGAAGTTTACAAATTAGGCAAAACCATTATTAAATAAATATATTCCCTATCTAAAAATTAGTAAATACGACGACAATATCAAATGACCTGTCTCTATCACCGCGCACTTTTTGAATTATTTATAAAAATATTTGCTACATAATTTAAATGTAATAATAATATTTTAGACTAAGCAGTGCACAATCCCTGATAGCTATCGTGCCTATATGTTAAAGAGACTTGCATAGATCAGCACAGCATCGTGATAAGTAACAGAAGACTATTAACCCTTTGAGTAATGATTTAATTTATACACATTTGTTAATTTGTTAGTATACACATGAAAGTGAGTTATTTTATGTATTTTTCCATGTTTATTTTACTTCTCATTTATTTATTATTATTTATATTGCATTTAAAGTAATTTATAGAAAAAAAATCAGTGATCCTCGACGTTTAATTACTTTGATTTATTTTACTACTTTTCTGTATTAGTGTGTTTTAATAATAGATTTTTCGGCTTTTGTAGATTTTTTTATATCAATTCAGAGGCTCTCATTTTAAAAAAAATATTATTGTATAACATATTTTTTGTTAATTTATATATATATATATATATATATATATATAATTTTATTTATTATTTATTCAGTTATATATGTTAATATATATATATCTAAATGGAGTACCTCAAAGCAGTGAAAGATCGACCGCCGTACATGTACGGCGATACCGCTCAAAGGGTTTAAGCGGTTAAGTTTGCAGCGTTATTTTGCCATCGCGCTAAATTGTCATTTTTAACATATACTATTTTCTAAACTTGAGAAAAGTAACTTATTTTAGAGTAACCACCCAAAGCAAATTTTTTTTTATAATAATATTTATATTTACACACTAAGAGCATGCGTCTCATCTTTATCACTGCGCACGTGTGGTTTTTAGTATACCGTATATTTAATTACATGTTTATTTTTTATCAGTACTGCCACAAAACATATATTTAATTACCATTTCATCAAATTTAGTTTATTAAAAATATTATTATAGACACAGGTCGTCTCTTCTTGATCACATGAATAAAGTTCTTAGGTTCAGGTAGATGGTAACAAGTTAAAGAAGGTGATATGAGACTGGCACATCGGCACAGGGGTAGCTTAGTTATAAAGTCACCAAAGCAGACGCAATTCAACCTTTATAAATTTTCAAAATAAATGAAAATTTTATATACATATAAATATAACAATGAGAAATAATCTGATTAAATACTAATGAGGCATAGTATCCGGGGGCGCAGAGAGGGGTGCTGTCTGGCCCTGTAAAAATGAGTCTGGCCGGTTAAGTTGTGCTTTCTAGAGGCCCGATAAACCAAGGGCAAAAGCCCCGGTGTCGGTCCCGAAACATTTCTAAGAAACATTTCTTTATCAATCTTAAGTGAATAGTATTAACTTTACTCTAGAATATGATCTGAATTTTGTATAACATGTTTACAGTATTTTATTATTTTAACTATATTGCTTTAAAACACCAAAAACTGATTATCTCCTTTAAAAATCGATCATGACAGTATCATTACCCTTTGATAATAGATTGTTAGATGATTTCTGCAATAGCTACATATAAATAAAATATCTTTTTAGTGGGTTACTTGCATCTGTATCCCTTTTTCTTTGATACTGTATATATTATAAAATAGTTCGCGTTCCTTAAAATTTATTAAGTATCTTACTATTTGAAGCCATATACGTTATATATTATATATTATACGTATCAGCCATTTTTTTCCGTCGTGCAGATTAAGTTATTAAATACTACTAGGGTTCCCGAATATGTATAAAGAAAGTTACCAGATTTTAACTATAGATATTGAAACACATTGTTACTGTAATATAATACATTTTACTAGAAATCTTGTTGTAACTCATCTTTCAGATGAAAAACTCGAACAAGCTAAGTTTTTTTATAAATAGTCGCATAATATTATTGAACTATACTACTTAATAGTAAGTAAATTATTATATATAATTAATATTTAGTAGATTCCATGATATGTATTGTAGCAAGAACGGAGATTAATCAATCAAAGTTTATATTGAATTTAAAACAATCAGAGCTATTTAGGTGCATTTCTGATTGGTCTAAATAAAATAGGTTTTACAGACATACTTTTTTATTATAGCAGCATGTTTTTAGGATGATTGTAAGCAATCAAATACCATAAAGTAAATAAAAAATCTGGTGACACTGAAATATTAAACTTTAATAATCTATATACACAATTTATACATAATACTTTTTTGGGAACCCTACATAATTTATATAACTGTATTTATATATGCATTATATAAGTGTAAATGTAATACATACATATATATTTTTTAATGTTCAATCGTACTGTATTTAATTGCAAAAATTGCTGCTACATCTCAGTGAATAATAATAAAAATATTTATATTTTTATGCCATAAAAACGCACAAAACACATATACATTATAATATATAAATAATATGAATGTGAATCTTATATATTGTTGTCCGTAATATTTTGACGAAGAAAAAAAAACTATACGACATATTCCTGATGGTATTTTTCAAAACTATTTAGTATGTATCATCAATTTGGTGTAAATAGTGTTTAATGTAATTTAAGTATTATGTGTAATCTATGTTTGATAAAATAAACTTGAGAATGAATGATAAATTATGTGAAGCATAATAACTGTTTATTTTTCGTCGCTTTGATTGTTTAATGTTAGCAGATATGATTTTATAAGTTATGCAGAAAGCTATGTTATTTTGAAGATAATATTGATGTACATAAAATCTGTCCAAAAAAATATTTATTAAAAAAAAACATTTGTCGTTCAACCTTGCGTATATAAGAAGGCTGATTATATTGTCAAATCTGTCCCGACATTTAAGAAGCACTGATTTTTCGACGTAATTCAGAGCTTTTGACGAAAAAATATACTATATGAAAATATTTAAACTACGATCGTTTGAGAGTGTTTCTTAATTTTGATAATTCGTTAAATGTGATGATGATGTCCATTGAGATGATATTTTTATATTCTATATCGATTTTTGTGAAAAAATATATATACAATATGATACATATACATTATAAAAAAATATTTATATTGTCTTTGATTATTAATTATTTTAAATTGTGTATGTACACAAAAAATGAACTAATCTTTAAAATTTACATTTGTTAAAATATATTATGTATACAACTAATCTCACTATCGATACAATCGATATAAAAATTTCAAGATTATGAAATAAAATTGTTAATTTTCGGTATATTTAAAGGTCGATTAATAAAATAAAGACAGTGTGTTTTTATTACGACATCCCTTCTACTCGAATATGTAAAGGTCTTATTGTGTCTTTATTTATTAAACGTCCCGCTTACATTGTGGGAATCAAAGTTAAGTTTAAGAGTCTCTTTTTGTAAACCCTTAACACGAATTTGAGATGAAAAGCTTTAATCTCCCCTAGAAAAGTCTACGGATGCAAAATATATTTATAAAACTATGATTAAATGTAATCAACGTCTGATTTATAAACGTTGTGTCATATCAATGTTTGATGATATATTTAATAAATCAAAATTAAAACGTTCATTCGAAGACTTGATCGGTGATTTTATAGTCGTATGTGTATGAAATATATATAATTTTTACTAAAGTTGAAATCTGCAGAATTTATAATTTTTTTTATATTGCTTTCGTGTTATTAGTATATTTAAAAAATGACAAGATGGTACGTGTTTAAAAATTATATTTGCCCTTTGCTTTTTTTCTTGTGAAAATATAGTAGAGAGATATTTTATGGTTTTAATATTGAAAAGATGGGACCAATCTAATGACAATCTGGCGAAAAATAATGTACGTTTTATGTGTAGTTTTCATACACTTGCCAGTAAAAATGTTCATCTTTCTATTTAAAACTCAGTATCGTCTCATAATAAAATATGGATAATTATGAAAATTGTTTAAAAAAAAAATAATTAAAAACATGAAGCTTTCGCTTGAAATTGTCATTAGAATCGCATTTGAGAGAAGTTTGCTATTATTATTCCTTTCTGAATTAACTATAATAATGTAGTGATAATTTAATTTTAATCGTACCATTTTGTCATTGTACTGGTCACGCGTTAGAGACTAATTTTAGCCAAATTTAACCGTACGTTATATAGTAACACCATTGAAGAAATAAAAAAATGTTTTTGTGCCATTAAAAACGTTACGGTTTGCCAAATTTTAACGCGAAAGCTGCAAAATTATATTGTCTTCTCTCTATTATCTATGACTAGTATTATCTATTATTATTATTATATCGTTTTTAAATATATAAAAATTAGCTAGAAGCTGATTGATCTCTCTGTAATATTTGTAAGAGACGCAAGCTACAGAGAAATTAGATATTATGCTTAATGACTTACTATTTCCAAAATAATTCCAATAAATACAAGCAGATGTGTGAACTTATATTATGATATTTATACATATATAAAAAAATAACACTGTAAAAAAGTCCATCGCACATATTTTTTTTAACATGCTTTAGCTAACAAATACATTCTCACGATGAAAGCCTACTTTTCAAGTACAAGGGATTTTAATGAAGAGTGTTATTATTATATTATATACTATTCTATATATGTATACAACTTGTGATATTAAATAATAAAGTATTGAATTTATTATCGATTTATTTTATATGTGTTACGATTATGAAAAAATCTATTTGCATATATGTTTTGGATAATATTTATAACATGTTTAAACTATATGATTTGGTATGGTATTGTATTTGATAACGATTAACTGAACATATTTTATGTTGCTTGCCTTTTTTTAATACTTCTTTATTCGTTGTTGTGTAATAGCCCCTCATTATGTATTGTGGATATTTGTATGTAGTTATCGTGTATTATTAGATTTTAATAGATTTTTACATATATTGTATAATAAAATATGCAACTGGAAATAATGAAGGCGATATTTGCTTTACACATTAAACATTAACAATATCCTTTTTCTAAATTTATAAATATATAAAATATCTACTATGATCACTTTTATATTGTTAATTTAGCATATTATTTATTTTTGGGAATCATAATGTAAAGCACCTATCGCCATTTAGTAGATTAAACAAAATGTTATTAACGCTATGTGTATAACGTATAATTTTCAAAACTATGCTTTCGTTGTCGTGTCATGCACCATTTCGTTAATCGATAGCCTATTGTGCAAACATTTTAGTGTGTAAAACTATATACGATCTTTTCGATCATGTTAATAAGCATTCCGCTTTGATTTGATGAACTTACTAATTTTAAAAGACAAAAATAAACATAAAAATCTATTTAATACTTGTGTAATGTATTGTAAATTGAAAAAAAATATAAAACATTTATTGAATGTTTATACAGAATTGTATTATGTAAAAAAAATGTGAAGCTTTATGAACTCTACATTAAAAATTTACACGAATTTGTGAATCATCTAAAAAAATAAATATATTTATACATGCAAAGTTGTTTTGTGTTTAACGATGAGTACTGTTTTTATTTTATTTCTTGTATATTTAAAGAAAAGGTAAAGAACTTATACTGAAATTGGGAAGAATTCTAGAAAAATATGGGCTTCAAAACCTAGTGTGTGACATAGCCCATATATAAATATTGTACATATATAATTGATTGTGATAAATGTTTACTATTGACTAAAATATTAAAATAAACAAATATTTTATAAATTAATTGCCTTTCTTTTAATTGTATACATTTCCTTTGGAGCCTAGATTACTTGATATGATCATATAAAAAAGTTTATAAAATTTGATATTTCAAGTTTATCATTTTAATAGACTGTCTATTTTCATCTTGACATATTTATTTGGTCACAAACTAGACGGTATTCTGGCAACATGAAGGCGGCAGGGAAAACATTCTTTGGTGGACCATGACGGGAATACGACGACCGACGGGGCCTCGTTCATAACATTCAATAACGATGCAACTATTTTTTCGATTCAGCAGGATCAGGGTGAGTGGCTCTGTAGCGGCATTTGATGATGCGGTGTCGGCCATTTTGATCTGAATCTATTATGTAAAAATAAAGCAAAATATATGATAAAAAATGATCAATTAGTATTAAAAGAAAACACTGCACAAAACTATATAATATTAAAAATATTTAGTTTCGTAGATAACTAGCACTATACTAACATTTTAAAAGCTACGCCCATTTTGTTTATAAATGTTTAAAAAATGAACATAAATAAGATAAAAACAAACCCTAATGCGAAAGATCCAACGAGTTGCACCATTTAAACACCTATTTTAAATATTTTGAAAAGGAAATAGCAACTCCTTTCGACAAAAAACCTAACTAACAATAAGAAAATACTCAATACAAAAATTGTGTAATTTTTTGTAACATTGAATGCTCGCAAGCATCATAAAAACTACCTTTTTGTGCATAAAGTTGCAATAGACAATGTGTCTATTCGACTTAAAAACTGTTATTTTAATCTACCCCTTGCATTAACGATTTCTAAAGTTTACTTCAAGGCGTGAAATATTTCGTTGACAAAAAAACAAATAAATAATCACACTCTACAAATCGCATTAAAATATTGCGTGATAAAAAATGCTGCTTGCAGATAAGAAAATTCGAACGATGAACAAATATAATAAAAAAGGAACTGCTCTACAACTATGGGTGAGACCACACCCACGGGCCGGTGTATACTGCAAATAGACAAATACCGTTCGAGTCATCGTGAAAGATTGCAATTCACGCAGTCAATTAGGCCGAACATTTATAAATATAATGTCGATGCAAATTATATTTATGTCCTGCTTCCGTTATATGGAGAAAAGCGCGAATAAGCAGAGGAGCTTTAATCATCTTGATGGCGGATTGTGAATAATCAATATTCCACTTCAGAAAAACCATTCGAAATCTGACCTTTTAGTCAGTTTAACTCAAAAAATGAGATCACCGGCGACTGTATAACAATCGGGCTAAATATTATTAAATATAGCAAAAATATGTGTAATACAAAGTTTTAAGTTTAAGCCTAAGCATTAACACAAAACATTAAAACAACACTTGATACACTACGAGCTCTTCTTTTTTTTGGATTAATCAAGCATTAATTAACATCAGTTGATTAACTAATATAAGAATAATTATCTAAGCTTTCTATAAAACAGTCAGAACAATAAAACAGAATAGAAGTGCAATAAAATAAACATTTTTATTTATATGCTCTACAAAAAACATTGCTTTTATACGCAGTTAGTCAACTTTTATAAGTTAATTAAATAATTAACCTGAAACACTAGTTTTGATATGCCATTATTATGACATCCCAATTAATATTATTGTTTATTTGCTCTCAAATTAGCTTCAAAAATACGTTTACCTATCCAGATTCAAAACAAAAATATTTTTAATTTATTATTGCCATCTATTGTCGGTATTCAAAATTAAAGTTACATTTATGTATTTTTATTGTAGCAAAGACTTAAACCATACAAAATTATAAATATTTTAATTTTAAAAGTATAAAATATTTATTACATATACAAGTAGACGTCTCTAACTTTCACTATAAATTAATTTACAAAGTTACTTAAAATTTTGCATGACCGATAATGAACGAATATATTCACATCTTCGAAACTAAGTGAAAGCTTCTCAACTTATTCGAGCCTTTATGCAAAAATTACCGTTGGTTAGTGCTTCTTTCACACTTGTAGAATGGACATAAATGGTACAAGGACTCCATACGCCACACCTAAAACGATCGCCCTAATCGTGTTCGATCGTAGAATCACGATCGCGATATTTTCACGTAAAATATTAATAGCACTGCATCGTAACACTTCGATATACATAAATACCCTTTGTAATTTAGTATGCAAATGAAAACTTTTTACCATTAATCGCAGATTGCGAAGATGTTAATAGAATGCATATTTATAATTGATTATATAAACCGTAATAATAAAATATGAATTACCATCAATTAATAATTCTATAACGTTTTCAGCATACGTAATAGGGACTTGAACAATTCGTGACTGTATTTTTTCGGCTTTAATTAACATTTGCGTCACGTTCAATACAAAATGTTTATTTATTCGAGCTTCGATATTATGCAATCTTAAACATAAATTATAATCTTTAAATTTAGTTACAGTAAAGCTAAAAAGTTATGCTAATAATCACCAACCCAAAATAATCCCATTAATAATAACCATTTGTTTAAAATAACTTTACCTATTGTTGCGAAAATCCTATTCATATATCAGCTTTTGCTACTTTAGCAAAAATTGCTAGAACTGACGTAATCAGTGAATCAAAAATTACATACATTTTAAGTACTTGTTTGGAATGTCGGCGCCACGTTCAAAAACAAATGGTCATAAACTTTCCGCTGCGACAGGCCCTAACAACTACGAAAGCGACCAACAACGTTTGGCTACATATTTTACAATTCAAAAAGATGAGGTGCGTTGTTCAGAACAGTGAACACCAATGAATAACGCTGCAACGAATTCAGGAACGTTATTTGAAGGGGGCATTTGCCACCCTTTGAGTTTGAGTAGGAAAATATATATCATTTAATAGAAATACTATGAATTTTAATGAAATCAAAATATTTTAAAAAAAACACTACTGGCTGCTTAACTCCCCCCCCCTGAAAAAATCTGAAATAAACTCCCTGATTCTAAACCATAAATTTTTCGTCAATCCTTTAAAATTTCTATTAAAAATAGTCTGCAATCTAGCTCAAAAATATTTTTTTAAATATGTAATTTTAGTAGATACGTATTTTTAACACTGAAAATTTTAATTTATCGTATTTTTAACACTAAAAACGTTTTTTTAAATAGCATTTATTTTACCGTAACGCGTTCTGAATAAATATTTTTTGTATAACAGTAGCCAAACCACTGTAGCATGTTTTAAGAAAAAATATTTTGACTCGATTAACCAATACTGTCCATTTAAAAGCCAAACAGCTCAGCTTTGTTGTGACGTCACAAGCATCTAAGCAAGTGAAAAGCATCAAAGGGAATGAGAATACCAATGTGCAAGCATGCAAGAGATCAGAGGATAAGACAATAAACAATTAAAATTAATATCTTTCTGCTCTTTTTCTAAAACCTTTAGTAGCGCTTTGAAAGAATGGTATCATTGGCACATTGTTTTAAATTCTATATGAACTAGAAATAAAAATCAGTAATTATCATATAATTATAATTCCAATCGAACATCACAGATTAGGTTTTTCTAGATTTTCCCAATCTTACAATTTGTCTGTGAGTAAAAACTGAATATCGTGATGAATAATTAGAATAAATTCAAATAAGGTCTTACATGGTAAGGTAATTTTAATGCATAATTAGTAAAATAGATGTCACTGATTTACAACTTTTGATTTCAGTTTGGTATCTTACTACTTACATAGTTATTAGTTATTTTTACCCTGTTATAACACATTGGGCTAACGCCTGTTACGTTTCAATGGAAGAACAATAAATAAGTATTTAAAAAATGCTAAAATATCAAAACAATTTTTTTCTTTGACTGATTTATAAAATATTATATTATCAGACATAATTATTATAACCTGTAGAAAAATGTTTTAAATCAATCGATACCAAATAAAGAATTGATAAGAAATGTGTAAATAACATATAACTGTGTTATTTATCAGTATATGTTTGTTATTACATTTATTTTCTATATACTAATATATTGTGGGGGTTTCTACCACCTGCTCAATTAATTTATATGTCATTTTAATAAACATTTTGAACAAATTAAAAGAAAAACCAACTCGTCTCGAAAGTAAGGTCTAACACTGGAAAAAAAGATCTGGGGACTAAACAATTGTATTAATAATTATTAATATTTCATGGACCACCAATTAGCACATCCGTCCCGAGATGAATCACGTTGGGTTCACCACTTTCGAGTAGAGAGGTAGACGGAAGAAGACACAACCAGAGACGCCACCACAAGTCACAAGAACACATTACGACAGATAATTCAACTCGACACTACAGCAAAAACTCTCTGACTTCCAAGACATGCCGTTTTGACATCACCACCGGATAGCGGCAACCGCATTTTTATATATGTTTGTATGTGCTTATTAATAAATGGTAATAAAATAAACTATAAACAGATTTTTGGAAGATATTTTGTCTGCACTCCTTTGGCATCAAAACTGAAAATTGTTATTTTTTATATTAAAAAATAACTGTACTAAAAATAAATTATCCCCTTTCCTGATGCCGTCACACGTGAGCTTGCCTTGTATAATAGGTGACCGGATTATTGTACAAACAAAAATTGCGCACACGAAAATTCCACACAGCAAAAATTTTGCACATTTTAGATTGGCAAATATATTTTACTTTTAATTCCAACTGCTTTATATTTTACTCTATTTTTAAGTAAAAGTTTGTTTAAAATTAGTTTATCATACTAATGTAAATTACGCATATATTTGTAAATTAGTTTTTAAACATAATATTTTTAAATTAAAATCTTATTGACATATGTGATAGAAATACTATTTTTTTATATTTATCGATATATTCTTAAATATACATACATACTATGTGTGTATATTGCTCATCAATGATCGGAATTTTCGCTGTGCGCATTTTTCGCTTGGGCAATAATCACCGATCCGTATAACAATAGGAATTGAATTAATCAAAAATTGGTTGAGGAGGCGGTTTATATTTTGTCTCTTTTAAGTTCAATTTTACTGACAATTTATAATCCAAAACGGCACCGTAGGAAAATTAATTTCTTTTTACTTTTCACTGATCACACAGAAAAGCTAACTTTACACTTCGACCAGATTTCATACACCCATGTTGTCGCCTTGAGTCGCTATGAGCTAACTTTTTTTTTATTTTTCGACACATTTCCATATCCAAATATTAATTTAATGCACAAATTTATATGGCCAGAATATCAATTTTTATTATGTAAGAAAATTACAAGTTTTGTTATCTAAATTTATATAAACGCTTTTATAACGCTAAAATGTATAACTCGAAAAGGGTCGAAAGCTGTAGCAAATTGTATGATAGCTCATTTATAAACAATATGTGTTGCAGATGCATTTCGAAATTTATTTCAAATTGCATTACGTCGGGCGGCGAAACGCCTTTGTTATGACGCCATTTTTATATGAAACTGCTTTGAAACTTGCTATTAATCTATTTTTAATTGAATAGTTTGCACAATTGCAATCTTTCTGTTATTCAATGTGTAGAGAAAAATAGGGAAATATTATTTTTAAACTGATCTACCTCGTAAATAAATTTCTCATAAATTAATACTATTACCCTATACAGAGGCATAATAACGTTCTAATTAAATCCTACTATTAATTTCCTCTTGGTATTGTATTGTCTAATGTTGATGATCATAATTCGTATTATGTACATAATATAATTATTTACTAGTTTGTCCTAGTTTTGATGACCTTTGAGAAAACAATTACTACTTCATAGTTATGTTTTCTTCCTTTCATATTTAATTGTGTTATACTGTGAATTGACTCTTTTTGTATACTTTACAATAAAGACATTAGTAGTTATACTATATTTTTATATATAATTAAAAGTTTTACAAAGTTGTAGTTCCAAACTATTCATGTTGAAATCTTTCACGCGAATAATATATGTACTTCTACTGTATATATTAATTATGTGTAACCATTTGCATATGCGAACTAAGTTAACTTTTTTCATCGTTCCTCTCGTTTTTTTCTGCGCGGACAAAGCTGGCGGGAAATCTGTTCTTTTTTTGTGAAAAGTTTTTTGTTGGCAAAATAGCGGTCCGCGAGCGGCCATCAGCTTGGGGCCAAAGCTGCTCTCGGGCCAACGCCGAACCACACCTACGCTTGCTTCAACACATAACGTTACACGTGCGTCAAATATATTAATATTTTATACTAGATACTTGTAAATCACTATTGAAAATGTGTTATTTATTAACTTTACAGGAAATTTAACCACTAACTAACCAAATTAAAGCACATTTTTGTAGGTTCTTTAACATTTTGGAAATATTTCAGCTTAATTACTCAGTAAGTAATTATACATAATGCATATAAGTTTATTTTTAATATTTTTCTGGCTATTCCTTGTATTTTATCACTACTTCTTTCTCATATAATATTAAGTCTAAAACTATATGATCACTCTGAAACATGATCAAATTATAGGTTTGATCAATTTTGAATATTGTAACATTTTAAAGTTAAACTGTACAAATCAGCATAGTTGCAGCTTTAACCTTCAAAACTAAAGTTTGTGGCGGTATTTCACACAATTCCAAATTGTATTGTACTTGTTTCTTGAACATGTAAATCCGACAACGTGTCAACGGATTTAGATGTTCTTGCAACTCCAGAAATTTGCGTTTGTATCGAAAAGTTAATGCATATCCAAAGTCATTACTTTGTACTAATGTTTTCATTTTTGAATATAATATTGATATAACTTCAGAAATCTCCGACAAATACTAACCATTTATATTTAATTTTAAATATTGCCAGGTCCTTCCTAAGCTTCAAAGGTAAGTGAGAAATGAGACGTTTTAGATTTCTCGCAAATAAAGACCTTGCACATTTTTAAAACTTCTACATGACAATATTAAAAAAAATATTTTTGTACTGAATGTCTATTTAAATATCTATTTAAATGAGTTTTGTATGGTTGCCATAACAACAAATACAAAGTAAAATTTCGTATCTAATGAAATATCTTAATAATAAAACATTTTAACAGCAAACACAAAACTATCCTTATACATGGTAGTTATTAATCCGTATTTTTTAGGAAGAAAATACTAATACGATAGAATTTATTATTTAAATTTCTATCACGTCATGGAAATTTAAATTAGTGATTTTTATATTATTTTAATTCCGATCGATTAGCACAGATAAGTTTTCCTAGATTTATCTAATCTTACGGATTAATATCGTAATGATTAATTCAAACCAAGCCAGGTGATGCAAATTTGGTATTAAAAAATCTTGTATGTATACTATAAAACAATAAATAATAATAAAACATTGTAATAGGACGCGACATTTAATGAACCTGCTTATAATCAGAACTAACTTAATTAAAACTGTTTGCTAAAGCCTTTGCAAAATAATTCGCTATTTTGTGCGCTTGTTAGAATTTGACCTGGATTAACAAGGGCGCTGAGAATTGAAAAAATTAGGAACCACCGGGATATAGTATTTGTTTATCTTTTTGAATGCATGTTCTTTTATTAGTTGTGCATAAAATATATTCTGTTTTGTGGTAATTGATCTTGGTAAAGAAATGCATAGATTTTGTTAAGCAGAACATTAAAACATATATTCTTTACAAATGTAAAAGACGAAAATCCATTTGTTTTATGCATTTTGTAATAAATCTAGTACATACTAATTGCAACACGACGGTTGTTTTGCCAATTTTAACTGTTCTATATATTATTTTTTTCTTTTTTTATGACTTTTCTTAAATATTAAATTTATTTAATTTAATTAATTTTTTCGTCATGGAACACATTATGCAAATGTGACATGTGTGTGTTACAGTCAAAATGAACACTACGTCAATTGATGCATTGCCTAGGTCAGTAACAGTATATACAGTGAATTAAATTAACACTTTAATTTGTCAATACATGTACTAATCATACACACGTTGTTAAACTATTCACAAATATCAAGACAGTAACGCGTGCACTCATAAAACTGCCTGACGTCAGATGT
This sequence comes from Plectrocnemia conspersa, assembly GCF_051122295.1. NCBI lineage: Eukaryota > Metazoa > Arthropoda > Insecta > Trichoptera > Polycentropodidae > Plectrocnemia > Plectrocnemia conspersa. Next base: position 3,120,466 of record NW_028277177.1, on the reverse strand, counting down.
GTCAGATAGTAAAATGTGGCTGAACTGTTTTTAGAACATTAAACGTAACTCTCAAGTGATTTATTTAACAATGACAGTTAATAATATCAGTATTGCTAGATAGTAAATTCAATGACGAACGATTTTTTAACAAATCACTCAACCTGAAATGGTGAGATGCATTCCCTTTCGCTCGTTCGCGTGTTAAGTGACGAGAGTGAGTGAGAGATAAGTGCGTACGTTATATGCGTTCCGCACGCCCACTTCTTATCACTCAATATTGTCACTTAACACGCGAGCGAGCAAAAGGGAATATATCTCACCATTATTATACCATTTCTATTGTCATTGATCTATTTTAATTTTCCGAAATGAAATGGATTAAAGGCATTTTAAGTAATTTCAATAGGGGAAAATTTTATTTGCCATACGAGTAATTTGTGTTACGAGCTCCATCACGGAACGAATGAAAATCGTAAGTCAAGGATGCACTGTATATGTATTCTAAAACTCGTATTGTTTTATTTTTTTTTATAATTGTCGCTGAGCGAGCAAGTCCTTTCAGGTAGCACATCAGCTGCTTCAGCGTATGAGATTCATCTGATTTGCCTATTGACAGTTCTAATATCAGTGTCGCCAGTACGAACTATTTATCTACGAATCACTTTAACTAGCTTATGTTAGTCAGTTTATACACTGAGTGAAAGTATACATGAAATGTAGTAAAGTAAGCTATTATTTATGCACATTGCCTAGCTAGTGTATGCATTGCCGAGATTTACATTTTAACGTATCTATATGGAAAAAATAATTTGATTTATTGAGAACTTTTCAGGAACGTTTATTAAATTATTAAATGTGTAAAATAAAACTTTTTTTAATTATAAATAAGTAAACACTAAAATGACGTACTTTCAACGTTATCCTTATGCGATTCCCGACAGCCTCGCGGCAGCCAGTAGTACGCGCGCCGTCGACGCGAGAGCGCGTGCCCGACGTAGTCTTGTAGCGCGTCCGTGAACCGACATAATCGCATCAGCAGTCTCACGAATAACAAAAGTGCGTTACAACTAAAACAAAACAACTTTTCATAAATTATATTACGTTTCGAATCGAACAGACTCGATTCGGCCGTCGCGTTTTTACTGCAGTAGTTAATTTTTAGTGAAAATTCTAAGTGCGTGGAATAATTTCGGTGAACGAAAATAACGAAAAAAATAAAATGGCGGACTCGTTAAATAATAATTTGGAGAAGGACAAAGAATGTGCAAACGAAAGTAGTAGAACGCGATGAAAACGCACAGCTGACAAAAACACAAAAACTCCCAAGCGGAACGATTTTAGGCCTCGGCCGTGCGCCACCGACGCCGGCAAACACGTTATTTAGCGGCCATATCTTTTTATTTCTATATAATTCAAATAAACACGTCGATTCAAATTATATTTGTAAATCAAAGCGCGTTATTTAACGGCCATACTTTTAAATTTAAATTTTCATTTGATATGTATTATTATATGTTTGAATAAACTACAATCGGTATATGGCCGCTTTTCGGTCTGAATCTTAAATAATACGTTTCAACTTTACAGGTAGTGCGACGCAAAAACAGTGCTGTGATATATGAATGTAATTGAAATGTGCGAATTTTTTTGAGTACAGTGATTTTGTACAAAGATGGTAGTTGTGGCGGATGCTGTAGTCGTCGAGAGTAGTTTGCGGCGTATCTGCCGTCCCCGTCGCTAGGCTGGAGTACTGCATCATTCCAGGTCAGTTTCTATTAATTATTCTTCATTTATATTTATATATTTTGATCCATTTTGATCGTAAAAACGATTTTCGTACCAACAAAAATTTAAAAATATGCGAAAAATGAAAACTTGCGATTTAAAAGTAACATAATGTTGCTAGTTCAAAAATTAAATATTATAAATGTCTAAATTAAATAAACATATACAAATTTATTGTGTTGCAAGTAATCATTTTTTTAATACAACTGGTAATTTTTTAATATAACTTAAGCAAAAAGTGTTTTAATTTATAATTTAATATCAATTTCAAAAGTATTGCTAAATTGTAAATTTCTAAATAATATAGATATTTTTTAACATCAACAAATTAGCGTTATTAGACAATACTGTTATTAATAAAATAAGTAAGAAGTGGCGCATTTAAAAGTTGCTCATAATCATAGTTTTAAAAAATGCATGATGATTTTTGGATGTTTTCGACTCGTTATAGTTTCGTTAAAACAATTTAATTCGTCTAAAATATTATGAAAGAATAAAATTGTTTTAAAAGTAGCTGCATAATAATTTTAATAAAATTATTGTGAACTTTTTCAATTGTATAAAAAATATTTTCTAGCATTAATTTAACAAATAAAAAACAGTTCTACGATATTCATTGTTTGATATTTTAAACAATTTATTGTATTTTTTAAAATACATAGTATTGAATTTAAATATTTATTAAAGGAGACAAAAATGTACTTTGTAAAATGCTTTTGTTTATTACTAGTAGTCTTATTTTATTTTTTAACACTAGAAAATGGTTATAAACCAGCAACTTATATTTACTTATAATGCATTTATTTTGGTTCGGTGATTATTGCGCATAACAAAAATTCTGCTCCTAGATGAAACAATATGTATATTTAAAAATACGTCAATATATGTATATATATATATATATATATATAAATATATAAAAAAAAATAATGTCTGTATAACATATGTTAATATGATTTTAATTTAGAAATATTTTACAATTATATTAGTAATTTACATTGGTATGATAAACTTACTTTTGTTACTTAAAAATAGAGAAAAATTAAATCAGTTAGAATTAAAAGTAAAATATATTTGACAATCAACTCCTATATTCAGAATTTTCGTATGCGCAATTATCCGGTCCCTAATTATTTACCTGCATATTATTAAATAAAGCCAGTTTTTATACTAAATTTTTAGGTATGTCCTGTTTTCTGAGGCCGTTTTTTAATATACTTTTTAGCTTAGATAAAGTTACTAAAAGTGGGTTTAGAATTCATAAATATATTTCTTTTATTATGAATTTATATTATAGTTTTTTCTTTAACTGGAATAATTAAGAATAGGTATAACTATGTTCTATAATGCTTTTTCCAAAAAAATAAAGTGAAGTTTTTTTTTAATTTCTGCAAAAAATTTTGTAGTAGTTGAATTTTATTAAAATTAATCGAAACACTCAATAGTATTTTCAGCAATTGAAGTAAATAATAATAATAATTTTAATGTACTACTGTGTCGTAGTACATTTAAGAACTAAATTTTGAGCTTCACATTTTAATAATAAATTGTTAAGTAAAATTGCTCACATAAATTCTTAGTTTTTTTTTTATTAATTACTTATTTTTATAAGCATATTTAATCATTTCATTTCATTTTTACATATTTATCTATATATATATATGCACTATTTCACTTGGATTAAACTAGATTACTATTTTTAATATACGTAAAATTATACATAAGTTTTAAAACATAAAGCTCTTCTTGCTATACCCGATTTTATTATTTATGCGGCTAGTGTGTTTTATAATATAATAAAATTGTTTTAAAAAACACCACATGTTTTAGATAAAAACTAATAATAACATTTAAAATTTGTTGGTATAAATTGATTAGAACATATAATTAACTATAAGTCTTTTTCTGCGTAGCATAGTATTTTTTATTTGAAGAAAATGATGGTGTTACTTCTTAAAAACATTTCATTTAGTCGCCGCGACTAATCGCATGTAAAAAAAACATCTTCGTTTCACGTAGCTATTTCGGTTCATGTTTAGTAATACATAACCGAAATATTAACTCACTGTTGTTTAACATTAAATTATGTGTTGCTGTTAGACATGTATTTAATAATTTGTCTTCACAGATAGTATTTGATTTTAAAATTATTCATAAAAATTAAATTTAATAATGTAGACGCGCCCTTTTTGCATTTAGCGCATAACATTTTTATGTTGTTACAGTATTGCAAAATATCGAATAAAACTTAGAATGTACTTCGTACCTGATTGATAATTTTATTGTTCACAAATAAAAAGTCGAATAAGGCGTTATTAAAAATGCAAACAATGTTTTTTGTTATATGGCTGTACATTTATTTGCGGTTTTTTATTCACACACAATGACAAAAAAAAGTTATTTTTCCCGCAGATTATCGATAAGGTCAACGCGCCGCGTTTGACCTCGCAGGACCTTTACTAATTTTAGTCGTCCGTTAGTTTTTCAATTCATGTCACTTCTGCTTCACGAACGAATGCATAACTCGTATTCTCGAGTTAGGATAGTTTCGTGTATGCGAGCTTAATTAAAAGTAAAGAAATCAATCGAGAAGTTTATTTTTTGCCTAAACTTGAAGGTGACATCACGCAGTTTTTCTTCAAATTCTTTTGTATATAAAATATAAAAAAGTGTGTGCTTATATTTGTTAATTTTTATATATTTATGTAGGAAATTTTACCATTGCTCAAGGCTAAGTTAAAAATATATACACGTTTGCTTTTTGGTTTATATAAGTTGTAATAATTCCTATACCATTTATTCTTAAGAAATTGCGATTCATGATTTAACTTTTTTATTAGCTAGAAATAGCTTATTAAAGTGTAAATATAAATATATTTATTTGAGATGTTAATTTTTAGATATAAAATAACGAAAGAAATTAAATTAAAAATGATATAATATTTGCGATGGTGAAATTATATTTTTTTTATGAATCAAGAAGTATTTTATATAACCTTTAATAACTATTATAAAAGCTTTTAAACTGTAAAATTCCGGCCACTGTTCTTTAATTGAAAAAATACTCAGAATTATGTTCAAGAAATATAATGCTTGAGTTAAAAATATACCTTTAAATATTCGTTTCACCGGAAAACGCTATTTAATTTAATTCGACCTGCTTGAGAAATCAAGCAGGTCACAAGATATTTGGATGCTTAAAAATAAAATATTGGTAAATGTTTGTTGCAAAAAAATTTACATACACGGGTAGTTTTTTTTAAATCTTTATTTTCTCTAGATTTTAATTTGATTGGTTTTGTGAATTTTCTTGAAAATCTCGCGGTTCGATTTTGCGCTATTCACAAAGATGAAAAAATGTTATTTTTATAAGATTGGATTTTAAACTTTTTGTTTACTTCTGTATTCTGCTGACATTTTCAATCAATTTCGCCAGCAACGCCAACAGTTTCGGTGTCACGGTCCGTCAACGTGAAAGTACATATACGCCTTATTTTATTTTTACGTATCCACAAATTACGGCCGCGTTGAGATATCGGTTTAATTTATTTACATTCTGTAGCGTCATGTCGCTGGCCAGCTACAGTCAACATTTTAACCCGCCCGACGCAAAACTTCCAAAAGATCAACGCGAGGAATCCGCGAACCGAATAATTGCCTCACTAATTGAACCGCCCGCACCTCTCTCCAAAGTCTCGCCCAAGTGTCTGTGTTTATTTCTGATATTATGTTTGTTTTAATTCATTAAAATCATTTTTTGTAAGACCCTCTTCGCACCTGCTGACGTCACGGATGCTAAACAGGTGTTTCAGGTGTCGTTTCATCCTTTTAGAGAAGCCTGAACCCGTTTCGCCACATGAGTCTCCTTGGTTGACGAAAACGCGGAACGTTCTAAGCCTGATATAAATTCATACGTTAAGCTCGCTTCACGCGAATCAGCTTCTATAATTCTTAATAGATTGGAACGAATTTAACCGATTTGTAAAAACACGCTAAAGTTAGGAGAAAGCAAACTTAGATAAAGTAACTATTAATTATAATTAATAGGTGTACAAATGTTGTATTCTTCAATCTAAAAAAACTGGTTTAAAATGTATTCGATGCGTCATATAAAATGATTCATTAGTAACTGTTTTAAATCTGTAACTTTTTACACACTATGATCAATATTAATGTATACTAAAATGAAAACACATACAATTTATCTAATTACCTTCGTTACTCCGGGCTTAATCATAGCAAGAAACATACATTTTCACCTCTAAGTCGGAATGAAGCCTATAAAGGTAGAGAGCAGGGTCGATTCAAGGGTTTGTCGTGAGATTCACCCCCTGTCTATTGACGAAACTTAGATATAGCACGTGTCGCAATGGAACTTGTATTATATCATACATACATCGTTCTAATCATTCGACTGAGTTACGATATATGTGCAAATGTGTCTCCACTAAAAAATTTATTTCTCCCTTAATACTCGGGCGGATTGAGCCCGGGATTTTTTGTGAAAATAGGCTCACAAGTCGGTAACTTTCGCATGAATTGTAATTTTAGTAACTTGCCATATTATAATTTTTTTTAGTAAATTATTGTGAAGTATATTTACTAACTATATCATATAGTTATTTGACGTAAACAATATACGCTCAATGTTTAACATTTCCTTTACTGTGATGTACACCGAGTGTGCATGTCCACTTATTATATAAATATCTCTAAAAATATTTAGAATAACGCGTTCATTTTAGGTATTTATAAAATATATGAGCTATTATCGGAAGTAACAAAAATAGACATTCATTCGACAAACAATCAAAAGTATGAGCGATGTTGGCGTACGTAAATTTAACTTAATTTTTCAATATATGATATGAAATAACTGAATTTCTAGTTTTAATAATTATTAATACGATAATGTCAAGTCTTTATTTAAAAAAAAACATTGTTACATGTTAGTAAAATTAGTTCTTAGTAGGCAAAAAAAAAACTATTTAAATTACAAAAATATAATCAAAAAAATATTTTTTAACAAATTACATACCAAGTAGGCATAATTAAAAATTGCAATTATAGAATACTTGTAAACTGGCTTATACAATTTTAACAAATTTCAGCGATGATAAAAAAAATATTTATAGCGTGAAAATTATGAAGCTATGAGCCAATATATTAAACGAGTTAATACAGAATAATTATGATGCCGATACATTAATCGTTTTTAGAACTTATTTTACAATAATTGTTACCAATTTTCGACTATTATATTTTTCCAATTTAAATCACTACGTTTTAAACATGTTAGCATGTACACTTAGTCTACATCACCGGAGGCCGTGGTATTTTTTTACTGTTAATAAAATGTGTAGGTGTATTTGGCAGCGCAGCGCAAGTTTTTAAAATATTTACCCATTTTTAGCACTTATATTGCAATTATTTTGTAATTATATTCGTGTTTTTCCAATTTAAATAACTACATTTTAACATGTACATTAAGTCGACATCACCAGAGGGCGTGGTACTTTTTGTTGTTAAGAAAACGTGGAGGTGTATTTAGAGACGCAGCGCAATTTTTAAAATATATTTATATCAAATTGAGATTTTATCAAACACGTTGAATGCTAAGATCGCACAGCGCCTCATTTCACGGAAATTTGTAGTTTATGTAAAAAATTGATCGAATAATTAAAAATTAATATGAATGTACCTTTACTTCACTTGCCATAAATTTGGCATTGGATATTGCATACGTTTTTTTTTATAAATATAAATACACAATCTGCACCATTATTACTATTATCAGTAAATGTGTTAAATTGTATATTTTTTATAAAATTTTGGGAAATTTTAATCATAAATGCATCATATATGTCAATTAAACCCCAGATTTTTTTGTTATAATCCCGAGTTGCCCATGTGTTGAACATTGAGTATTCGAATACCCGTTGAGAATTTGAATACATGTATCCGATTGACCGATTAATCGGTGACCTTTTTTTAGTGCTCGACATTTAGCAGTATTTTATAGCTATAAAAAAAGCTTTAAAAGGCCACGACCACGCTGGTGCGATTGTGATGATTGTAATTCGGCCCACAGCGGTCTCCGGCCCAGACTTTTCGGGGCTCGCTCGATTATGATTCAAGTCGTGGAGGGGATCGCTTGTTTAGATGGACCATATTATTATCTGTTGCCATGTAGCTTATATTTGCTACGTCCAATTTGCGTCTCGGTCAAGCGTGAGGACGCACCTTATCATAGTTGCTTTGTTAGAAAAACACGCAGCAAAGCAATTTAATATTACGAACCGAGATAAATTGTGCATTTCGTGCATGCAAATCTTTTTATGTACTTAGATAAATAAAAAGGAAGCAGAGAAAAACTTATATTTAATTAAACCTTAAACGACGCATGCAGTTTTGCTTTAGTTTTTAATTATAAATATTATAACAACTGCAGCTTAAAACAATTTATTCAATTAAAACCCTTTTTCAATATATTAACAAGGTATAAAAATCGTAGATCGTTCAACGTATTCGCTGTGTATTCATGTGATGCAATTCGAAAGTTTGAATTGGCGTAGGTTTGAATAATAGAGATTGGACGCTGTTGGTGAATACTTGCATCTTTTCATAATAGTTTTATGCTCTTCCCCGTGCAGCTTTTTGCGAAGAAATTTGCATTTTTAGTTTTTCTCGCTCCTTCACTTCTGTACACGTTATACACGTATGTATGTGCTGATGCTGATAAAAGCTTATGTTTCTGCTATTTTTATGTTCGTCGTTAGCAATGCTCTCGTTTCCGTCGTCCTAGCTAATAAAGTGGCGCGTCTCTCGTCAAAATGACTCTTTAGTTAATTTACAATTTCGAAACAATGGGCCCTTCTACCACGTTTTGCAAAACCCGAGTCAGTCCCCAATACGAAGTGAGGTCACGTACACGAAAGCATCCGCTGCGAGCGCTTACCACTCAATGTACACATTATTTAATACAAACACACTCCCATATGTGTGTATACTATGGTGACTAACACAGCTGCTTCCCTCTCTTCCTTTTTTTGTGACCGTGAACTGTGCCCCGGCTCGTAATTCAACCATCCCTTTGACGCTCGCTCAAATCGGTTCGTCATGCCGGCTACCCGACACTCGCGCAATAATCCAATTACCTGTTTTCAAAACATCCAGTGTATGTCTATCACCTTATCAGGGTGTGGTCGAACAGCGAGCGAGAGATAAGACCGAATGCAACAGCTGGCTAATCTGGAACGAGCGACTTTCGCTAAAATTTTACTCGCATTGGATGGATCCATGACGTAAGAAATGATTTGAATCTTAGTAGCTAACATAATGTTTCTTTTAGAAACATATTTCAGGAGAACAACACGGAGATGAAGATTATGCGTTTGTTGTTAGACAATCTTGTGACGCTAATACATTAGTTAAATTAACATTTTTGTGCTTTGAAAAGACATATAAGCATCTCTCCTCTCGTAATAACGTCCGGAATTCCCTGTCGTTTCTGCTGACAAACAACGACGTGTCGTTTATCTCGTTTGGGTAAAACGTTGTTTGAAATATTTTAATATTCAGCGTCAAAGCTTTATGTACATTCACAGTTTATTCACCCAAAATGTGTTACTCAAATTTAAGTAATAAATCAAAAGTCCATTTGCTAAGCTTACCACAACTGTATCATAATTAATTATTATTATATGAAGTGTAAGTGCGATGTAATTTGCAGATTTGCAGATCATAATCTGAGATGTTTGGATCAAAATATTACATATTTTGATCCAAACATCTCAGATTATGATCTGCAAATCTGACTTGGAGATGTTCAATGTTCCAAAATAGTACTAGGCACGGCTAGTGTGTACTAGGATTCTAGTATCATATTTTCAGAAACCAGTTTTTAAATTTTACTAAAAATATTTTTTGCAAGAACGGTTATGGGGACTATGAAATTTTTAAAAGAAATAGAAATGGAGGAAAAAACATTTTCAGAAATGTACAAGCTTTGTCGCTTGATTTCAACTATACGTACCTTCTCATGTTTGAAACGCATAAAAACATATATTCGCAACGCTCAGGGTGAAGCTAGGATTTTCAAGCTTTCACTAATGTAGAAAAAATACAAAATCTAACAATTTTATTCGATACAGTAATTAAGAAATTTCTTCAAAAAACGATAGAAGGATTGACCTCGCATATAAATAAATGATTTTGAAAATTCACGTAATTAGTATCAATTTATTCAATCGTACCATCATCAGTTAATTTATGGTATGTTATAGTTTAATTAAATTTTTTATTGCTTTTTTTTAATAAAAAATGCTCGTTCTAATATTTTTTCACAATTTTTCTTTATGACGTTTTCTGATAGTTAATAGTTACATATATGTATTTATTATGTCTGATTGACTTACCCCGTTGCAACGCATTGGACTTACGTGTGTCAGATTACAACGGAAGATTGTATATATGTATATATTTCCATACCTAGTCACGGCACGTCACTGATACATATAAATATTATAAAAAATAATATTTGTTTTTGCGCTGATCTCAGCGATTACGTAAATTATGCGTGTATTGACTTAAATAAAAATGGAGTGTAGTTTAGCGTAAATAGTCCACAGACAATAATCCTAAATCATATAATAACATTACTAATATATTCTAAACTTGAACAAACATTCTGGTCTAATATTCCATTGATCTGATATAATCATAAAGTTGTCCGAACTGAATATAATTTTTTTGTGTAAATCTTTTTAGAATCATTTACATAATATTATTCAAAATGAGAAAGTAATAAAAATACACAATAATACTTTCTAATAAAATACATTAAAGCAATAATTTATTGCTGAAAAATGAAAAATAAACTCACTAACCAAACTTAAATATGTATTATTTCGAGACGTTGCATAAACAACGATAAATGGCACATTTCAATAAATTTAAGAAATGGTTGAGACTGAAAGAAATGGCTATCAATTGTTTGAATTGCTTATTACCTAAAAATAAACTTCGTTATGATATCAATATTACCACTATTAACCTTTTGCATGCCAAGCCTTATAGGATTATAATATAAATATTGAGCTATTAAAAATATATCTCTTTTTCAATTCTTGCCAAAACAGCAAAAACAAATATATCGGATTTCGGCAGCAAACAGGTTAAATCCAGCGATCACTGTTGTTGTTTTTTTTAATATAAATATAGAATTTTATATATAATTATTTTAAGTCCATCATAGATGTATGTTTATTTTTTAGTCAAATGTTAAAATAATTGGCTCTACAAAGATTCGCTGGCGACCTTTTGTTAGAGCTCCCAACTTACGCATTGGTCGTCATAACAATATATAATATGACTCGGTTTGACTTTTTTTAGACACTAGTCATTTCGGTCCTCAAAATTATGTCTATGGCCTGCATTAAATTTCAGAAGGAACGGCCGGAAAAGATACTTGTCTAATAAAAGGTTATTTAAAAATCCTATCTGCGATTTGATCGTTCAAGTGTCAAAATAAAATCAGTAATATTTTCACCAAATGTTCCAATCATTATTGACTAATGGAAAGTTGATCAGCGCCGTTAATCGCATCCTTTCTAACCCCATAGCCAAAGATGGCACACACCGCGGACGCGTGGTGACCAAAAAAACCGGATTCACCGGCGTGGAAAACAAACCCGTCTAGCCACTTCGTCACGAGACCGAGTCATTATCAACTTGATGGATTTTTACTGGTGTGTGGACCAAGAGGAAGACCGCCATTCGCAAATTCGCGTGTGCCACAAATGGCGGGTGATTCACCACCAGCGCGAAAGAAGTCAGCTTTCCTCAGATCTAGAAGCCAAAGTATCGCCATCGGCTCTGGCGTTGTTATCCTAGAATGTTTCATATACATATCAGAAAATCCCACGTTTTATACCGAAACTCGGGTCGTAATATATAATCCAATTTATTCTTACAGTTATAATTTCGTTACATGAATTACATTCGCGTGGTGTAGAGCTGAAATTTTAAGTGCTATTTTATGCTAACATGTTTCGTTTGTTAATAGTAATAACAACTTTTTTTATGATTAACTGCACTAATATGTGCGAATTTACGCTTGTGGCCCAATATTAAATATTTTTGTAAAATGTAATATTTTAGTATGTAATTATTATAATTTAATGTTTCAGGATTAATGAAATTTATACATCGAAAAAAAAATCATATTTCGCTACCTCTGTGTATCTATCGTTTTATAACTATAACATATCAACTCAAATAAAATTGAAACGATTTAACCCATCCTTTATTTTCTATACGAAAATATTTTATAATTAAACTGATAACAACAATAACAAACAGTCGAATCGATAACATTATTTGCATTCATATTTCAGTGTTTACCGATGTGAGGATTTAAAGCTGTATTCAACCTTTTTTATATAACATATGTACATACACATTGAATATGATACAATAGTGCTAATGTTATAGATGAATCATCTATTGTTGATCAGTAATATTTAGTTGTTGCGGTCGAGTCAGTCTTTCAAAATCATTTATCCATTGACGCACTGCTATTATTTAGCTCTAATTGAATACATTATTATTATTCATTCAACAATGCAAGTTGTATATCGGTTTATATATAATGTACTTGTCAATTTAACTGCATCGAAGCATTCTTAATTGTAGATTTCCTTTTCGAGTTAAAAACACCTTCTTGACCCCAACAGCTCAGTACAAATACGTGTTTTATGCAAATTCAAATATGCGCCGTTGTAGAACGATGGTTAGAGACTCCAATCCGAATATATTCTCTCGTTTTTTAACCATTCATTATTCGAATGTTAGTATACTATTCGTAAAGCATACGAATACTACTCTAAAAATATGTTGTGTATTTTCAACAACGCAGATTTTTCTCATCTTTTCATTCTAATTTACCGCTGGGGTGGTTTATCTTTATGTTATGTAATAAAGCAGTCGCATACAAAATATTGAAAAAATAAAACACTTTGTAATTGCTGAAATTCCAGAAATTACTCATATTTCCGAGTTAATATTTTGCAGCTGTTGAATCAATACGAACATTGTTAAATTTCAAGTCCATGTGAAGTTATTTATTATGGTAATAAAATTTGAGCACTCCGAATTGTAGTTGTTGTAACATATTTTTGCCGAAAAAGTCTACATTATCAGCAACTAAATGAGTCTTTTCAGAAGCAGAAATAATTAAAACGAAACTTCGCACTTATTTAAAGTTTGAATTATTTTATAATGAAAATAAATAGCCTTGTTATTTTTTATTTTAAACATAAAAGTATGAACCTGTGTTTGTTATACTAGCCAAAAAAAGTCAATCTATCCAATCTCTTATGGCGGCTTTCGTATTATGCCATCTTCGCGAATTCGCCGAAATTCAAACAATGCGCGCATAAATAATGATAATGTCGTACTCTGCCGCATAAATAAAAATAAAACGATCATCCATTGTTGTTGTTTCGGACGCAAAAAGGTTGCGAACCGCATGCAGCGTGGATTGATTAGCTTTTCGGCTTATGTATTTTTATTTCGGACCGATACGAATGCAATTCCGATTGCGCAACGGCCAAACGTTTATTTTGTGACATGTCGGATTCCCAGTATTAAAAAAACTGCGGTATTTATCGGGTGTGCGGTTACTTTTGACGATATTGTACACAATTCAGTTTTGGTATACGTTCCACTGTCACTTCTTTATCGATAACTAGACGTTCGAATGTCAGCTTAAAAACCATGGAAATGTAATTTTATTACTTAATTATTTTGTGACAATTATTCTATAAATAATAATTTACATTTTCACATATTTATACAATAATTTATTTACATTTATATATACATTATAATATGGACAAATTCCCGGGGCTCAACTCTGGAAAAAATCATAGTAAGAATATATCTATAAAAAAAAGTAAAAACCGATATCAAATTATGAATCTGAACTAAATTACACTTTTTTGAGATGTATATCACTGATGTATATCAGGTATAAAGTTTCTTTAACTTTTTTTATACATATTAAACCAGAAATAAAAGGAGCGGAACATTGCCTTCAAAAGCACCCACTTTCTAGGTAGTACTTTCACAATAAACATTATTATTGAAAGGGACAGATTGTAGTTTTTTGATGCGGCTCTGTTTGTGTTAAAATTTGTTTGCAAATTATTGCTGACTTGATTGCTTTTTAGACATTTAAAAAATATTAGTCATGAGAGAAAATATTCAACGAATGTAAATTATTAGCAGTAAATTTAGTTATTCGATCTAAAAAATCTGGATCAAATACCTAAGAAAAAGCAAAAAATAACGAAAAATCAACAACAGCGCCAGCTGAATTATATTGTCGGTAATTTTACAACTAGATTTAATACAGCAAAATAAATAAATATTATATTCGGCTTCGTGTGCCTATTCCTTATAGAAAATCTAGAAAAAACAGTCGAATCCATCCCAAAAAATATTTTTTAAATATATCATTTCAAAAAAATTATATCGGAAAACATTTTCACCAGTGGATGTATATTTTTACCAGTGAAAATATAATTTATCTAGCACGTGTTAGTAAAATTATATGTTTTCAATTTTTCCGTGCGTAGTAATGTATAGATTTACATACGTAAAATTATTTATTTACATGCGATGTATAAATATTACAGAGAATGTGTATTTTTCAGTGAAGTTATATTTTCACTAGTAAAGTCCAAATACATATTCACCAGTAGATATATATTTATACTAGCAAAAATATTATTTCAGTGATTATATGCTGGTCTATAAAATATTTATGAAACTCAATTTGAGTTGTGAAATATCCAAGCTGTCAAACCCAAACCCAACCTAATGAAAGTTCTAAAACTTATTGTAGTTTTAGAACTTTCATTAAGTCAAGTCCAAAATACAAACTAAGCCAGGTGATTTCTAAGAGAAAAATAAGCGCATGTTGCTTTATCGACATAGTTTTAAAAATAGTATTAGTATTGCTACGGACGTATGATATTATAGAATTGGTCAAAGTGCATGCAAACCGAATTTTGGTGAATAGGTTGGCCCAAAAACAATTATCACTTCTCAGAAGTCAAAAATTCACGTCAAAAGCAATAAAATCATTGCGATGGCACGATTTCATTGCTTTTGACGTGGATTTTTGACTTCTGAGAAGGGATAATTGTTTTTTGCGCTCTCCTATTGGTTTACAGTTTATATGTTCCTCTTTAAACTTGTAATATTAACGTTGGCTAATTTTGTATTTATTTGTAGCATAGAAAGAGTTATCTTGTACCTATTATTATTTTATCAAGAAATTATATTACGATGTTAAAAATATAATAAATGCCATTTTTGTCATGAGGTCCGGAATCATTGTTTTCCCAGGGCCCAGGTTCGCTCTCAGCGGCCCTGCATCTGATCAAAGCACTCCGTCGCGACACCTTGAAGAGTAACAATGAAAACAATTAGTGTTTCCATTGTCACTCTTCAAGTTTCTTGATAATTTATAGTGTGTCCGCCCAATGCGGTTATTATTATTAAATGCCGTCAAATCGAATAATTGCCGTTTTGCGGTTTTCCAATGTCCACAAAGTTGGACTCACCTGCATCGCTCGTGCCAGGGTGAGCAAGCCAGTGGCCCGCGGGCCTGCTAGTTACTCCCACGATGAATTGCCATAATAATAGCTAATTAAAGGTTTTCGACCGGACCGAACTATTATTTCCACCGCGCGACCCGATACGCCTCTCGTTCTGCTCTTTTATACTATTTCTTTGCCATCGTCGACACAATGTTACATAAATAAACGCACGTATGTAAAAAAAGAACCACAAAAAAGGCGCTTAAACGTATGTACTCTTTGAATGGCGATTGCAATCCTGAGATTGCCAGATATTACGCTTGTTATAATTTATATTAATTGTGTGTTCTGGAATTCAACAAAGAGTAATATTAGTAGATCATTTTGTTACATTTTATCTGATATTTAAAAAATGTATAAATTTATACTTTAAAATTATGAAAAAAATGCTTTATTTTTTTAACGTCCACACGACGTTTCGGTAAAAATGTCTTTAGGCATCATATGGTGATTTTTTTGTCGTCGCATAATATTTGTTTAATCGACATATTTATAGTCTTACAAACACGGTATTAATTGGTTTATATTTCGTATTTTAATATGACTTGTGATAAAAATGATGCAAGCAAAAATATAAGTAGCGAGATTTATACAAGTTTTTCAAATTCATATTAATGTCTGAAAGTTTCATTGAAATCGACTGAGTAGTTTTGTGATATATTTGTTGCGTAAAACCGTTTAGGTTTGAATACATTTTTAACCCCGATAATTTATAGATTTTAAAATGGTTGTTCATGTTAAAAATATTTACATAAACTATTTATGAATCGCAATGTAAATATACATATTTCGCAAATATTACAATGAAATCACTTATCCTATTTCAGAATTATCCTGATTGTTGATATATTTAATTGTTAAATTGAACCTTATGTTACGAAAGATAATATCTTTAATAGTGTTAGTTTATTATATTTCTTTCCAATCATTTTCTAAGCTTATACATATATGATTTTAACCTCACTCAAATCTCTACTGTGTATTTTGGGTCATCTTAGTTTTTGAAAGCATTTGAAAAAGGTTCAACAAAATAACAATACGAACGTGATAATGATGTTTTAGCATTATAATTAAACTAGATAAGATAGCCCATCTCTCGCTCGTATGCAATATAATCTCCTTAAAATTTTATAAACGAACTTTGAATACACAAAGGCTTGCTTGCAACCGGATGTTAGAACGCGAGTGTTATCAAACGAGGAAATTTATGCAACGAATAAGAAGAAACTAGCTCGAGCTTTGTCCGAGAAAAAACATTCAATATGCTCCCTCTTTTTAATCTCACGTTAATTTATTATAAATTAACCAGGCTAGGTATTTCAAGTTTGATTTAATTATATAAGCGCTAAACCCTCAACGTGTGTGTATTACGCAACAATATAGTTAATTGATTTCCGGAATATTGTATAACCCTCGACAGACGCCGTAATGATAATTACTAATTAATTTCGACATCGTTGTGTAATTGGGCGCAAACCCAAATTAAGGATAAAAAGTATGCCATGATTTTTATTGGAGAAATCCTTTTATGTATCGATAGTAAACTTAATATAGTCAGCAACTTTCCGCGTATCAAAGTCGTGAGACTATCGATTTAATTTGCTGAGCCAATCGTGATGCTCATTTTTCTCTGCCTTATTTATTATATATACTGCTGATATATGACTTCATAAATAGCGAGTAATATGAAACTAAAACATGAGGCGAGTTTCATTTTCAATTAACTAATGAAAATATCGTATTATTCGTAAAAAAAAACAAAGCACTCATCGATGTAAAATTTGAGTTTCACAGAATTTAATTCATGATATCATTTATGTACAATAGTATATTTTGCCTCCCTTTATATATTTGTGTGGAGACGTAATCAATCGGCTCCAGACATGAATATTATCAGATCGAAGAAAATAAACATAAAACTCGATTGTAAAATAAACATAAAACTCGATTGTATCTATCGTATCCTTACACACCTTTTTTAAGTGCTATTTAATTTAAATATTAATCTGCCAGCACGTGGACTGTACGTGAGTGACATTGTCAAATAAAATTGATCATGAGAAAAGCATTCATTCTCACTCGACATAACAATCATAAATTCAATTAAGAATAACACATTCTCATATTCAAATGTGCTTACTCAGTAGCATTATTAGTGTTGTGGTTGTTTAATAACTTAATTAGATAGCTTAATCTTTGTTCATTAGCTTGCAAATGAAATAAAATAAACGTGCTACAACTGGCAACAGCAAAAAATCATCGACTTTTATATTGTTTGTTTTTAAAAATTTTCATTGTACTGATTTAGTAGTAGACGTTTTGTAAAAATATCGTCGCTAAAGCAGCGTTTCCTATTTTAACCAGATACATATATTTACTATAATCAACCAATTCATATATCCTAACTTGGACACAAATTTTACAAAAGTATTATCTCGACCTACGTAAACAAGCTCGTATATGGAGTGGACAAATAAACGGACGTGCTTAGAATCGCTATTTTGAAGTCACTCCAAAGCGTTAACGGGTTAACACAATGCATTCGTCACTGTTCGCTAACCACTGAGCTTATTGGCGCATTCTTTGTCGGAGTCGATATAGTCCGGTAAATGACTCACGAGTCCAGGTCGCAGGGCATTTGCTACTTGCCCTTTCGTTGGGTCATTCACTAGTGAAATAACATAGCACTCCAAGTGTTAGAAACGGTTACAGGACTATTGCGAACAACAACGAAAATTCCGGACATAAATGACAGCGGACGCGAAAAATACAGCTCAATATTAAGTAAAAAAAAAAAAATTTCAGTCGTTTCAACTTTTGTTCTTTGCGATCATTTTTCTTAAATAATGATTAAATTCAAGCTATTCATTTAGAGAAAAATTAGTATGTTCTTTATAAAACAAAATACTTGCTGGTAATATGAGAAATAAAGTAAATAGTTAGTAGATATCATATATTAGCATTATATAAATATTTGGATTATGACAATTCGTCTTTATTGTTCTTATTGTATATAATCAAATCTTTATCATATCTATGTTAAGGGTTTTTTATTTTTAGTAATTTTTCTTATATATTAGCCAAAACCACAATATTCGGTGGTAGTAGTAAACTTATATATGTTCTTTATAAAACAAAATACTTGCATGTAATATGAGAAATAAAGTGTATAGTAAATATTAAGAACACAATTAAATTACATACTTAAATTATCCATTGACAAAAATAAAGTAGTAATCGACAAATTGCCCAGAATCACCGTTTCATTTGAGATTAAAGAATATATAAATATAAGATCTGTTATTACGTTGATTATTTAGATCTTTAAGGTCATAGAATATATCCTAACCTAACTGGCAAATAGTATGAACTTCCATTATCATGTTTTTCCTCTAATATTTGTACCTAAAACAGTAATAGTTTTGTTATGGTCTAAATTGTCATATAAAAATGTAGTTTTTTTAATTTCTTTCAAAATTATTGTAATTCTGATGACGTTTTTGAACATATTAGGATTTAGATTACATACATTATAATATACACATGGGCTTACCATACGTCCCAGTTTCATAAAGAGATGACCCCTTTTTTAGCTGTCTCGGTTTAGAGTTTCATAAATATGGTGAGCCTATTCACACAACCTATGAATGGTAAAAAAATAAATATCACAAATGGTTTATTTTCCACACCAAAAAAAAAAAATACTTACTGGCATACTAATAATTTTAAGTTTTATTTATATTGTCTTAATTACAAGTGCTACATAATTTTGCATTATCTTAAGCTAACACTGTAAGAAAAATTCACTGTGATTATAAGATTGTTTACCGTTTATTTCATATAATTTATCATCACTATTTGCGGCGTGCTGTCTTTGTGACAACTAGCTATTGATGATTAGAATTGTGTTGCCCTTAATTGTGCATTACCTTTTGACAGATTAGTTGCCAGAGAGCATTGGTCAGAACAGTGAACACCTTATAAATAACTCGCTACAACGAATGCTTTTCCAAAAAAAAATATCCGAAAATTTACCTTATATAAATGCACAAACAATTCGATTTATGGAGCAAAGTATTTATTTAAATGCACATATCTCTTAAAATACATCCCTGTTCAATCTTCGGATTTTAGCTAATATATAGTATTTTTTATATACCATTTTAGTGCTCCTTCTGATTCTTAAATTTAAAATTAATTGTTTTTATGTAGTGGTTTTTGCGTTATTATATTTTATCATATACTCAACTAATTTTTATTAAAAATTATCTTACAAGATACAGATTTTTAATTAAAATTTTAATGTGCGGAATTTTTGCTGTCCGCAATTTTTGGGTCCGCAGTTTTTGTATTCACAATTTTTGTTTCCGAAATAATCACCGAACTTGTATGTACACACTTCCATAAGTATATTTAAAGTTTATTTTTTTCTATCTATTTAATTATCACACTAGTCAAGAAAACTTGGTGCACTTGAGCTTACAAAAACAAGCTCTTCTTAGTAATCTTCGTCCGTTTGTGTATGCAAATTGTGTTTCGCGGAAAAACACATCAGTCTTTCTCAGGTGGTCTCTGGATTACGTCTAGTCATTTGTACAGGTGAAAAATTGCCTTGCTTCGAAACATTATCGATTACTTTAAAGTAGTGCTACGTAACAAACTGCCTTAATTTATAAAAAAATGTTTTATTCATGAATCGTGGCAAAACTACGATACTGTGTTATGGATTTAGTTTTTAAATAAAATTAAATCTTGATTATAATATTAGTTTTAAATTATGTGGCACTAGAAATCTAATTAAATTCAATATCAGCATCTTGGATTCTTAAATATATTTTTTTTATAATTCCTCCATGCATCATACGGTTTTATTGCTAAGATTAATTGAATATACACAAGTATAATGTAAACGGCAAAAATATTTTTATCCATCATCATTACCCAAGCGCGGTTAGCAGTTCTGGTATTAACCAAGATTAATATTTTGGTCGGCGTTATCTGTTAACTACTCGGTCCGCGTGATTGATAATGGTTATTCGGATACTGAAGGGAAAAAAGCAACAGCTGGAATTCAAATGAGCATCCATTCAGGTTCTTCTATGTGTGTATGCATGCGCATATGCTTAGAGACTGGCAATAACGTATGAGGAATTTGGGATGTGGCACCAGAAAAAAAGGAAGAGCCTCCGCGGCCAAGTAAAAAAGAAAAATGGATAACTCAAGTTTTACGATTTCTGACTGTTGGGGTTGGCCTTCCTCGACTGGCCTTCGCCGGTCGCTACAATAGTGTCCGATAAGATTGGCAAACACGTATTGTTCCTTTGGATTGTGATTTTTCTGTGCGAATGTGTGGTCTTTGGTTGGGTATTCGTCGAACGTCTTCGGGGTGGTTACACAAACAAAGCTGCTGGGAGCAAGGAGCAAACAGTAAGCCAAGAACAAAGCGTGTCGTATTTGCTTTTAGATGCATATAAACGCACTTGGATGATTATATTATACCGTCTCTGTGTGAGGTCATACATAATTTAATAAAAGTAAATACTTTCCAGCGTTGCTCAAAGTACTACAAAATCTCATTAATCATGCGCTTTACTTGTTTGTATTCGCTTTGGTACTAATTTAAGATGGCTAGATTTCTAAAGCTTTACAATCTGGGACGCTTTGTTTTTGTTAATTTAGATCAGTGATCGCCAAATTCAATAAGCAAGAGACGTTCAAAAAGTATCTGCTATTTATATTTTGTATTATTCTAGTGGCGAAGCCAGAATTTCAAAATCTCCCAAACAAAAAACTCATTTTAGATTTTACTGATTATTTTTGGAATCGCAGCGTGAATTTTACGATGTTGAATAAAACATCTGACAATTTGCATGAAAACCATGGACAAACAACAAGAAATTTAAGATTTTTTCTCATTGCCTAATAATGATGAGCGTTTCTTGACCGCGCTGCGAAATATTCTAGATTTTTAAAATTTTAACACATTTTTGTCATTTTAATTTCATGCAAAAACAAACACGATAAACCGCGTATTATTTATAATGCATTTATTTAACCCTTTATCTAAAGCTGTCATTAATATCATATTAATTAAAATACAGTCGATTCCGCTTAATCGGGACACATTGCAACACAAACATTTTGTCCCAAATAAGCGGCTGGCATTAGCGAAGTTTTAACCTACTCAAACATGAATTTTTATTTTTTGTAGAAAAAACTATATATTTCTTAATATTTTATTAAGTATATAAATCGGCTAAAGTCGTCCGATTGATATTTATATTTTTACGCAAAAATCAGTAAATAAAAAAATAATAAAATCGTACCGTAACCGTCGCATTAAAAAAGCTCGATTATCTAGCGTTCATATTTAGACTTTTAATAACAATATAACGACTTAAAGCACATCTTAATTTAATTTTGCCCAATAGGAGAGCGCAAAAAGCAATTATCACTTCTCCGAAGTCAAAAATCCACGTCAAAAGCAATAAAATCGTGCCGGCACCGTCGCTGAATTTTTGACTTCTGAGAAGTGATAATTGTTTAGGCGCCCTCCTATTGACCAAAATTCGATTTGAATATACTTCAACCAATACTCTCATATCAGAAGTCCGTAATAACATCGGTAAAGATAGCTATCATATTTTTAAAACAGTGTAATATCAAACATCCCTCGAGAGATGATTTGACTTAGTTTGTAGAAAGTTATAAATCTCTAATTATGTTTGGGTTTGTACGGCAAATAAACGTTTCACAATATTTATTTTAATTTTAAATGTACTGTCCTAATTAAACGGAATGCTATCCCTAATAACCGAAGTTTTAGTTATTTTATTTGGTTTCTGTTCCTTGGGATTTGGCCCAAATAACCGGTGGTTCAATTAAGCGGAATCGATTGTAGTTAAAAAAAGTCGATTTGTGTTTTTAGTGTCTAAACACATTCGAGTCCCTTTTTTTAAGATCCCGTCACCATATGTCGGTCTACCTACGCACATTCATCAATCCCTAACTTGAAAGTCTTCCAAAGTCTTACCGCTAATTTATTTATTTATATTTAGTAAATCTTCCGTTGTAACCTGACAGGCGTAAATCAAATGCGTTGCAACGGAGTAAATCTGTACCAACTGAGGAAGTCAATCAGATATATATTTTTTTTACATAAAAACAATTTTGCGCGTTTATTTTTAAAGATAGTACAAATAGAAATTACATTCTGGATAATCAAGTTCAAAAATTATGATTTTCAGGATGATTTTTTTTAATTTTAAATTAAAATAAACAGTTATTTTAATAGATTTCAAATATATATTTAGTTAGCAGTTAGTTTTATACATTTCCTAATAATATATATGTGTTTTTTTAGTTTCAATTTAACCAAAAATCTAGATTCTACAAAACGGCTCCAAATTTGCAATACCTACAAAGTTATTGCTATTCTATTGTTTTTATTAAATTCGTAACAATTTTTGGATCTCTTAAAATTTGTGTAATTACTGTGTCTTGTCTGAATCTAGTATAATTCATTCTTCCCCGAAAATCAGGTTGGATTCTGCAATGCGGCCGCTTCCTCGGTTTTCTAAATCTCGGTCGATGTTCAGCGTAGCTCCGTCAAGACGGAAGTACGCGCTTATACTGTTTTTTTATTATTAAATAGAGGTGCTTGACGTTTTGGGTCTATGCGATGATTTTGGACTGAAAATTTTTATTATTGCCACTTTTCCTTATAAGAATGATTTTCGGTTGTAAATGGAACAGCTAAATATTCAGCATCATTATGTCACTAATAAATATAAAAGGATTTTCCTTTGTATTTGTAAAGAAAGTGTCGACGTAACGAATGAACTTGTTTTGTAAGTCGCCATTACTGATGATTTTTAGAAGTATTTTATCACGTTCGAATAAGTTATCATTACAATGTATTGATTAACTATTTAAAAATTTATTTAGAAAAAAATTCTATTGCTGGGAGTAGTATAATTTTTTTGTCTCCACATGTTTTTTTATTTCTTGTCAAATACTTTGTCACACATATCTATTTAATATTATAAAACGAAGACTCTTATATAAGTAGAACAAAACAATGCCTTTTCCCAGGACAATTATTTTCATTTCACCGTATGTTAATTATTAATTAAAGTTTTCACTCATTTTTTTTATCAATTAACATTGGAATAATGTATAACGTTTTTTAACCCTTTTTGTAAATAAGTGTTATTTACCTAAATGTATCCGATTCTTTTTTTAATGATTATTTCGGATCTGACAATTCTTTCCAAAGTAGCAAAAGACGATATATTAGATTGTGGCAAAGAAAATGTTGAACCTTAATGGCGATTGCTTCACTTCTTGAAGATTAAAACATTCAAAACAATCGATGGACTACAGTGATTGACGACCCGAATTGCCCGCGGAGGTTCTAAAACGATAATTTAACAATCCACCACCTGGTCTGTCATAAGCAATGAATAGATCTGGCATCCTCAGTTATAAATTATCACTTATAACCGTTGGTTAATTAAAATCTGTATGTACTGGAAAGCTCTGTCGTAGAATGCTGCATTTAAATAACTTTACCATTTCAATCGATAGAATACTATATACGATTTTATAATTTTATGGTGGAGGATGAAAGAGTCGTTATCCTGCGGGTATATAAAAGGATGACGGCCGAGGAAGACACGTCATTTTTCAACTGGATGTAACACAATGGCCTATTAGAAGAGGCAGGCACACACGCCCAGCGCGTGACGTCACGAAGCGCGAATTAATTCGCGTCGCTAGTTTCTTTTCTCGATCGTTCGCTACTAAGGACAATGGGATTAGCGCGTAAGCGCCGCTTCACAGGTGAGCGCACGAATTGATCTTCGGATGGATGGGAGAAAGAAACGGGAGAGCGAAGGTCGATCAACAATCTGAAGAACGGCTTGGATTTGGCGAAGTGTGAAGGAATCGCAATAAGAATAGAAAATTGCTTGCTTTTTGTTTCTTGCTTTATCTACAGCGAACTATGGTTATCTATATAACATAGTACGTTAGGTATTGTGTTCGATTCCAAATAGCAGATCATAAAATATACTATGATTTTCTGTCTAATTTTATAAAATACAACAATATTATTCAATAAAAAAATTGTATTTTACACATATCAATTGATTCTGATATTAGGCTCTCTCTGTTTTTTCAACGGATATGATAAATAAACTTGTTTAAGATGTGCTATTGTTGTAAAGCTTTACATCTTTCATGTTTAACATTAACGACTTTCTTTCTCAATTCTCGATTTTGCCGTTATGTCATAGCTACAAAAGTCTTTGCGCCGCTTTTCTTATATCCTTTATATAATAATTTAATTTCAAATACTCCCAACGATATTCAGTTACGAATATATCATAGTTCGGCCAAAATTTACAAGCTGTCATTTATGTCATGCCGGTAGCGCGTAACATAGGCAGAAGAAATGCCAAGTGCACAGTGCACCGTCATAGCAAACCTATTGCATATGCAGCGCGTGCATTGCTAAGCGATTATTTTAGCTCGAGATAAAGCCAACTTGAAAATAAGGCGACGCTTTTCGAAATAATGAGCGCCATCGCATAAAACGTTTTGTTTTCAATTGGACAAATTGAATAATGAGAGCGGTGCTTTTGCAATTATTTTAACGTGCATAATATATTGTGTTTATATTGAATTTATTGCTAAAAATTGACCGTTTAATGCAGTGCTTATATGTTTTACGCTTGCTTATTCGGCTATACGCTTTGTTTATGTAGTTATTGTCAAAAAATAAGTGATATTAAGGCTTTCAAGTATGGCATTGCGCCATAGTGTGTGCCAGTGCCCGCCAAAGTTTGCTTATGAAGAAATCCTTATGTTCCCAATATAGCGTCTTTTAGTTGAATTCATAATATAGCAACTGGGTGGGGATTATTTTATTTTTGACGCAAAGCTGATTTTTTAAAATTTGCCAACTCGTTTATATCTTACATTAGCAGTATAACAGCTCGTGCATATCGGCGAAATGAATGTGGGAGAAATACTATATATAAGCCATATAATGCAAATTGAAACGAGATACGGAAATAATAATTTTATATATTACAATAATTTTTCATTGAAATACCAATTTTGTTACTCGACTTTGTAGAATGACAAAATCATTCATTTCATTTCAGTAACCGTATTTTGTTATATTTTTAACGACAAAATCCTAATACCACTAAATTGCCGACACGCGTAACATAAAAGGTGTAATATTCTAAGAACAGAGGTACGTGATTAAATTGCGATTTTGACTTAAATTCATGAGTTTTTAAATCGTCAACTGTTCAACTCAATCGTCAACGAAACGCTCGGTAACGAGCGTTCCCACTGCGGTGGCGACGGCACGATTTTATTGCTTTTGACGTGAACTTTTGCCTTCTGAGAAGGAATGATTGTTTTTTGCGCTCTCCTGTTGGTCAAAATTTGGTTTAGATGTTCTTCATTTGATTCTCACTTATTGTTATAAAAAGTTTTAATATGAACGCTAAATAACCGAGCGTTTTCACTGCGACATTGCGACACTGATTGTAAACAGGGACGCCCTTGAATTTGGCTAGAAAAATGCTTGTCATTTAATGAAATAATATGAACATGAATTAAATAGAAATATTAAAAAACGACATCTGACTAACCAATCGGGTCAGTGCGGTGGTATAGTGGACTAAGGCGTCGCACCGTATCGAAACGACGTCCTTGCGTTTGCCACTTTAAACACTCGTGATTATTGACAGCTGTCTGATTTACAGTGCTGCCTCGAATTCGATTACTCTATATAATGGCCAATTTACTTTTCCAAAAATTATATTTAACTAGTACAATAAGGTAGAAGATGTATCATATAAATGAACGAACAATAATATTATAGTATTTGTATGAAAGGACAAAAAAATCGTCACGATGTGGATTAGGCTTGGCTTATCAAATATATATTACTCCTATGAAGTAAATACCTATATTATGTATATAAAAAACTGGTGAAAAAAACGAAGATGTTTAAAAACGTAATTCAAAATCACATGTTTATACGAAAGATTGCTTTGAGAAATATCATACGATGGACAAATATAATCAAACAAGTATATAAATATGTAAATAATTGTAATATACATACATAAATATATTTAGTATTTTATATATAAAAGTAATTCCGTGCGATTAAAAATATGTTGAGAACCATAACAATAGTGAACAATTAACTAAATACTATTAACAAGGAAAGAGCGAAACATTTTTTCTTTTGTCATTACAATATTGGGTGTTTTTTTCTGGTAGTGGTCCCAACATCTGGTTCGGGTACAGGGTCCCTTAATAAATTATATATAAATAATAGTTAAGAAGCTTTTTTTGTGATTAAATAAATTGTCCGCAGTGGATTCAATAAGAAAAAAGTTTTTGTCCCGTAAAGGTTAATAAATAACAAGCGTGATATTTTTATTAAATACTGTGATAAATTGCTGTTACATGAAGTTTGAATGAATTCTATAGGGCTAGACACAATACTTTTGCATTTTACAATAACTTTTGCATTTTGCAAAACATACGTCAAATCACATTGAATATTACAATTATAAAGATGCGGTGATTTTTTATAAATTATTGTATAAGAATCAAATTATTTTATTTGTAAAATTTAACTGGTGATACTAATTCATTTTAGGCAGATTTTTAACGAACTTATATCTTGCACTCTCGTCATTGAATGTATTGTATCTAGATAATCGCCCACATTTCTTCTCCCGGTCGCCATTTTATCTAACGTCAATGCATACTCTCAAATAGAGTTAGAATCTTCAAAATTTATGTTTTTTTCGTGTCAATACAAATTGTACACTCTTCAACCCATTGCACAGTTGCCGCTTGATGATTTTTTGTTTATTGTCAAAGTGTTTACACGTCGCTGTACACGTGTTCATGTATGTATAATTTATTATACATAATATGTACCTGGTTATGAAATAAATTATATCAAATCTTAATATTCCTTAATATTAGGTTAGTCTTTTTTACGTTCACGTCGCTCTTGACCTTTTCCAGAAACGTTCGTCGTGTGAAACAAACGAGTGGAAGTAATCGTTTCTTTGCGATGAATATCAACGCGAAACAAACAAATTATATTTATAACATTATTATTATAACACACACACACACACATCAAAATTTATAAACGTAGTAAGCTCAACAGCTCTATTTCCAGTTCGGCTAACTTCAAAGCTAATGCGTTTCGTGTATAAATGATAACGTAGAAGGTGAACGAAATATGGCATATTTGTGCGATTAAGCCCATATTTATATTCGTTTTAACTCGTATGAAATTTCTCATCGTTTTCGTTATTTAAACAAATATTTATTAAAAAAAACCGCTGTTTACATAGTGCCGATTTGCTAAACATAGCCGTTTTATTTACATCTATTTGGGTTGTCGCCATGTTAATATAACTGCCAAAAATGTATATTATAGCTATATGTAAAAAATTATTAATTTAATTGTAAATATTTCTGTTTTTAATATATACACAAAATAAATTATTATTTTATATATACAGGGCCGCCGAGAGCGAACCCGGGCCCCTGGAAAACAATGATTCCGGTCTTCATAACAAAAATGACATTTTATATATTTTTTAACATGGTAATATAATTTATTGATAAAATAATAATAGGTACGAGTTAACCATTTCTATGCTACAAATAAATACAAAATTAGCCACCGTTAATATTACAAGTTTAACGAGGAACATTTAAACCGTATTTTGACTAATAGGAGAGCGCAAAAAACAATTATCCCTTCTCAGAAGTCAAAAATTCACGTCAAAAGCAATAAATTAATGCCGTCGCAGTGTGAAGTGTTCCCACTGCGGCGGCGCCGACACGATTTTATTGCTTTTGACGTGAATTTTTGACTTCTGAGAAGTGAAATATGATTTTGGGCCCACCTATTGACTAAAATTCGGTTTGCATACACTTTGACCAATTCTATAATATCATACGTCCGTAGTAATACCGATAAGGATAGCTAATATATTTTTAAAACTATGTCGATAGAGCAACATGCGAAATGTCTGTTTGTACTTCTTCCGCTTATTTTTCTCTTAGAGATCAGCTGGCTTAGTTTGTATTTTGGACTTGACTTAATGAAAGTTCTAAAACTACAATTAGTTTTAGAACTTTCATTAGGTTAGGTTTGGGTTTGAACAGCTTGGATATTTCACAACTCAAATTGAGTTTCATAAATACTTTAGACCAGCATATAATCAGTTAAATAATATTTTCGCTAGTTTAAATATATATCTACTGGTGAATATGTATTTGGACTTTACTAGTGAAAATATAACTTCACTGAAACCCTTTCTATGCTACAAATAAATATAAAAATTAGCCACCGTTGCGACATATTTTATGAAGTCATATTTATCGCATTAAAAATATCTACTCATAATCTTTATCTGATAATTAGTCGTGTTTTCTTTGCTGCTCAGTGTTGCTATATAGTGAATTTCCAGTCCAGCTCAAAAGCAATATAATCCTGCGCCGGCACCGACACGATTTTACTGCTTTTGACGTGAATTTTTGACTTCTGAGAAGTGATAATTGTTTTTGCGTCCTCCTATTGACCAAAAATCGGTTTGAATACACTTTAACCAATACTCATATCAGAAGTCAATAGTAATATTGGTAAGATATCTCTTATATTTTTAAAACATTGACAAACTGTGGAGCAATATGTTAAATGCGATGTCTGTGTCTACTTATTCTTCCGCTAATTTTCCCCTGAGAGATGAGTTTGCTTAGTTTGTATTGTGGGCTTGAATGAAGGTTCTAAAACTTATTAATTTTATAACTTTTCATTAGGTTAGGTTTGGGTTTGAACATCTCGGACAATTCACAACTGTCAAATAGAGTTTCATAGATATTTTAGATCAGGATATAATCAGTTAACTTAAAGTACTTAAGTCAAGATAACGATCCGAAACATTCTTCCACTCTTTGTAGACAGTTTTTACAAAATTTGGAAAAAAAACTTTTTAAAAAATATGAATTGGCCATCACAATCGCCTGATCTCTAAATCCTATCGAGTTGCTGTTGGATGAGTTGGTCAGGAAAATTAAAAATCAACATGTAACCAGTTTAAAAATTTGTGGACTATGTTAGAAAAAGAGTGGAAAGCACTATCTACCTAAACGCTAAAAAAAATGTGGATCATATGCCCAAAATTTGAGAAACAGTACTTTCAAAAAGAGGTAGCCATTTTCACAAAAAACATTTTTTATGTTTTTTTTTGTACTTTTGTATTTTTTTATTTGTTGTAATAAGCCTTTAAATTTACAATAATTCTGCATTTATAGTTTTATATTTAATCTTTTTTTTTTAAAAAGTTGTGCTCCAAAAACTGCTTGTTCCATAACTTATAAACAGGAGTGTACATATGAATGTAGAATATTTATATATGTATTTTTACACTAGTGACTGACTTCATAGCGTTCTATAATACATTGTTTGGGGTGTTTATTATAACGATTTTATATATATATATACTTTATTGCTGTTTTAGAAACGTTTGTTTAGATACGTAGTCAACAAAATTGCATACATGTGTGTACTAATCTTTAAAATTTCACTATATTTTTGCATTTCAATCATTTTGAATAAACATTAACTAATAAAACTATCCGCCAATTCCAATTTATTTTTATATACAGTGATCTCTTCTTTGGATATTAGATATGTTAAATAAACATAAGACAATGCACTTGTGATATAGTAGATAATTTTAGAATGGCATATAGGGAAGTTAATAAAATAATAATTATAAATGGTAATTTTTTGATCTCAATCTAAAATTAAAATCGTAAAATTGTTATTTTTTCAACGCTCATGTTCACAACGTGAATAATTGCCGTCAATTATAATTTGTATAAACACAATCTCGACAGGATCATTTTAACTTTCGTCTATCTTATCGCATATGCCTACGCTTTCTCATACGTTTCGTCCAATAATTATTATCGTACAATGATATACGATCCTTCAGTTATTATTCCACGATTTTGCCTTTTGTTCTACGATCACAATGGAATATCGATTCCCCGAATAACGCTCGATGCAATCACTCGAAAGTCATTCTTTTATTATTCGTTTCTGAAGAACTTTTATTAATATTTTCATTGCATAATATAAATAAAAACACGAACATAAACCATAATCCTGTCGTCATATGAACCAATTTTCCACCTTTGCTTCGTTCGTATATATGTTATAAAAGTATAAATTCCAGTTTGCGCTTCGCGTGACTGTTGTTTTGGCAGTCGCATTATCTTATATATATTTGTGTGTTTATTTATTTTTTCCATTTAATATATTGTTGCAAAATAACGGGTTTTGATGTTTATAATTATGTATGATTTAAAGTTTTGCTTTTAAACGAAACACCTCGAAGCGAATTGTGAACTTTAAAAGTTAAATTTTCGTGTCTGATATGATTGCGTGTTTGACAGATTGAAAGACGAGAAAGGCTTATCGTTTTATATGATAGATATAAAAGCAAATTATTTTTAAGAATATTTTAATTTTATTTTAATGTACTAGTGATTATCGTTTCGTGTGCTAGGTAGAAAAACTGTTATGTATCCCTGGCGCATCTTGTTCAGTGACTAGAAAAGCGGGTCGTAAATGCGCACAGGTAACACTATTCTTCTTTGAATGCATTTTTACCTGGCCGACGTCAATCGACATAAAACGGGTTGCTTTTCAAACAAGGGTTCCTTAATACATTTTCTAAGAATTCGTTTATGCCCCCTGCTCGCACTCATATACGAAAATAAAATTTCTATGTCATAATTTTTTTTATTTTCATAGCAGTGATCGCAGCGTTTGGTTAAATAATCATATGGATTTGAATTGGCCAAATATTAAAGCCGCTGACTAGACAAATTAAGGTTTCTTTGCTCAGCTTCGAGTACATTTTATTCATATTTTTACTTTTAGTGACCGCAGTCTTTAACAAATATTCTGCGAAACCCTTGAGTTTCATAAGACTTCGACGGGTTACGCAAAAAAAATGTTAGTATTCAACCTATAGATATTTTTCTAAAGAGCACAAATACAAATATCGATGAGAACAGGGCTGAATTAGAACGTAAAATTATTCGGTATGTGTCACAAATATAGAATTCTTCTAAAATTATACAAAAAATTCGGGCTGTGATTTTTTTTAATAACAAATGTCGGATTTTTTGTTGACGTTATATATATATATATATATATGATATATTTTTAAATCTTTGTGGACGGAATATAAAAAATATATACGCTGTCCGAACAGGGGGACGCCTGGACCCCAAAGTTTTGTTCCAAATGAACATCTTATTGCCAGAAAATTAAACGACAAAGCAATATAAATGTATTTGTATATTATGGCATTGTCTTGTGCGAACAGACTAAAAATTTTTGTGTTAATTTTAATGCTTTTCTTTCTATTCCAAAATATAAACAAAT
Source organism: Plectrocnemia conspersa (assembly GCF_051122295.1). Lineage (NCBI taxonomy): Eukaryota > Metazoa > Arthropoda > Insecta > Trichoptera > Polycentropodidae > Plectrocnemia > Plectrocnemia conspersa. Next base: position 3,088,495 of record NW_028277177.1, on the reverse strand, counting down.
TTGTTCTTAAAATACACGACATTAAATCATTATCAATGGCCAAAATCAATGTGTAAGATTTATTACAATGCACTTACATTTTTAAATAAAATATTAAATTTAAATAAATATCAATATTATCGACAAATATGTAAAAAATAAAATAACAGTATTTCTATAAATTTCGTGCCCATTTCGTTTACGGACGGACCTCTGAAAAGGTCGGAGGAACTGTAAAGTTGCCGTAACATAACGTAAAGCGTTTTCAAAGCTAATGTTCCTAGAACAATATGAGCTTTAATGGTTCGAAAGATTGAAGTTGTTAACTATCAAACAAAATTTTAAAATATCGCTTTGTGCCATTAGTAAAATTTGTTTTTTATTACTACTTAAAATTTAATTCCATCCTCGAACGCATCATTATTATGATATGCATTCGACTTGAAGACCCAACGTCGGGCACTTTTAATAAGTATAAATAATTTTACAGGCATACTAATTATATGTAATATACATGTTACTTACTGCTTAATAACCCTTTTAAACGATTGTAATTATAATTTAAAGAAAAAAATTAAAAACTTAAATCCCACCATTGATACGACCAATGGCGCAAACTTTTCCGGGCACCGGTCCATACTATGGCGCAATGCCATAAACACTTGTGAGCACCATCACAGTAATGTGTTAAGTATTTTTAAAGATTATTATTAAACTTCTGGTGTTCTGCTTGATTCATTTAAAAATGGCTTGGAATATAAAAATATTCCAATATATATCACATAATCTGCCATAAACTATACAACAACAAAACACTACTTAGTGCTTTAACTCCTGTAGAATATAAAAGGTGTGTTTTTATCACTTTAAACTGAAATAAAACATATCAAAATCGTTGTAATGACCATGGTATTAGCTTTATTGGAAAGATAATTTGATCTCATTAGTGTTTAAATATGATAAGTCTAATTTTCGACCACTTTTTCGAGTAGTCGGAGTCGTATATCGGCAATGTTGGTTTCCGCCTCTGGTTTATCGACATAGAATAGCGACTTCGAATATCCCCACAAAATAATCCAAGGGTGTTAAATCACACGATCTTGGAGGCCAATTCACAGGTCCATTACACAAAATTATGCGTTTATTGAATGTTTTCTTCAATAAATTGATTGTGGCGCGCGCTGTGTGGCATGCTGCACCGTCTTGTTGAAACCAAAGCTCTTCCACATCATAGCCACTCAATTGAGGAACGAAAAAGTCAGTAATCATGGATCTATAGCGCTCTCCATTGACTGTAACGTTCTGGCCGGCATCATTTTTGAAGAAATATGGACCAATGATTCCACTAGCCCATAAAGCACACCAAACAGTGACTTTTGCGGATGTAACGGCTTCTCAATAATGGCTTGTGGATTTTCTTCACTAAAATGCTGCAATTTTATTTGTTGACGTAACCATTCAATCAAAAATTCAACAAAATTTTGTGGCGAAAATGAGGATCAAGAGCAATCTCGTCTTCGGCCCATACACCGACGTACGACGCACACGATGGTCAAGCGGCTTCAATTCTTGTTGAATCTTGTAAGCTCATAGTCCAAAATTTTTCCGCAAAATCTTCTATAAAGTGGATGGACACAATTCCAATTTAATCGACTCATTCGGGTTCTCTTCAATACTACGCTGCACGGCAAAAAACTTTTTCGGTGTGCATTGTACGACGTCTCTGCGGATGCGCATTATCAATTAAAGTATGCGTGGTGCGAAAATGATTCATGGTTATTCAAATCAGTAGCGCAGCGAAGGGGGGATTTTATGTTAATTAAATATAAATTACAAAAAATATCTTGCCTTTTTTCTTGACAAAATCCTGGCTACGACACTGATTCAAATTTCATGCTCTGGTTGCCGTTTAAATCGTCCGTAAATTGGACACCACGATTTTTGACATACATTTTCATAATTTGTAAGCACTGTTCTGGCTTAATTCATGGTGAAATGGCAAACCAAACTAATCACAAATCAGCTGTCAAATTGGGTGTCGCTAGAAGAAGTGTTGCCAATTCGAAAAAAACATAACTAAAATAACACCCTTTACTTAAAACATCTAAAAATAAAATGAAGTATTCGAATACTTAATTCTAGTTACTCGAATAGACTTTATTATTCGAATCAACTCTCAGGTAAGGTAAGGGATATGGTTAGATAGATGGGAAACGGACGTTTACCTGCGACAAATTGAATTTTACACCGCAGAGCGTCGAGGGGTTAACTTGAAACTCAAGGCGGCGTCAATTTCCGGACCTACCTGGGAAAATTTCTAATTTTCCTCTGAGTCGCTTCAGAGAAAACCTAATTTCTCACGTTGACGGCGGGAAAACGACTCGATTTACCGATGTACATGTATTTGCGTCTGTTTCTAATGATCTACTCATACCCATAAGACGCAAGGTGCGACTCAGTCTTTCCTTATTATGTTAAAACAAATTAGTGCAGAATATAGTTTTGCTGAAATTGAAATTGAAAAAAATGTGATGCGCCGCAGCGTGTACTTATAAACTAAATGTAAATGTGAATTATGTTAATAACTTATTAAAACTTTGAGTAATTGTATTATTAAAGTTCACGACATAAATATGATTATTATTAATTTTTAATATTCTATGGCTAATTAAGTGGTGTGCTTAAAGGCCAATCATATGCATTATCTGTTTAATGACAACATTTATTACATTGTTATTAATTTTATGTTAACATATGCCAAGCTGCGAGATAAGCACGAATTCTTGAATGTGCTTCCTGTGTGCAAGATTGCATCCATAATTTTTCAGTATTATCCTATTATGCCATATTAATTATACATATTAACATATAATGATATAGTAATATTTGTATTAATTCTTTTAAACCTTTTTTCGAACGTTAAAATATTTATTATGAATGCTAATAATAGTTTAATGTGTAGTTAGTTATAAATGATATTTTTCTGAGAATTTCCCGTTGAGATGTTGTATGTAATGATATAGTTTTTAAATATTTTTTATACTATATGTATTTACGACCTAGCTTGATTTTAATTAATCATCATGATATCACTCTATGCGATGAGAGAAAAAAAAATAGAAAAGCTAGGAAAACCGGTAATAATTTTACTATTTATAATTCTGATTTTTCAGTTTCAATTTTCAGAAATCTATCTAAGTCTATCTGTTATCGTAGCTATTTACTACCAAGAGCAGAAATAGGCTTAGATTGAGGGTTTAATTCTGGTGTGATTTTAGAAGCGACTTTGCGGAGATTTTTCATTAATAGTGGAATTAGTGATTCAAAAAATAAAAATAATACTATTTTATTAATAATTACATGAAATGGACATGTAGACAGAAAATTTGCCTAATTTCTGAATGAAGCAACGATATTGCACTTTTCATGAATTAGGCAATTTTTTGCCCATTTCATTCGACAAGCGATTTCACCGATTCGGTGTTACATATATGTATACACTGATATTTGAATACTGAAATTTCCAGTATAACGAATTTCCAATTTGCCCCCTAAAAACTTTCATACAAAATGTTTTCATTGTAACGAAGACTGATCTCAGTATAACAAAATATTTTGCTTAGAATTTAAGAATGACGTCACAACTTGACACGATATTTCTCCGTATTCAGTCTCCAGTCCTTGACTTGGTGTGTGTCATATGGGTTCACAAGGACATTCAGGGTGTTTAGCCTAACTTGTTTTATAAAACATATTTTTGACAAATTTTATTATAGTCATTACAGTGTCTTTAAAAATGGACAAAACAACGATCTGTCAATCTTGTAAGAGGTTATTTTGATGCTGTAGTAATATGGTAATTAAAAATAAAAAAAATATGTCATGTTCCATGTATTCAATATAACGAATTTTCAGTATAAGGATTTTTTTTCTTCGCTGTACTGAGATTTCACTGTATAACCAACACGTCAGTGACGAATACCTGAAAGACCCGGGTTGGAATCCCATAAGTATATAAACTCTGGAAGATCGGAATTAGTAATTATTGTTTAATTATAATTCCGATCGATTATCACAGACTAGGATTTCCTAGATTTACCTAATCTCATGAATGTATATCTGATGAATAATTCAAATGATATTTATTGATTATAAGCTATAATAATAGTTTATAATTAATAAAATATATGGCACTAGTCTTACATGTGTTTCATTACTTACTTACCTATCGATCATTACAGATTAAGTTATCCTAGATTTTCTTAATCGCACGGATAAATAATCAAAATAAAACCGATTTGTGTCGTTCATATTGATAGGAAGCTATAATAATTCATTTCTCAATTAAATATAACTCGCTTCAATTGTATCGAAAAGTAATGCAACGTATTTTATTTTTGTATTGTATTTTTATAGTTAAAAGCCGCCCTCTACTTTTAGGTTTGTGAATATCTAACATGTACAAAACAATTTTAAATTAAATTTTTGTACAGAATAAAAATATAACGTTTTCATATATTATGTCATAATTTGCACTATGTGGCACTATGTAAAATAATCATTATTAGCATTATACCAATCAGAGATTGTTAAATCATGGTTTTAAAAAATAAGTATTTCATAAAAGCATTATATTTTGAATTAAAGCACCAAGAAAAAATAAAGTATAATGTATGTCCTGAGTTAAAGCTTTAAAGTAAATTATGACCTTTTGCGGTTTAAGAGCGCTGCTCTAATTATATTTGGGACTCACAAACTGATAGAAATCTCAATAAAATTTTTACGTTTTGATATGTATCACCAAAGCTATCTTAAGCTATATAACCCCATATATACTTGCAAAAGCATAAAAAAAATAGCACTGCAACTAACGCAATTTCACGGAAGCGTGGATCGTCCACATTGAAAATCGGCATTGTAGAGCACCAGCCACACGCTCTGGAAGATGGCCGCTGAGGTGGATGACAGCGTTGTTAACTTCTGCAATAGACCGAAGAACTGGTTTTTTTGGGACAGTCACGAAGCGCTAAAAGCGGCAGCACTCTGTTGTTACGTAAGGACGCCCAGTTCGTATGGTACACATGTGCGCGACGCAATCACTCAACCGAAAAATGCCTTATTTTTACTTGTGAAGTGTGCGATTACTCCTTATTGCTTATTATTATACTAAAGAAAATCTAGCACAGTCGAATAGACATACAAATGAGGTAGATAGATTAAAATGCAGGACTGTTGGCTAGGCAGAACCATCATTCGCTTATCTTGCGCGAGTCCCCTTATCTCATTCTTTCTTATCCACTCCTTTCAGAGCGACCGGAAACTGTCAATAATGTTCGGTAAATACGGATTCGGACCCCCCTCGGCGGCGAGAGGGAACGAGTGAGTTTGGTTTAAAAATAAATATTGATTTTTTTACCACGAGTCACTTTCGTGATTCGCGTCGCAGCACGAGTTCCGAATCCTTAATACGTTTAAAAGATCAGTCTGTCTGTGGTATCGTTCGTATAGAATGCATATCGGCGTGCAAACGGGTGAAGATTAGATTGGTTTAATTGAGGCGGTTAAATGTGGGTGAATTTTGCGGTCAATCGCGTACGTGCACTTCTCGTGGTTACCGTTGTTACAGAGCCGATGGTTTGCCGGTAAAGCACGGACTCTTGACTGTTTGTTTGTTGGCTCTCTGACAGCATGTTATTTGTTTATTTTAGGATCTTGACAAAAAATATTTTATAAATATAATAGGTATAAAATTATAACATCTCATCTCTAAATATAAGAATATAAGGCAATTCTTTTTTTTCTACAGTCTGATACAAATCAAGCCAGAAATCCGTCAATTTGGTGGGTGCCGTCAATCTAGTATTATTATTATTTATTTTATTAATTTCTTTAGCTTAATATAACTAATTTTTACACAAAAATACATTTTTTGTTTTCAAAGAAAATAAAAGTAAAATAAAATCAAAATATTTCTACGTTCGGGTTTTGCGGGCGAATGGGTGTGACTTTGTAACCAAAATATACGCCGAAAAAGCTGGTAACAGATTTTTTATTGAGCATACATAAAATACCACATATATATAGAAATATAGCTGTCGTTATCAGGTGATGAAGTCGAAATAACTGGTTTTAAAAGTAGGATCGTCTATGCTAGAGTGTCGGGTTGAATTTATTGTCGGCTGTCATCTTGTCAAAATGTTCTTAGTGCTGTGATCCTCGGGTTTGAGTTCTGTGAATCGCAGATGAGGAAGTTGGTTGGCCAATTGCATCGCTTCTTGAACACACCCACAGCAAAAGTTGGCAATCAGTGGTCGTTTTTTTAATATTCCGATATTATTTAGATTCATAGAATTTTATTAAATGATGCATTTTTCTAGTCCAATTCAATAAAAGTGGGGTGGGGGTTCCCCACCTGTCCCTAAATCCACTGTCCCAAAATCGTGCCGTCGCAGTGGAAACCCATGGTTATCTAGCGTTCATATTAAGACTTTTTATAACAATATTACGACTTAAAATAAGTGAGAATCGATAAAAGCATATCTAAACCGAATTTTGCCCAATACACTTCTTAAAAGTAAAAAAAACACATCAAAAGCAATACAATCGTGCCGTCGCAGTGGGAACGCTCGGTAATCTGGCGTTCACTCTACGACTTTTATAATAATATTACAAATTTAATGAAGAATATATGAACCTAATTTTGACCAATAGGAAAGCCCAAAAAACAATTATCTGTTCTCAGATAAGAAGTCAAAAATCTACGTCAAAAGCAATAAAATCATGCAATTTTATTGCTTTTGACGTGAATTTTTTACTTCTGAGAAGTGATTTTGTTTTTTTTGCGCCCTCTTATTGCTCAAAATTCGCTTTGTAATATAATCCGAGAATTTTAATTTCGAATCAGGAGCGTCAATTCAAATTTTTCCGGGGATGTGGTGGGGGGCAAAAGTTTACCATTCAGTTATTTTTTTTAATATTTCGATTTCAATTAAATTAATAATATTTCTTTAAATGACATGGCTTTTTCTAGCCATATTTAAGGGGGCACCACCTGCCCCCCCAAATGACGTCCCATGACCGCTTCGGCGATCGTTAACCAAGGGGTAAAAATAGCAATAGTTCTTTTGCGCAGAATAGAACGCATGTCTATCACGCACCCTTTTCACACAGAGTGTAGATTTTCCAGTACTTTTCAGGATTGATGTTCTATTAATAGGTAGTCTGTGGAATATTAATAACTAATATTGCAAATGACATCTAATTTTAGGTGATTTAAAATCTTACACTATATATATGCTAAGTTAAAATTTGTTGATGTAAAAATTAGCTATAAAAGTAAATAAATTAATAAAATAAAATAATAAATAAATATTCAGAACGTTATAAAATATTGAAAATATAATATTTAAAGTAAAAATCTGAATTTCTTCGCAGGCCGCTAGTTCGATTGTACTGATCTATATCATTATCTGGTTTTACTTTTTATGTACTTACTTGTTTATAAGCCTTTTTTACTATATTATACAGCAACCTTGCTTTTGAATTTTTCGTCTATCAATAATAGAAAAAAACTTTTACATCATGAATTTTATTCTTAGAAAATAATTTATTATAAAAATCCATATTAAGTCAAGAATAATATACTTGATTATATTTAAATTTAAACACCATTGCAGGCCTTCCAAAATTTATCACAACATTTGGCATATTTATTTCTAGCGTGTGGTTCTAAATTGAAACATAATCCATCTAAACAATGTGGGCGTACGTATTATCCTTTTTGATACTGAAAAGGCATTCGACCGAGGTTTCAAACTAACTAATCGATATCGGTTTTAAATTGTGAACTTGTACTACCCATTATTCATTTTAAATAACGACGGGAATAGAATAAAACTTAAGTGCAAAAGGTTGAGCCATCCTTCTTCCCGCATTTACGTCTGCCTTTTCCTGTGCGTGAAATTTGCAAGTTTCTTTTGTCGGCGCTTCGCCGAGTCCGAGTGGAAAATTTCTACGTGTGCGGTTGGTTATTCCACGTCGAACGTGTCTGCGAGCAACAAGTGGAAGTTTCAAGAAAACAAAGACGATTCTGCTGACGCACGCTTCGGAATTAACTACCCCCTTGTGTGGAAACCATTATCTGTTGCGGACGCCGGGAAATTTATCATAACGCCAGGTATATAATCTAGCGTTTCAATATCAATCACTGTATCAACTGTGGTTCTTGGAAAACTTGTAAATAAAACGTATCGCATTACACATGTTCTATTAGTTATCGCCAAAAGTATCGCGTTCATCAAACTGGTCACTATCCCATTTAAGTATTGCTATTCTATACATATATCTACAAAATAAACATTTGGATCGGTTGCGATAACTAACTTTATCGAATAAACTCGACGATACATTGAGATGCACAATATTTACTTAATATCACTCAAAAGCATTCAGAGAATTCTTAACATTCCTTTATCGACCTACCTCTATTCCACGTTATTTAATATTACACACCTGGTATTTTAGTATGTTGTTTCTATTTCAAACAAAATATTTGTACTGAGCGTTCTTCAAAGTATGTACCAAGTATGTATAACACGATGCTTTGTATTTAAAAAGTTATATTTAATAAATATCATAGATTATTTTGTCTTAATTCATGATAACTCGCGATAACCACTACAATTCTTAAAACTCGATGTTGCAGTATTCGCGCTTAATATATAGCGACTGCAGTTTTAGCTCTAAAGGTATTGCATCACCAGCATAAGAATTGACCAAATAATGAAGCAATACAAACAATGTACGCGCGCGTAGCACATACCAAACGTGGATGTATTTATTATTATTTAATTCAATTGCACAATAATATCAAACTCTTGCTTTATTGCATTTTAAAACTGCATACACATTGAGTACTATTAGAGCACAGAGCGAACGAACGTAAAAGTAATAATAACACACCGGAAGCCGCCTAATCTGCATACTAAATTTAGAACTTAACACAGCTCTATGGAAAACTTAAATAAAGTCATATATGCACCCAAACGCACCATAGTTTTATAACACCATTTTATGCAGTATGTTTCATTAATTCAATGAAACATACTGCATAAAAAAACTTTTCGTGTACTTTACCTGATAAATGTTGATATAATACATTGTAACGTTGCGCTAATCATATAATCCTCTGAAATTAAGATTATAAAAAATAATTTTAAGGACAATAAATAAATCATGGTCCAAGTCTTTCTTTTTGGTGTCTTATTGATCACAGAGGGAAAAATTATACCAATATATCCTGTCGATTGATTCGATTAAGACCATTTATTATGATGCTTTAGCAGTTTTGAGGGTGAGAATTTGTGAATCTGGTACAAATGCGGATTATGTAGCTTATAATAGACCGGCAAAACAAACCCTGTACATAATAATATTCGCTATCCGTAGCACGATGACGGATGCTGGTACGCAAAAGCGTGTAGCTATAATTTAGCATATCTATGTCATTATACGTACATAGATAACAGGATATTAGAATCATAGCTCGCAGCAATGTCAGGACTAGGAATTTCAATCCCGGGTCAAAATTTTGATCCCGGGATTTCGGTATTGCACTTAATCGATCCCGGGATGATTTTTATATTTATTTAATATTATGCCTGCACTACACTCTCTGAAAGTTGTCCGAACCGAAGTTACAACTGAAGTCGGCCGAGACATACGACTTCGAGTAAGCGACCACACTGTCGCAAATTTCATATGTCGTCCGGACGGCGACTTCTGTCACGTACAGCCGGCATATTTGCGCGCGATCGAAGAATGTGCCAAATAATCGCAATTTTTAAATTGTCGTATTATTAAAATTACGCTACTGATAATTATAAAAGTTTGTGTGAGCACTCACCAATACAATATCAGTGAAAACTTTTCGATCGTAAATATTCAATTTACCCAAAATCTTTGTCGGCTTTAGCAAAATGCCATAAGGCATAAAAATGATACTTCAGAATACAAACACCACATCTGTGACTATCCTAGAATTTGTCGCCATCGATTCTAAATAAGAATTCGTTATGGTGTGACATTTATATAAACCGATCTAGGAAAATACATAAGGATATTCGAAACGATTTTTTTTAGCAAAATCAAGTACCATTAATTATTTTTTAATTATTTAATTTTATATGAAAAAAAATATAGCGATATCTCAGTTTGCGAAACACCATATCATTATCTCTCTCACTCTCGTCACTTAACACGCGAGGGAGCGAAAGAGGAAGTATTTCACCGCTCGCGCTCGAAAGTGCAGCTCCGACTTCGGTCCCTTTGACTCCGGTCCTTTTGCCGAGAATGTTCGGAAGCGCTCGAAGCTGGCCAAGTTGACTGAATTACCCCCATTTTACCTCGGACAACTTCCGAGAGATTTTAGAGCGGGCAGAACCGAACTCGACCGAAGTAACCCACTATATTCTCCGTCCTTGGCCAACCTTGGCTAACTTCCAGAGAGTGTAGTGCAACCATTAGATATGTTATTTTATCGATAAAAATAATTTATAAAGAATAATAAAATATATTTTTACATCTGTTTTTTATAACGTACAATGTATAAAGTACGTATAAGTTTAGACTTGGGCTTAAAATAATATAATAAAAAAAAAGTGAAACAGTTTTATATATTTATTTGAGAACATCAAAAATGAACATTTGACAATGTATGTACATATGTACATGCACCAAGTAACATCAAAGCATGAAGCGTTTCATCATTTAGCCTGGATCTGAATTTGGTTCCTAAGCAGCCTGCTGCTGAAAAAGCACGTTCAGCCTCTACACTTGTTTGGGGGTATTGTCATTAAATATTTATATACCAGTTCGAGGTGATGACCGCATGAGCCTCCATTTTCAAATAACATCATTTCTTGGGTTATAATGGACAATAATGGCAATTTTGAACTTTTGGTTCACATGTCATCAATCTTTTTGCGATTTCATCCTGTAACTGCTGTTTCATTGTTTTTTGTTCAATTGATAGGGGTTTTATGTGGGATGACTGTGTTAAAGTAAATTCGATTGATGACGTTATTAGTGGCTCTGATATTTCGATTATATCTTGATCTTTTTCTTCACTTAATCTTTCAATAAGTTTTTGAATAGTTTTTTTTTATAGTTTTACGATTTGTTTTGTTGTCATTAATTGATGAAGGGTTAAATAAATATTTTAGTGTATCAGTTAAATCTGTTCGGCTTCGTTTTTCTACATGTTTTTGTAGATAAATTAATAAATCTTTGCTTAATGCAGAGTTAAGCTCGGTCAATTGTCTGAAACTGAATTTCAAAATTGCATCACGTCGGCAAAATGCTTCGACTGTTAATTTTAGAGGTTTTAATACTTGCATAATTTCTTCAATTTTCATAAAATGTCACCAAAAAATTCTATATATCTATTAGAATATTTTGTATACATGTTTTTAAAAATAAAAATCGTTCCAGAATATTATAAAGACTGTTCCATCTGGTTTTACAGTCTAATATAAGTGAAAGTTCTTTTCCATGCTCGTTTTTTATATATTTTTGTAGAATAGGATCATTTTTAGTTGGTGATCTTTTAAATATTACTCTATTTACTATATCGTTGATGAGGTGATTTTCAGATAAAACTATATTCTCAGATTCAGAATAAACCATTGTAAATCCTTTTTATCTTTGTATCCATCAGTAAATTGAAACGGTTAACGAAGTTTTTGCGCACTTGAAAATAAATAACTATTTTACACAGGGACCATAAAAATATATTTAGGCTTATTTGTGGATTATATTTATAAAAAAATGCTTGTAAATATGCAACATCATGCAAAACGCGAACGAATTATATTAAAATTAAAAACATACAAAAAATATTTACAAGTGGAAATTCTTAAACCAATTTTTCTTCTTATTAAAACATAAGACCACACCACATTTTTCACAAATTGTTTGTGAAATTCCATTGCATTTCGGCATTTTGCATCTGTTTCGCTTAGTCAATATGGGCCAGTGTCTACAACTGCATATTTTGTTTATTTTATGCAACTATTACAAAAAATAGAAATCAAAAATAAATAAACAATGGTAGACTAACATTTTTGGAGTATATAAATTAATTTTATATTGTTTTATATTCCCTAGCACCATTGAAAACAAATGTTGAAATTCACAAAAATGTGATACATCTGCACCCAACGAATTTTTTTAAACGGCATTATCACGCGTACAGAGACATCTATAGGAATAATTTGAAAACACAATGGCTTGGCGTTTGTTACACATATATGTAACAGTATGCAATAGAGTTCCTTTATTGAACGTAGACTGAGTTATAAGCGCTTAAATAAATTGTTGCAGATTTGCAACACCATGCATTTAAAGGTTAAATCAAAAATCATTCCTTCATGAGTTCCTCTATTAAAAAATTAGAATATGTATAAACTAATATTTATATCATTTCCTCTATTACCGAATTTATGCACGGTGTTTAATTAGTGTGTTTTTTATGCCTACTAGTTTCATAAACCGTACCATATCAAATCAATGATTTGTAATAAAATCACAACCATCATTATCAAGGAATCAAAAATAATATACGTTCTGAAGCAATAATTGTTATACAGACTTCGATTAACTAACCATATTATGAGAATATTGATCAAAAAGCGTACTGTACCCCCAACTCATATAGGGGACGCGATCAAAAGAAGGAATTGAAGGACTTGATTCCTCTATTCATATCTGGCAATAAAGTTTCATTAAAAATCATCAATCGAAATCGTAACCATTAAGGATAATCTTTTTTGAAACCGAGGGACAATCAATAATAATGGAAAACTACTATTATGTTTATTGTTGCTGGCCACCATTAAAAATATATTGTGATGTCACCCTTAGTTCTAATTAGAAACAGCAGTTGCTGTTTTTTCTATGTCGTATGTGAAAACAATTAGCTGTCAATAAAATCGATATTTCATCTCAAACGGATGGGGCGTTATAGACTTTTAGATATAATTAATGAGACAATACATATCTAGCGTACATCCGACAAATTGCGACACGTTTGTTTTACGTGGCGCGCACACACGCACAATTCAAAGGGGATGTTCACGTAGGTGTGTGTTTGAGAATATAAATTTTCTTACAACTACACACACTTGTAGACGAAGCAGAGGGTGACTAGGAAGCCAGACAGGATAGCGGTATGATTTTCCCAACGCGGTCGGTTGCTTGGATACTACTGAGGGGTTCAAGATAGATCAAATGAAAAGAAATAGGAATGTACACGGTTCGAAGATGAATTGTTAGCAATTTAGCATTGAAACGATGATAATGAATCAACAATCAATACTTGTCTATGGACAGTTCTGAGAAAGACAGTTTTGCCGAATAATCTGAGAAAGAAAAACACACGTCGGTGAAAAACATGTTATGGGAGTTTTCATTTAATTCTAGCTGTGTTATTTGTTTAGTCTTCGGTTTCATATTTTTAGATACAGACTATTTTTTTATTATTAGCCTTTTAATACCTATATTATTCTTATTTATTTATTTTATTTATTTATTTATTAAAATTATAACCATCGTGACCTGACAGGCAAACCTAATGCGTCACGATAGTCAAAAGTACTAATACATCATAATGATGCATGACTAACCATATACAACTAGTGAAAATAGTCATTATTAAATAACTTATTTACGTGAACTTCTTTTAGACGCGTGTCGAATTTCTCAAGAACACGAACGTAAATGTATTAAAAGTTTAATGTTTCCATTGTGATTTTTTTATTGCAAAATTTAATATGCACAACTGGTCTGTGATTTCGTTTGGAACTTTTCCTATTCGTCTAATAAAAAGTAAAAGCGCGCAGCTACCTAACTTCAATGAGATATTTCGAACAACATATACGAGTAGAGTTCATCTACTTACGAACAGATTAAGTTCAAGAGTCCGCTGCAAGTTGCAGTAAATGTGTTCATGTTTTCTCGAAGTTAGAGTTTCGAAGGACTGGAGCTGTTTGATAGCCTAAGATTGAGGATTTTCCTAAAAGCTTTGTTGAAAATGCGCACCACTTAAACTGTTCGTATGAAAATAATTCGAGCTCTTCTAGTAAATAGAATCAATTGATTTGTTTCTAGTATATTTATGAGCAATCCCACAAAATCATTACCAATTAAAAGTTGTATATGAATCACAACTGTTCCCTTAACACACATCAGTATTTTAAACAAATATTTTATTTGATTTTAATACATTATTAAACCAAAATCAAGGTATTTTTATCTTGAAGTTATTGATCGCATCCATTATTCTTGCCCACAACGGCCACGAAGAACAGCGTTCACGCGAACCATCCAGTTTCTCAACGAGCTTCTAAACACAATGATGTTTTCAGCGATAGCTATGAAGAGCTAGAAATATTTATGTGGAATAGTTTCACCTCAATCGTTTTTCTACTATTTAGTATTGATGTGTATATGAGTATGTTTGAGTTGATGTATTGTATATGAAATTTTCGTTAAAACTCTTATGTTTGAAGGCCGTCATGACGTATTGGGGTAACATGTCAACTCATGAGGGTCAGATTTATAAAATTGTTTTTTTTTTTTTGTTAAACTAATATATGATAGTTTTATTTGCTAATTTCGCACAGAAGCCAAAAAATTGCGTTTCATTTGGCAGGTGTACAATCACAGTAAATGAATATTGATTAATATACTCCTATCGCGTTAATTAAACTGAAGCTAGAATTTTATTTTGGGCAATAATGACAGTAGCTACTTATACAATTTAGTTGTAGAATATAAAATATACATTTTTTTATTGGCATTGCACATTGATTTATTTAGTGTCAGCTACGAGGAGCTGGTCCGGCTCGTATAATATAGTTCTAATATTTTATGATTTTTTGCTTCTTGCGTAATAATTTAATTATATATTTCTGTGTATTGAAATAATACAATGTATTGTTTTCGACCATAGTTACGCATTGGGGTAACCTGTTAGGTCACGGTGGTCTTAATTTAATTTAAATAAATAAATATCAGTCAAGCAATATCATTTATACTATCCAAGTTATTCTGTTCTGCAAAATATGCAATATCTGGTTCTTTAATCGGCGACAAAATAAATAGCATATGTTTTATAAATATTTGGCAATTTTGTATAAATTATTGGTCAGTACTTTATTAATCCATAAATGATAATGATTTTTTAAACTATAGCGAATTATAAAATTAAAACAATGAAACAAATCAAATATTATACACAAATAAAAATATATATTCCACTCATAAAGCCCACTTAATTACCCTAGCAATATTATTATATAAACACCTCCGTTCAATATTCTCTTAATTGAATTAATTTTATTATACCTAGCTATTTTTACTACTTAAATACGAAAACGTTCATTTTTAATATATCTTTAACATCCAATCATTAAGCAAACTTATGGTGAATTTATTTTTATCTAATACAATTTTTGTATTACAAAATTAGTGTTCTTAAATATTTTATACTATAAATTATTTATGCAATATAATTTTCTACTATTTAAATAGTAATTTAATTAATCGATTAATAAACATTACTTTATTATTTAAATCAGAGTTTCATAAACCTTTTCTATGTTGAATCTGTTCCTGTATTTTGGTTTGGTTGCTGCTATTTTTTTATATAGTAAGAATTATTTTTCCAGGCTGTACTTTTCTTTGTATTTTTACTTTAAATCAGTCACTAATCAAATAAGTTAAGCCAAGATTCCAAACCTGGGGATGTTCCACATTAAATTTAATAAAAATATGGTATATGGTTGTATTTCGTAAGCCTTAAGCCTGTTCTAAAATAAAACACATTAGAAACTTTCTTTTAATTTTAATATTTCATGATTTTTTTTGTATAAAAATAATACTATTTTAATCATTGTGACGTATTAGGCCGTAATACGTCACAATGATTAAAATAGTATTATTTTTATACAAAACATGTTACCCTAATAATTAGGGTAACATGTTAGGTCACGACAGTCTTAATTTAATTTAAATAAATAAATATCAGTCAAGCAATATCATTCATACTATCCAAGTTATTCTGTTCTGCAAAATATGCAATATCTGGTACTTTAATCGGCGACAAAATAAATTGCATTTTTTAATTATAAATGTTTATCAGTTTTGTATAAATTATTGGTCAGTACTTTATTAATTCATAAATGGTAAATGATGTTAAGTGAGGATGTTATTTTGTTTTTGCTAGGTTTTTTAATAAGGACATAGTTTAATATCCAAGTGCTGAAAAACTATGAAGCAATATACGAAATGTCTGTCTGTAATTAGTTTTAGAACTTTTATTAGGTTAGATTTGGGTTTGAACAGACTGTCAAATTGAGTTTGATAATTATTTTAGACCAGCATATAGTCAGTTAAATAATAATTTCGCTAGTATAAATATAGTATATCTATGAAAATGTAATTGAATTTCACTAATGAAAAATACACATTCACTGTAACATTTATACACCGCATGTAAATAATTAATGATAAATATGTAAATGTATATATTACTACACACGGAACCGTTGAAAACATATAATTTTAGTAGCACATGCCAGATAAAAATATATATATACTGATGAAAATATATTCCGATATGATTTTACTGAAATGACTTATTTTAAAAAATATTTTCGGGATATTCGAGACTGTTTTTTCTAGATTTCTTTTAGGAATAAGCACATGAAACTAAATGTATTATTTATTTATTTTACTGCATTAAATCTAGTTGTTAAATTAAAGATCTATAAAAACACTAAATTTATATAATTCAGCGAGATGCTGTTTTTGATTTTTCGTTATTTCTTTGCTTTTTTCTTATGCATTCGATCTGATTTTTCAGATCGAATACCTAAATTTACTGCTACTAATTTACATTCGTTGAATATTTTCTCTCATGTCGTTCAAAAAGCAATAAAGTTAACAATAATTTGCAAACAAGTTTTAACACAAACGGAGCCGCATTAAAAACTATACAATATGTGCCTTTCAATAATAATGTTTATCTTGGAAGTGGGTGCTTATGAAGGCAATGTTCCTCTCCTTTTATTGCTTGTATAATATGTATAAAAAAGGGTTAAACGAACTTATACCTGAAATATAGTATATAGGTACATCTCGAACAACTGTAGTTTAGTTCAGATTCATTATTTGAAGGTTTTTATTTTTTTTGTATATATACATATATATGTATATATATTCTTACTAGAATTTTTCCAAGTGTTGGGCCCCCAGGAATTTGTCCCCTCTCCCCCTCCCTCTCGGCAGGCCTGGTTGCTAATGTAAAAAAGTGTTATAAACATAAATAAAATATAACCTACATATATATTTATAAAACATGCATATATTATACCCATCTTTAGCTGAAAAATCTGACGTGCTAGATTTTTATTGTTTTCGAATTTGAATTTATCTCTGCATAATGCATTAAGATCGGGTATTGTAAAAAATGTTGGCCAGTGTTATTACCCCAATAAGAGCTTTGTTCAAGACCAATACAGTGTCAGCACTTTTTTATCAAGCTTGTCGGACCACCTTTGCCACTTTTCGATTCTATAAAATACTTTGATCTGTTGTTTCTCAGATTTCATTCGGCCATACACAGCAACACTAAAAAAATTGACGAGAATTGGACAAAGCTTTGGAAATCACTATAAACTTTTGATGTTTTACAATTTTATTTTACGTTAATTCTTTGGATGAATATTTGTATGTGTTCGTTTAACTAACTTGGCTAATCTAAAGTAAAGATTAGACTATGATGAATTTTGTTTATTTTTTAAAGCTGCTTTAAATTTCATTTAAATAATATTTGAATATAATTTTCTTTAGTAAAAATCTTGACAAGTGAGTTCTGGCACCTTTTTTAAAAAAAAACCCTGGATACCTTTATGTCTAAGTTTTTTAATTGATCTACCAAAACTACACGTGTTCGGTTCTAGTGTATCAATAATTCATAGTTATAACTACATACACCACAAATCTAATTATCTGAAAGAAAGAAAAAACATTACATTTTGTGGTGAGGCGTCATCGTCTTAAATCCGAACATCGGACGACACACGTACACACGACGCGACACGATCGCGCCGCGCAGCGGACTGAACGTCGCCGCCGTGTTTCGGACGCCGTGGGTGTGTGGGGAGGGAACACCACACGCATCGCCGTCCCGCTCGCTCTCGTAATCCTCCATCCTTGTCTGGCCGATCGATACGGCGGCGATCCGACGGCGATGCGTAGGCGATACGCGGCGTGCAGCCAGTCCGATGCACCGGCCGCCGCGCGAGCTCGTCCTTCCGCGTGCCGCGACATTTTGTGCGTTCGTTTCGCCCCGTGGTGTGATATTCGCCCCGCATATGTCGCATTCGCGAATGTCGTGAGCGCGACTGCGTTCGTGTTGTGTCTTCCGCGTGCGAGACGGTCTCTCATTGTTCCCGTTGGAAAAAATAATGTTTTTTTAAACAAAAAAAAATAGGCGACTGTCAGATTTGCCGGTTTATGATTTGTTTTATTCTTTGTGGGATTGCGAGTGTTTACTAACAATGCATGTTTTTTTTGCATAATATGCACTAATGGGTATTTTGATTTTATTTTTAAAACATGTTGTTTTAATTATGCAATGTAATAATGTATTTCAATTAAAAACGAGCTAAATAATTAATACACTACATGTGATTAATTTATGTTAAAGTTTCCCGGTATTGTAATTTCAACCACTATTGCGCAGTTTGTTAAGCGTGCCATTAGGAAAAAGAAAATGCGCAGTTTGAAAAAGTTGGCGTCACTCTTTTACGCTCCCCTTTAACCTTTTTTAATCTAAGATATTTCTTTGGCGTCAAGTTTTTAACTACATATAATATAATACATTTTTGAAAAATACTATTAAAATGTATTCCATTGATAATGAATCAAATATTCAATTATCTAACACCATATCAATTTTATCAATAAAAAAATCTAAAATACAGTTTAAGATTTAAAAGCTAGTTTAGTTAGTCAAATTACTTTTATTATAATCGAATTGTTATTTTTTTTAAAATAACATTAATCCACAAAATAATTTTTGAGTGCCAGTAACGCCTTCCAAGATAATATCGTTACATTCGTGCTTGTTCACATTAATTTTAGAAAATTATCAATATCGTTCCATAATTTTTTTAGTAAAGATTACAATAAAACAAATAATCGATGGCCTTACGTGTAAAATGTGTTACTTATTTTGTGAAAGACGAAATTTTATTCCATTTAATGATAATGATATAGAGATTTTCAGAGTACAGGTATTCCTCGACAAGGTTCTTAAGAAAACGTTAGGAATAGTGTATATTTCAATTTATATGTATCAATCTAAACACATTTTAATTCAAAATAAATAAATAAGAATCACTTCCTTAATGTTCAAGATCCACACCTATATATTAAAAAAATACTGAATACAATACTTTACACTCGAAATACGATATTGCAGTGGAGTTTTGCTATTCGTTATAGAAAACACATCTAATTACAATGGAATGTAAATTTAAGGTTCTATTTGAACCCCAAAATTAGTGCTATTTTAACTGAAAAAAATAGTAACATACTAATTTTTATTTCATTAATACTCAAATATAAATGGGGTTATTGTTGAGCGACCTTTTATTATAAAAAAGTTAAAACTGCCAAGCGTCACTCGTGTTAGCTAAAATGATCACGCTCTATGGTATAAAAGTGTCGATACAGACGAGTGGAAATGTCGCTTTTAAGGTCATTAGGTAGCATCAGTATTTTCACCTAGGGTTGTGGGGTCAAAGTCGGAGTAATAAAAAAATCGATCTATTAAATATTAATAGAAAAAAATATTTTTTGAGTTCAATTTTAGGCCACAAACACGAATGGAAATAAACGAAATAAAATTTAGTTAACGTGCCAAAATAAACTAAATGAAGCAAACTTTTAATAATATAATTTATCTAATTATTTTATTAAATGGTTATATATTTTTATGCATATTATTTATACTTTTTTTATGAAATTGATTTCTTTGTGTATTAATTAACTTACTTTTTTGCTTATACCAATATTATTATCAATAAGTCAATATAAATAGATTAGGTAGAAGTAGAAAATCATAAAATAAAAGTCAGAGTAGGTAAATTTTGAAACGATTTCACAGCCCTGTTTTAACCTAACAAAGTGTGATACGATTTTTGAATGCCCATAAATCCTGGCATATTTTTCGCTTCCTTATGAATATAATTTCGCTCAGTGTCTTTAAAAACATTGAAAATTTGATCCAATTCATATTTTCTGTAAAACTGTTTTGTAATCGGCGCTAATTTATTTATTTTCTTATTTTGGTAATCTGCACGATTTTTTAAATCTACAAATACAAGTTTATATGTGGTTTTTATAATGTTTTGTTCAAAAGTTCAGAAACATGAAAAAATTGCTTAATTAATTAATAATCTGATTTTAAATGTCATAAGGACGGAATAGCGTAGCCCGTAACGTTTCAGAATAGTAACTCTAAAGTTGCGGGGTCGAGCCCCGGCAGCGGCACTCAATTTTTTATTTATAAAAAATTGAGTGCCGCAGTGACATCTGTTGGTTATAAATTATATTACACATAATAATTTATAATTATTAATATAGATCACCGATTCCCAGACTTTCAATCTGGTGGTTAATACTTACTTCTACGTATTCAATATATCTGATTGACTTACTCAATTGGTACAGATTTACCCCGTTGTAACGCATTGGGCTTACGCCTGTCAGGTTACAACGGAAGATTTAATAAAATAAATAATTTCATCTAAAAACGATCGTAATTTTAATTACATGCGATTATATTCCTGTCACGTTAAATAATTTGGGTGGCTTTTTTTTTGTTTAGTGGGCAAAAAATATAGACGAATTTAAAATCGTATTATAGTAAAAATGTCTTACACTTTGTTTTAGTTAATAGTACATAATAAATAAATATTTTTGACAACAAATTAGAGTAGATAAACGGAATTCCAACATTGTAACAAAAAGTTCCCGCATACATTACGAAGTATATTGCGCTTTTACTTATTTTACCACTCATTCAAAATGTGTATTAATTCCGGATATATTTTAAATATTATAAAAATACTATTTAAAATATGAATCAAATAATTAAATGACAATGAGAAATTTATTCCCGCATGCATTATAAATAATTTAATTTATAAGTGTGAATTGTCGTAACTTGTGGACTACCTATATATGTATCAAAATCATTAACAACAATTGAACAGTTTATTCTTAAGGCCGTTGATATATTGATTTTTATAGTAATTGAACAAAACCCACAAAAGTGTTAGTAATACGTTTCAAGTTTTTATGCAATGATTTACTCAAAAACTCGATAATTTTCAAGTTTATAACTTTATTTTATATTATATTTTTATTTACATAAAAAACATAACCTTCTATTGAAACAAGCTATTAGAGCTATAAACTTTTCTTTATCAATATTAAAAAAACGTTGCTAAAATTCAAAACATGTTCATCCACATACATTTCATATTACATATGCTCGCAGTTTTTATAATAACTTTATTGTAGATTATTTTGAGATTTTATCTTAAAAATTCTGGAAAAAATATTATTTTAAAGCTCACTTTAATTTTGCAAGCGCAAAATATGTAAAATACACAGATTAGGCCGCTGCAGTAGATTTTATTGGGTTTTAATAAATACATGTTAGTCATGAGGCCGGCGGCCGAGGCGCCGCCGACCGTCGTATTCCCGGCGCTGTCACTGAACGAGATATGCCACATTAAATAAATCCGTTCCAATTTATTTTTTCAAAGTGGGATTGACAATTTATGAAAATTAAAAAAATTGATGCTCAGAATACGTGTCTTTACTAACGACATATAATTGTTGTTTTTCAATTAATAAATATTTCCTGTGTACACAGATATCGTGTGTCGGAATTATACTGTATATAAAATGGGGAGTTTTAGATTGATATAATTGAAATTTTTGTTAGTTTGTTTGAAAGAAATACTGTCGAATACAATGGTCATATTTTAGTGCGCAAGTCTGGTTAAAAATGCTACATTTTATTTCCGACTCTGCTTCAATTGCATTGGCATACTTATACAAAGGCCTAGAGCGCTTGACAAAACTTCATCTATATAACATATTTTTCCACATTTTCATCAAGTGATG
This sequence comes from Plectrocnemia conspersa, assembly GCF_051122295.1. Taxonomy (NCBI): domain Eukaryota; kingdom Metazoa; phylum Arthropoda; class Insecta; order Trichoptera; family Polycentropodidae; genus Plectrocnemia; species Plectrocnemia conspersa. The sequence goes on along the minus strand of NW_028277177.1, from coordinate 3,066,247 downwards.
TGATATAATCCACGAAGCAAGATCAACATGAGAACCAACAGTGTCGATATGGAAACGATGTTGGATCGCGGACGTCGTCACTGTAATTAGATTTGTTACGATTATGATCGCGCGACGCGAAATATTCGTCCCCGAAACTTCGATTCATTTCGGTGAAAGGTCCTATAAATCTTTACCGCGCGTCTATCTATATGTACCTAAACTGCCGAAATAAAAGGGTCGCATAATGAATTGTGCGCGCCGGCGAAGCGACGCGAATAAATTGTCGCACTTTTCGCGATTTTTTCAACTACTTCTCGTTCGTTGCAAACGGACAAAATTCTGTCTCGGTCCATCGGCGTCCATAACACAAACAGCCGATGGCGCATTGTGCTCCGTGAATCGTGGAAAATCAACATTAAAAAATACACTATCCACTCCAGCGGTCAGCAGTCCGTTGCGCAATTCCATTAGACTCTAAAAATGTGTGTTTCAAAAAAAGTCAGAAGATTTATATCCTTTACGAATTCCTTTCGACCGCATCGAGTTCTCGATTAACCGGTTTAACATATACTCGCCATATACACACGGAACGTTTCTAGCGATCGAAATTTAGATTTCGGCAGAGACGAGAGTGTGAATTCATGAGAAGAACGTGAACGCATTTTCAGTTAACTTTTGGCATATTAACTTTTGAAGTGTGTGTTTGTGCACGAACTTGGGCGCCAAGTCTCTTTGATGGAAAAGTTCGTCGAAAAAAATCGTTCGCGATACCACTACGCAAAATACAAAGAGTACAGCGTAGCCCGTGCGAATCGGTCATGGGTCCCGAAATATGACCCTCGGATAACGGGTCCAAAAACGATGGACTACGTGAAGATCCAAGTGAGTGTTCTTACTCGGTACTACTTAATTTATAAAATGCATTACAATAAATGTGAAGGACTAATACTGAATCCATTTTCAAAGGTATAACAAATTGTCTGAAAATAATAAATTTCACCAAATCAACTTGCGATAAAATCATATCGTGCAGTTATACTGAAAATATTTATATTCAGTATAACTGCACGATACGTATTTATTTATGAACTCAATACAACAGACCGAAGAGAGAGTTATCTAAACTTTTAAAGCAACTGGATTTTCAAAAGCGTCTGTGAGAAATATTGTAAAAGTTTGCTCGAGCCATTCATCATAGATATTGTCTAAGAAAACGCACTGATTCAGGAAAATGATTGATCTTGAACCTATTGTTAGTTATGTTAGACTTGAAATTTAAGATATTTTGAAATATAAAACGTTTTTAATCTATCATGGTTCGAGCAATATTTTTATATGTAAATTTATGTAAAGGTGCCACCACATTTTTGGCAAATACGCATACACCGAGCGACTTTAATTGCTCTATGCCTACCGATCTGCGTAATACGCGCGCCTACTACCGGCAAAATACTGCTAATATATATATGCCGAAACTGCATTAAAAAATATTTGCAATAATTTTAAAATGTAAAAAAAAAATACATTTTAACTATTTTGGTGGCACCTTTATGTAAAACTGCTCTGTTAATTTGATTTATATCGTTCTCATTGTATTTAAATTGTTGTCATGAATTTTATCAACACCTCGCTAACGATTGTAATATCATCTTACCGTCGTAAGTTATTTCCTCGCATTTTTGTATAACCAATGCACACGCGCAGGTTTCGTCGGGTTCCGCTTATTATAATCGGCGCAATATTTTCATCCGCGGCTAATTAGCGTTGTGTGGTAATAATCTCATTCACAACAACGACTGTTTAACAATCACTTTACGAGCGTGTCTTCCGAGAAGACCGATCGCAACGCACATAAGACAGTGGTGCTCAGATTTTATGCACATTTTTTTGTTGGTTCATTCCGGTACTCTGGACACCACTGACATAAGCGGAATCCGTCGTAGCCGCGAATAAGGTGTTAAGATAATGTTACAATATTAACGGGGTCGTGTGTGTATGTGTATGTGCAGGTGTCGCAGCCGTAGGCACGGGAGCGGCCAGCGTAGCTGCGGGGGGCGGAGGGACGCGCGGCTCCCTGTGGCCCCCCCAGGCGGGCGCTCTGCCCCTGCCTTTGCCCATGCCCCTGCCGCTGCCCATGGGACACCCCGCCATCGCCGCCGACGGTGCGTAATATCACTATCACTAAACCTAGTGCCGACCCAAAACGCTTGTAGTGTAGTTGTTATTGATGCTTCTCTCTCCCCTCGCCTTTAATCTGGCGAAAAAAGGTTGCCGACCCGCGAAACTTATCGTTCACCGTAATTTGTTTGCCCGTAATCGAATAAGGTCCGTATCGTTCGCGCGCATCTCGCTCCGGAGCAAATCGTTACGTCTTTGAAAAAAAAGTAGTGCGAAAAAATATTAAAATTAAGACTTGATCCGAGTCTTTAACCTTTAGAAGCCCAAAATGGTTTCACCATTACAGTCCAAATGCATCTAAGTCATGCCCAATATATTTGACTTGATAATAAAATTTCTAGTATTTTATTTCATTAGTTACTCAGAGATACAATTACAACAATTTTTTACGTTAAAAAGATTTAATAATTTCTGGAAATATTTTTAGAAACAATTTTTTGACCAGTCTGTTCCTAACCTATACGTAAATTGTTATCCATAAATATAAATTAAATTTCCGAATTGTGAAGTTCATGTTGACGAATCAATTGTCATATATTTATTATTTTGCTCCCTATTGTAGATTAATAACGCGAGGATTATTTATGTCATTTTAATCAAGAGTAGTCCTTCAATTGTACGATACATTGTTCATGCAATCAACTAGTTTCCGAACTTTTTTAAAAAAAAAACATAAATTTAAATTTATATTCATTTTTTTTTAATTTTCGAACATTTTATGTATTTTATTAAGTATGAAAAACAATATCAATTAAATGTCCGCCTCTGGACCTTTTGCAGCAGCCGATTCTTTCGATTACTTTTTCGTACATTTCGGGAGAGTTGAATATTCTCCAACGGTGTTAAATCGCACGCTATTGGCAGTCAGTTGTACCCTTTTAAATTTGTCATTTAATAAAAATACTACAAATTAAAAAAATCTTTCGAAAATATTTTTTTAAATATCCCATTTCAGTGAAATTATATCGAAATACATTTTCACCGGTTAATATATATGTTTACCAGTGAAAATATAATTTATCAGGCAGGTGCTAGTAAAATCATATGATTTCCACTTTTCTATAAGTAGTAATATATACATTTACGTACTTATCGTTATTTATTTACATGTAATGCAGAAATGAGTAGATATATATTTCTGATAGCAAAACTATAATTTAACTGATAGGCACTAGTGAAATTATATCCTGGTCTAAAATGTATATGAAACTCTGTTTGACAGTTGCGAAACGTCCATCTTCTGTTCAAACCCAAACCTAACCCAATGAAAGTTCTAATACTAATTATAGTTTTAGAACTTTCATTAGTTCAAATCCAGTGGGAACGCTCGGTAACGAGCGTTCCCACTGCGACGGCGATAGCACGATTTTATTGCTTTTGACGTGGATTTTTGATTTCTGTGAAGTGACAGTTGTTTTTTGCGCTCTCATATTGGGCGAAATTCCGTTTAGATGTTCTTCATTCGATTCTCACTTATTGGAAGTCTTAATATTGTTATACACATATTAATATGAACGTTAAATAACTGAACGTGTCCACTGCGACGGCACGATTTTATTGCTTTTGCCATGCATTCTTAACTCATTGCGTACGGTGTGCACAAATTTGTGCGTTTCAGAATCCTTCCGTTGCGTCGGTGTGCACAAATTTGTGCGTTTCGTCATTTTAACTTCATACGAAAAAAACCCACGTAAACTGCGTATTTACTGTAACGTATTTATTTAGGGATTTACCTACAGATGTTACTAATATCATATTAACTAAAAATAGTTCAAAAAAGTAGAAATTCTAAATTCCAGAGGCTCAAAACTCAAGTAAAATAAATTCGTTTCAAGATGTATGTTTACATATATATATACAATTTTTTTCTATGGAATTATCTCACATATTATTTATTAGAAATAGTGAAATCACTCAATACCAAATTGCGAATCACATATCAATAATATATAAATATATTTAATTAATTTTTAACACTTAACGGTCGATTTACGCGGCGATATTCGCAAGACACCCAACCGTCCAATTTCGAACAAATGTAACGTTTCCGTTAGGCTAAGCGCACGCTGTTAAAAAAAAAATGTTAACGAAAAACCCCACCTTATCGGTTTGATTCAGGTAAAGATGGTAATTTTTTAGAGATATGTTTCTTGAAATTCTTATCTACAAAATTACAAAAAACCCAAAATATTCAAAGGTAACCGCATAAAAAAAAGAAATGTTGAGCTAGACCTAATATCTAAGTACATATTATCAACCCGAAGCATTATAACAAAATAATCAGTGATTCTCAACTTTTAATTGCGTTAATTTATTTTACAACTTTTTGCATTATTATATTTTGTTAGGTTTACAATATATTTTTGTAATGCTTATTTATTTCGTACTCCTTCATTTATTGATACTATTTTCTAATAAATAAATTACAGTAAATCAAATTCATATTTTTATAATATAAAATATAATGTTTTTTATTTATCATAATTTTCTGTTATATATATGTATGTAGAGGTATCGTGGGCATTTAAATGCAGATTCATCAATCCCAAATGTGATATTTTATAATATTTAGACCTGAAATGATCCCGATCTGTTCAAATTAAATAAACTGTTCTCAACATGTTTTCAATTACCAACACATTGAATACCGGGCATTATTCCTAAAAATGGAGCGTGCGGCGGGGATTATTTGCAAAAATTAGGACTTTAATTTGTGTAACTATCCAAGCACATTGGTGGTTCGAGTCTTTATTGGATGCGAAGTATACAGTAAGTGCGCGTTTTTCATTATTTCAACACATTGCGTACCGTGTGGTAAAAATACAAAAAGTGGTAAATATATAATATTAAAGCAATAAAATGTTTAGAATCACTGATAATTTTTAATTATATTAAATATACTATATAAAATAATAATACATAAATTATAACAGAAATATAAAATAATAATACATAAACAATAAAATATTACATTTAGCCATAGGCAAACGTTACGTTTGTTCGAAATTGGACAGTTGGGTGTCGTGCAAATATCGCTGCGTAGCTTGACCGTCAAGTGTTAAAAATTTTGAATTGATTGTATAGGTCACAAAATTAGATATTTTCGGTTTTTATTATATACAACAGTATTTTATCATCATTTTGTTATTATCTTTATTGTTTTTATTCAAAAATATATATATTTGGTTATTCTAAACTAAAAATTATATTTTATTTTATTGGTACGCGATCCACAGTTTGACGTTTACTGATTTTATCATTGCGAATACAAAAAACCGATCATCATAAATCTGTTTTTAAAATTTGACGTTAAAACGTTGACTAATTAAAGAGTTACGATGTTTTAAAAAAATAAGTTTGTATCCTAATTTTCGCAAATAATCCCCGCCGCACGGCTCCGTTTTTAGGAATAATACCCAGTATTCAATGTGTTAACAGGCATGTCATTTGGACGAGGCAGGTGGCATTTGTATCCCCTTGAATTTAGCCAGAAAAATACTTTTATTCTTAAAATTAATTTATATGATTTTGCTGAATGTGAATTATACACAATTTACATGCATTCCTTAAATCAACGAACTACATTTATCCTGAAAGTTTTTGTATGTTCGATAAGTAACTTGTAGCTACTGTAGAAACTGTAGTTTAGTTACAAGCACGACTCCAAATTCTCATGAATTATTTTGATTTTTGATGTTATTTATATGATTCATGATTTTAAATGATTTTTCTCTTACATATGTAGACCCAAATATAATGAAAAATGTAAAATTTTCACTGATCATTTGGAAGACTACTATTGTGTCTGCCTGCTGTAGATCTTTTAGAGTGCTCCATTTGTGTTGTGAAATTAAGTTGCATTTTTCTTTCTCAAAATCTTCAATTTTAATGGCAAAGCGTACAGATTTGCAGCTCCATAACTCTTCGTTACATCTACCAATTGTATTTTAAAAATGCGATTTTCACGGTTTCGCTTTAACGCAGTCAAGAAAAAAACAGACCACCACTTTAATTTGCAGAGGAGCTACTAGATAGAACTATAAAAATCCATCTGAAAATAAAAGTTCAGAAAATTTAGATTATGAGAAAGTTTTTGAACCATCAGGGACTGACTTGCAGCAAGAGCTACAAAACCATCACCTCGTTTGCCGAAAACACTCGCCACATTGAAAAAAAGTACACATATAAAACAGATTTAAAAAATAGATTACTGTCTATTGTTGTTGATTACATTATTGTTTTCAAAGTATTACTTTTTGAAAAAATCATATTTTGGCGTTTTTCATAATAAATAAATGATTGCATAATATGTGTTTTTTGTTCCTTCAAATATACTAATATATTAGAATATTTTGTCATTTAATATTCGATATTCTAATATTTGGAGCAGTCGATTATTTAAAATGTCTAGTTATAATATATGCAGAAAAATCTAATAATGAAATCTAATTTAATTTATAAAAACGACGATGATCGACATTGTATTAGGATCGCACGCCACGCAAAGAGTGGTCTGAGATAAACAATTTTATTTATTTTGGCTCCGCTTGCTTGAGTCAATATTAGAATTAAATGTTTATTTTATATCTACCCCACAAAACACTAAAATTTTCGTAGGAAAATGTTGGGAAACGTTTTAATATTTTTTAATATCATATTTTAGTTCAGGAAATTATTAATTTAATGACACTTGTTGTTACTAGATAATATAGTGATACCTTTTGAACAACCTCATTCATTTCACAATTCGTTAAAGGTCGGAATCGCACTGATGCCAAAGTTATTTTTCGTAATTCATCTTTGTGGTGAAAATGTTTATATTTTTGCTATGTAGGCGAATATATTCTTATAAATATAACCCCCAAATAAGAAAATATCGTAAATTAGACAATCTCAATTTATATTTATACATATAATTTAAATAGTTTTGTTTTAATGGTTTTTACAAAGTTAATGACTTTTACTTCACCTAAAACTCTTTTACAAATTTTAGCGTCTATTCCTAATAGAATTGTCAATACATTTAAATACCAGTTCTTCTTCTATATAATTATTATAGTATATCAAACATCTCATCTAATTTTATATTATATAAATTATTGTTCCATACCTTTCTTCATAGAGGTTTTTGTAAAAAGCGGTTGTTATCATTTCTTTATCTAGAAATGTTCAGATATGTCAAGAGACTTAAGCTTTTTTAAATAAATACAAATGTATGGGTAGCGTTGAAACTGCTGCGGCATTATTGTGTTACCAGATCGTAAAATATAAAAATCAGATAAATCCTGAAAAAAGTTTAAATATATATTAGACTAGTCAGACTTAATAGCTAAAAGATCGTGGATTCTATTTTTAGTATACGACGACACAACACATTAAACCAATGCCTAATGAATGTCTTGAAACCCTACCGAACTTTTACAACTCATTATTATATTGTACATAGTAACGTTTGTCATTGTTTTAAAAACTCAATTAATTTCCCGTCTTTATATATTTATGCCGTTTTTATAACTACGCGTCTAGCGAACTTTTTATAAGAGAAATCTGGAAGTCGCCACGTTTTCCGAGAATTTTCCATGAAACCTTCAATAACAAATAAAATTTCTGACGAAATCGTCAACTCTCGTTTTTATGAATGAATAACAAATTTAATTACAATGAATTATTTTTCTAACCGACTTCACAGTTATATAACAAAACAGCACATAATACCGTGGCAGGTGTTTTTACTGCAACTAGCTAATTACATACATAAAATAATGAAAGCTTAACGTTTAAAATTTACTGACTTGTGTAAAAAGTTACTTAATATGTAACACATTATAGATCGGAGATAAGTCAAATAAAACTTTCAAGACCTTAGTTGCAACATTGTATCATTATAAACTTTTTCCATATTATTTTTTTGTATGGAAAATATATGCGATATGTGTTCGCGTTTCTTACCCTAATATATCATATGTATATGTCAATATTATTTTTTATAAATTGAGAATGTGAGATCGATGCAAATTTGTAAAATAGTGGCGTAGTAGTTTATGATTGTTAATATTTTGTAGTAATTTTATTTTAATTTTCTCTATTTTAGGTTTTGGACGCTATGGAGTGTACTCTCTATTCTCACCCGGATCCCACCAATCCCCGACGGGTCAGAGGTTCTCCACAACCACAACCACCACAACGCAGGCGTTTCACAAAGGTAAGAAACAAAAAAGAGCACACACTCAACGCACACTCACCCACTCCAAGGCACACAAGAAAGGCAGTAGTTAATTCCGCGCTTATAGCATTAACAGCAAAAGGGTGTATGAATTATAATAACGCGAAGGGGAAAAACTATTTCATTCCATTTCCATAAAGCGCATAAATAAATTTACATATAACGCGACCGGCCGAAACACGGTAAGTGCGAGAGCTTTTGCGAATTCCATCAGTTTTCTCTCTTTATCTACCTGTTCTCTTATTAATTTTTCACTTGTGACTCGAATCGCGTAATTTTAACACCCATACAACTTTACTATATGTAGTTTAATGAAGGAGAAGAAATGTTGTTACATCGGGGTATGCTTTTAACCCTTTGATTGCCAAAATCCGATGTATCGGATTTTGCCGGATCCGACGTAATCATTGAAAAAATAATTTTCAATGAGCTCTATATTTTCTTTAAGATAAAATAACACTTTTTCCAGACATATGGTTTAATACATCAATATTTAGATATAAATCCCAAAAGGTTTGGTAAGCAAAGAGTTAAAACTTAATTATGTTTTTGTAAGACTTGAGCTATTGGTTGTGGGTCTCATTGTATGAGTCGCTATCGGTCTATGTTACAATACATGAAATAAGTTAAAATGGTTTAGAATATGATTTGAAAACTATTTTAGACAATATATAGTTTGAAACAATTATTTTCATTATTGCTTTTTAGTCGAAAATGACATATTTTGTGTACTCTTTATTTTGTAGTGAATTAAAAATATATATGTATATTGTAGATACAGTCCAGTATATATTTAATCTTAGCAATACATATTAGTTTTGCTTTTTTAACCATTATATTTGACTACCATCTATAGCTTTTTTGTATTTGTAATAGATTTTTTCACAACTTTCAGTCTAAATATACATATACGTTTTCCATAGTCATGTTTTCCAGAAGCATACAAGAGTTTTGTCATCCATTTTTTAATAACTAAAGATTTTTAAAGGTTGTTAGTACGTCAATACCAGATAAAGTAGTAAAAATAAATAACTATCTATTTTAGCGATACTTAAAAGAAAACTTGTTTCTATGCAACGTTAAGTTTCTTATCTTGTATCTGCAATTGTACGACACTTCTCAACTTTTAAACACATTCAATTGATGAAAAATGGTGCTATTCGTGCCAATTAATGACAAAACGTTATTATGTGAACCATGAATTTATAATCTACTGTACATATTACAATGGTTGTCACAGTATGAATCCATAACTATATTGTCCGCGCTCATATTTTTAATTACATTTCCTCTCCTTTACAAAGTGGGAATCAAATATAGGATCCATTAAGGTGCAATGTATCATGCCATATATATTCAGTACCATTAAATTGCTAATAGAAAATAAAAATAGAACCAATTGCAGACAACATAATTATTTATATTACCACGTCTTTTTTCGGGGAATAAAAGCGACACATGTCTTTATACATTCTGCAATTTCTAGGACACATTTCTTATATATTTTGAATACAGGAATATTTGGAAATTCATACCCATTTTCTTTTATAATTCTACAAATTTTCTATGGGGTTAAAGTCGTGTGAATTGGTAAGGTTTGGAATGCTTGTTATATTTGAGATATCGAAATATTTTTCACCAATCTGATATGGTGCTTTATTTCGCCTTAATTAATTTTAATTAAAATTTGCTAAAAAAAACATTTTATACCATTGTTGTATACTAGACCTTTCTCATTTTTTCATTGACAAAATAGATTACGACTTATAACTTATAATCATTTCTATCAGCAAATCATTCTTTCTATCTTTCTTTTTGGAAAGCAGTTTTTATTTGGTTCCGAGAAGCGGTGTTATCGCCTTTGTCGTAGCAATGGTCGCCACAATGTCATTAAAGAAAGGTGATGAACAAACAAAATTGTTTGCTTCCTGTAGAGTTTGCAGGGTGAATTCGCTACTAAGGAAAACTACTATATATTTTCATAATCTTCTGTTGTTAATTGTAAGTGGTCTTTATTTAGCAAACTTTTAACGTTTTGTTGAGTCTTATGTTTTTTAGTTGGTTAACAGACTACGCTATTCCGTTTTTTTTAATAATATTCACGATATTCATCCGTAAGATCAAAAAAATCTATGCCACCCTAACCTATCTTGATCTATAGAAATTATGATTATATTATATAATAATCATTAATTGCAATATTTCAGACAGGTTAGAAATTAAAAAACCGCAAAGCAATTAAACTGTTGCAGTATAATACACACGAATTTGTTATTTTTTTATATTATTTCGATAAACGCGTTGTTCATGTCACGTAGCCCCAAATACATACAATACATATATATCACGCAGAAAAAGAGTAAACAAAACGAGAAGTGGAGTCGGAAAAAGTGTAATAGGCGTATGCGACTTGCATAAAAAGTTTATTCGTCACGCCGACGTTATACAAGCCCACGTGAAAATTTGAGATTTGGGCGAATTAGGGACACTTAAAAATGCACCTTTTATGACATAAGACCGTTTGTGTATATACATACATACATATACAAAGGGACCAATACAAGTGTTACGTTCATTCGTTACGAATGCCATTCGTATAAGAAAGGTTATACAACAACATAGTCTGTTCTCGTGCCATATCCGAAAGTACCTGTATCCAAATTAATAAATAAACGCGAACATATTTACTCAAGAATACATTTCGAAAATCTTCTGGGCCTGATTTGGTTCCCGATTTAATTTTGTAGGATTGCGAAGTTAGTATCACTGCTTTTGAGAAGTTTTGTCCAAGGGTTATTATTAAAAAAATATCGAACCTCGGTTGCTCGGATGATTTAACTCGGCTATTCTCGAGTTATTTGAGCGACAGTTTCTAACCTATGGCGGCGATTATCAAAATAATATTTCACCCCTTCGGGGGTTCCTCAAGGGTTCAAACTGGGCCCTCTGCTCTTAATGTTATTTATTCATGACATAAATACGGCAGTTACAAATTCAAGCTTTTTTCCGTACGCAGATGATATAAAATTGTATAAATGCATTCGATCTGTTGCGGACTCCTCTCAAGAAAAGGACTTAAGTTTCTGTTAACCGTCTGTCCTTTAGTGTCGGAAAGTGCCATACTGTGTCTGTTTCTTGATCCCGTTTGCCATCAATTTATTCCTACGATCTCGGTGGAAACATTTTGGGTAGAGAAACTTCTTAAATCACTTTTGAGAGCAGGTGGAGATTATCTTTACACATACACGACGTCTGATAAATCTTCCAAGATGCTAAACTTTGTTATGAGGAACGTCTTTCACTTTGACAATCCATCAGTTATTCGCGTCCTTTATGATACCTTAGTTTGTAGCATTCTTGAATCAGTATCTATAATTTGGAATCCCCGAATAACCAAATACTCACTTTTTTGTTCAGAAAAGGTTTTTAAAGATACCTTTATGAAAAGATATTTGGTTATTATCCGCTCTTATATCCCAGCGCCTTTCTTTTAGAAGCGTTGGAATACGATTCGCTGAGTTCTCGCAGAAATTTGTATGTCGCTAAGCATTTCTTGAAGGGTACTGTCGATAATCCAACTGTTCTTAAGGAATTCCAGTTTTGGGTTCCGGAACGTCTTCGAGAATCATTAGGTGACCGTTATGACTAAGACGTTCGCACTTGCTGACTCGTCTATGGCTGTCGCCATCCGCTTTCTTAATACCTTTCCTGGCATTGCACATTGATCTGTTTAATATCAGCTACGAGGAGCTGGTCCGGTTCGTATTATAAAATTTAAATATTTCATTTTTTATGTTTTTGTTTGCTTCTTTGTATGTATTATTTTAATTATATATATTTTTTGCGTATTGAAATAATACAACGTATTATTTTCGATCATCGTGACGCATTGGGGTAACCTGTTAGGTTACAATGGTATTAATTAAATTTAAATAAATAAATAAATAGTTATTTTTCACATAGATTATAATGAACAAAAAAACACACAAGATTGTTTTATAACATAGACCACTAGCGACTCATATTATGTGGGTTATATCATTATCGATATTTTTAGACAATAAATGCAACTTTATCGATGAGATGATGAAAGGCTTTTTTATATCCCACAATCTATACATTATAGTTTAGATATGTTATAGGTAAGCGAACGCTTGGTCAGATTGACAGATTATATTATAATCCACTTGCATATAACACCACCCTCCTCCGTGTGACCCAATTATTGAGGTCGCATGCCACTGACGGCTTCGTCAATAATTATGGTCACCTGTCCACCACGACCCTAAAGCGGCGACGGCAGCAGCAACAGTGGTGAATAATTAAAAAGTTTTAAGCGATCCGCTTACGAATGCATGTGTATTCGCTGCAGCAACTCGATTTACACGTGTATATTTAATGTTAACGTGTTTGGTTTCATTTCAGTCAAAAATATGTGCACTGTTTTAATCAAATCCCTCCACTGCCACTGGGCACTTTGATCGCTGACAAATCCTAGCAATTATTTCAGTCAACCCTCTTGTTCCGGGCGTTAAACTTATATTCCGTGCGGGCGCATATGTGTAGTGTAAATTCTTGTCGGAGGCCCCCTCTTTGCCCACCACCGCCTTTCAGTAGTAATTGCGTTTAACGTCGCTTTTATTCCTACACCGGCTCATTAAAACGCGCTCATAAAACGCACAGTGTATATACTCCGTTCGCCGCGCCGAGTTAATAAATTCAATTTTGTTGCAGTTTCTGAATCGCCGTTTTCAGCTGCGGGGGGCGGGTATGCAGTGGGGGCTCTGAGCGCCCCGACCCCTCCGCCCGGTTCTCCGTACTCTCCGTTGCAGCTCGAGCTGTTGGCCAACAGCTACGCGAACCACCACAACAGCATATTGATAGAGCAACAGTCGGAGCAGAGCGTGCTGGCCTCCCAGAACGGCCACACTGTCCACGGAAAGAAGGTGGAAGAAGCCAAATTCATCGCTTCCAGACAGTGCCTAGTGCCGACGACTAGCTGCTGCGAATCGGCCTGGGAGAATGTCAGACTTAGCGAACCGCTAACGATCAAAACGGAAAGCATCATAACCACCACCAAGAAGAACACCACCACCTGCGTGGTCGACTCGAAGAACGGCGGATGCAGCAGGACCAACCCGATTCCTTGGAGCAGCGCAGCCCTTCAAGTGAAAAAGGAGCCCTGTCAAACGACTGACATTTCCGTAAGCCAGCCGATGATCTCGACCACGGCACTATCGGGCGGAGCGACTATGCTCTCCACCAGCCACATGCTACCACCTGGGACGGTGGTCAAGATAGAGCAGAGCTCGCCCACCGGCTGCGGACATCCCATGAAAAGCGCGACCAACGAAATTGGCAGCGTTCATCATCCGACGGTGCCAAACCTAGCCAGCTCCATCAACAACGGTACGTACACCTTGCAGTATAATCGAAGCATTATATATCAAACTCAAAATTATCGTCCAAAAACATAAACGATCGTATCGCATGCGTCCGGCTGCATAATACCGGTTTTGAAAGAGTTTCGAGTGTTAACACAATCAACCTGTTGATCATCCTTAGTTTTATTACCATCGCACGAAATTGGTTCTGATCTAGTGATGCGTTCCAGATAAAGCTATCAATAATGAAACACAGATTCGTAATAACAGTGATTTAGTTAAAAACATTATTAAACCACATTTATGTTCTTTTGTAGATTTAAATACCACGTTTAGATTAATTTAAAAAGCTAATCACTTGAACACCTTAGTTTCTCTGACAGATGACTAATGGTATGTTGCGTATGTATATTCTATAACAATGTGAAACAACCAAAACATAGTTTGGAAAACATCTGCAATATAATTCATACACATCCATCAAAGTTAAATCTTAATTAAATAAATTAAAAACTATTGCTTGTGACCGGAAGAATCGAATAGATTTATACATGTATAAAGAAGCAATATTTTATTTGGGTGCGATTTAACAGGGAGTTATTTGAAGAGATATGTGCATTTAAATAAATACATTGTTCCATAAAACGAATAATTTGTGCATTTATTTAATGTAAATATCCGAAAAAGGATTAGTCATTCATAAGGTTTTAAGGTGTGAACTGTTTGTGCATAAGTGATAGACAGATCAGAATAGTGAAGGTGTTCACTATTCTGATCTGTCCAACATTTATGCACAAACAGTTCGTTTTATGGAACAATTATTTTATATATTGCTCAATTAAACTGTCCTGTTTATAAATGGCATTTTTGCCTTAACGCATCAATATACACTCATTCCTGAAACGTTAAGATTTAGTTGTTAAAAATAGATATTGCAGAATAAATAATATGTCATGGCAGTGGCGTAGTTGATGCACAAACAATTCGTTTTATTGAACGATTATTTTATATATTGCTTATTTAAATTATCCTCATTTTATTTTAATCGTAACACAGTTACCAATTTTTAACATTTTTATTAACAAGCCAAAATATTTACAAGATTTATTTTTCAGTAATCTGATAAAAACTATGGCATTTATCTGTCCGCAATAGCCGTTATATATTCTTAGTTCTTTGAATATACAAAATTAATGTTTTTTGTACTGACAAAATATTTGTAGCCGAAATTTCCGAGGTTTCGTCCGAAACTGATTAAAACTAGTAAATCTTGAATTCCTTCTTCTGGTATAAAGTATCGCATTAATATACAGGACCATTTTATTTGTTTTTTATTGCTGTGTCGGTCGTAAGAATTACGAATGCCATTTTTTATTAAATCGTCAAGTAGATCTTTGATTGCTATTGCTTCGGTTACTCTCAAAATGACATAACCGAAGCATGTTAATAAAATGAAGCTATGAGTGGTAATGTAAAACGCAAAAAATATGACAATTTTCAAGAACCAGCTTATGTAGCTTATATCGAATCTTTTATATCGAAGGACTGAAAATTCAGAAGAGCTTCGTTCAAATTTTACGCTATTTAATAGATATGTGCATTTAAATAACTGTTTGACAATGTCTCTAGAGTTACGACTAACCGTGGTATGGTCATTGACTGATTCCCGAAAGACTTGAATTCAATTTTTATATGAAATTTTTCTCTGGTTTTCGTTTTCTATCGTGTTTGAAAGATCGGAATTAGTGATTATAATTAATTATAATTCCGGTTTTCTTAGATTTACCTAATCTCGCGTGATGATTAATTATAATCAAGTCGTAAATATTAAGAATAAAAAAATTATAATGAGCTACTATGTAATATATAGTATAAAAAAGATAAAATGAAATTCTACCATCGGTCGTCTCCAGCTGGCGACGTGATGTTGTATATAAAAAAACGATATAGTTTCATAAACCGGGACAAAATTACAAATCTGGCGGTACTAATGGTGAGCCTACCGTCTGTTTATTTTAAAGAGTTAGTGGAAAATAACATGTTCAACGTAAGTGTTCTTAAATTTCTGCCTTGTGATTTGTTCTTCGCTGTGAGGAATGCACCAATGCGTGGAATGACACAAGGCAATATTGTTTTGTTATTCTCGAGGTACAGCTGTTGAGATTGTTATCATATTTTCACTTTAACAAAAATAATATTCTGCTAACACCTGTGACTTGTCCCATATTCACTTTTTTTGGTTTGCGAAATTGATCTTCTTATCTCCATAAATTTATAACATTATTTAAACTCAACAAACAGGATAATGATGAAAAAACCTCTTTTTAATTTCCGAAATTTCTCATATTTTTGAGTTAATATTGTGCAGCTGTGGACTTTCTCATTGATTTTTATCTCTGAATCAATACGAATAATGTTTAATTAAAAAAAATATATTTCAACTATAAATTTAACCAAAATATTATTTTTCTTAAATTTAATTCTGTAAAATAATCTACTATGGTTTTTTTTAAATAAATTCTAGTATTTTCGGCAGCACGTATAATTAAAATTTAACTAAATAGATACTTTTTATTGTACCTTTATTCCTTTTTAACATATAAATATGAACGAATATATTAATATATTTTATTGCTAACTATTCGATATTCGAATAATTGATAATAACGATTATTTCGAACTCTGACTGTAAGACAAAATATCATAAAATTCTGGCAATAATAATTTCTAGCTTTCTAATTATATTTCAATCATAATACTTTTTCAAGTAGAAGGTTACCGATTAATGTGTTGTAGTAAATAAACGGCATCATCATAAATCACTGCAGCATAAATTTGTTCTTGTAAAGATGTTTGGTCTCACTTTCACGTACAATGCATGTTTGCAGATTAGTATAAAATGTACATAAAAAGTGGATTTGGGTTAAAAATAATCCATTTAATCTGAAAATATTAAATTAGTTATTTTATTAAGAATAATTAACGTTATTATAAAATAAGAGTAAATGATGAGCGAATGAACTTTTACTTTATTTATACTCACTTAATATTTATTCCTTTCATTTATATTTTTTTATATATTATATATCTATAGGTACTTTTGACTTCTACCTACATATACATAGATTGACAAAAAAAGCGTTTTCCGGTTCAAAACGCTTACGTTTTATATTTCAATGAAATGACATTAATTCTATTCACGCACCGATGCGTGCACGGCAACAGGTTGTCCGCGCGTATTCGCCTCGCGGCGTCAAAGGGTTAAAAAACAAACAAAAGCGCTCAAAAATAGATTCTAATTAAGTTTTCCTTTTCAACGTTTCATTGTGTAACGCGTCTAATGAAAACAATGCGTTTATTTGAGATTCAGTCTTCATTATACTTAGGTGGTACCACTCTCGGTTATTCCAAATTCTGAATTACACACTTCAAACTTTTTTCACGAAGTCTGCCGGCGACCAAGTTTTGGACGTATTTATCCAATTTTGGTCTCGTGCTATCAGACCGCTTGCGAAAGCTGCACTTGTGTATTCCGTGAAAATGCTCCCCGTGTTATGCTAGCAGCATTTTAATAGCTCGATGCTCGGATCGAACGGGTTTCGCTGCTAAACTTGCCTTTTGAGTTACATTTTTGTGATATTTATATTATGTTTTATTGCACGAATCGGCTTTTCGTTAATTGGAGTAAGTACAATTTTCTATCATAAAGTTTATTACTGCGTTTTTATTGACCCTTACCATGTAAATGGTAATAGCGAGTACAGCGAGTTTCTTAGTTTGCTATACATATACAACTTTTGTAAAATAGTTCAGTCCGAATTGAGCAATTTGAGAAATTTGGTATATATCCCGCTCATAAGTTATCTGTTTTATTCGCTATTTTAAAACTAAAAATCACCATGAACCATTTGAGTTAAGAGGCAATTAACTGTTTTTGATTTGGTTTTAAATATATATTTATGAAATGTAAACAAAAAATATTATATCTCGTATAAGCCCTAGTAAACCATCAACACGGATTTCGTCCGCGTCGTTCCATGGTCACTAACCTCTTGTGCCTTTGATTGCACTAGAGAGTCGCTATTGCGTTCCTTTTCTTACCCGTTGCGGCTAGAACGCTTCTCTTGCACGAGCCATCAAGCTTCTCAGCGAGCTTGCCGAGTACAATGATGTTTTCGGCGATAGCTATGAGGAGCTGGAAAATTTTATGTGGGAAAGGTGCTCATCTATTTTAGTTGTGCACCATAACTATTTTATTATTATTTTGATTTATTGTATAATGGCCATAATAACGCATTGTTATATTTAATTAACTATGTTTTAAATCTTTAAATGTTTATAGTATTACACATAAATTAAAAACTTACAAAGTAATTAAAATAAATGATAAAACAGTAAAATTAGGTCAGTAATTAAAGAAAAAATTAAACAAGTATTCCATTATTATTAAATTCTTAAACAAAATTATTTTAGAATTATATATTATCACTAAGAAACAATAATTACGTAAAATATTATTACAACACTGCACTCCCTTTAGTCTTGAATACTGGTAAAACACGGAAAAGCATGGAATTATCAATGTTTCACCTAGTTCGTGGTCTAATTCGTAGTGATATACTCTTTCGATCACTTCTATTACGTTTTTGTGCAATTGATTTATTTATCCTTATTATGGCGACAATTTTTTTTATCTGTTTAATTAGGGACTATTCCAGGACCAGTCCAAGAATATTTTTCCACTTTACTCCATATATTAATTTTATTTATTTATTTTAATCACATCTTTACTTTGCATTGATCAAATTAAAAATAATACTGATTATTTTCGTTCTGGTGCAGAAACATCCATGAAGTCCAAATTGGAACCCACGTGCTTTAAAAATAATTTACTGTTCCTTCCATTCCGGAATATAGGCCGCACCCCTCTGAATTTCGCACTGTTGCCTGATTATATTTTTTAATTTGACGACTAAATATAATCCATATAAATTTATTTCGCTCTCATCGAAGAGCGTCACTTTTTCTCAATCCAACACAGTCCAGATTTTATGTATATTACATGCGCGCTAGACGCATGATTGCAAACACGCCCACTTCCCTAATCCTTTAAGGGTTATCCAATTATATTTTTTATCTAATGTTTCGTATATATTCACTGGTAATATCCACGACAGTTTTTGCTTATCACGAAAGCATATCCTATACTTCATTTCATTTAACATACTCACTTTGATCACTTTGAGGCTTTTCTCGTATTTCACAACGGTATAATGCGCTAAGCAGAGTTGTCATATACGTTCCAACTACTTGTTATTCCGACACTCGCAGCGCACGGATGTCTTCAAATTGTTATTGCTATACATACGTAAATGATAACGATTGATAATTATTGATTTTGAAAGCTTATAACTTTCACTGTTTCAATATAAAAAAATATAGTAACACATCTAATTTCTTTAAATTTGTTTAAAATATATTGTAGAAAGGAGTAATGATAAATATATTAGCAACTTTAGAATAAATTGGTGAAGCGTAAACCCAAAGTTGTAATCTTTTTTCACTTATGAATAATGTCGAAATGGACTGACCTCAAAGTGACTCGGTTAAAAGAAACTGAGTGTGGAGTCACTCGATCAGTAGTTATTTTATTTAACCAGATTTATTGAATCTAATTGTCTTTGTACTGATGATTGCTTTTAACCTACAAACGACTACATAACAATATCACATTTTTACTGATATAATTTGTGGACAATTTGGTATTATATTTTTTATAAATATTTTCACCACAAAAGCTGAGTTACCATTAAAAAATTTATCGAACCTAACTTACAGTTTATGTGTGAGCGAGCCAAAAGGAGTATATCTCACAACAAGCGCCAATATTACAAAAAATTGTATCAGTTTTTTCTAGTCCCACAACTACACGCACCCAAATAGCATGTCCCCAATTTACCGTCTTATTGGAGGTTCTACTGTACATGAAAATTAAACCTAACCAAATTATCAATATTTCTATATATTATTATAAATAATATTTGATTTTTAATGTTGATACCAAAACCTATTTAAAAAAATAGTTTTTTAATTTTAGTATTTTTAATTTTTTACAACAAATAAAAAAAGGATAGAATATTTTTTTATTTTTTAAAGTTATCAAACTATCAATATTTATCAAAGAAACTAAAAATATATACAAATTTAAATAAAATAACTAAAACCATTACAGAATTTATGAACATAAATTGACATTATTCTATTGGTCGTGTCTTAAATACGTAGTTTTTTATTTACTTAATCAAGTACGAAAAAAGTATTCACCTGAAACTAACATTATTTGCCATTTGGCTAAGAACTTTTTTATGTCTTCTACATTTAAAGTTGCGTCTAAAAACTACTGTAAAAGTAGTTGAGTGCAGCAAGAGTTCTCTTTCAAAGTCCTTAATTTTTTAAAGATTCTTGCAGCATGACGTCTTGCGTTATCGTGGTGTAAGATGGCACCACGCCTTTTGGTGTCAACTAATTTTTTGTTCGAGCTTCGCCTTCAGTATATCTAAATGTTGATGTAATGAATTCGTTATTTGCTAGCAATTCTAATTTAATTATTCTACTGCTGTTCTAAAAAATATACTATTTTCAAAACTGCTCTTGTGTTGAATACGCAACATGACATACGCGTTTATGTTTTCAATTGAATCATTCTTACTATTATTCTACTACTATTCTAAACAAAGATTATGCTATTTTTCAAAACTACTTTTGTGTTGAATATGCAACGTGATATACGCGCTTAAGAAAAATATTTTTTGCGAAAATATGTTCAACACTCCCTGCGGTCCCCGCTCTCACCGTAAGATTAGGAAAATCAAGGAACACCTAATCTGTTACGATCGATCGGAATTATAATTATATTGTTATCACTAATTTAGATATCTTAGACATTATAGAAATTGAAAAACTAAGACCTTTTAGGTCACCGTGTATTTCGGGACATAATTTTATTAGTCGATTTCAATAGAAGCTAATTCGTAAAAATATTGGAATTTTAACCACTCGAATATCGTACAGTATAACTAAAAATATACGAATAAAATAACAACTCATTAAACGTTTCAAATTTTAAATTGGTTCTTATTTTTGTTTTGATTGTTCCTGTTCATGAAAACACCCGCTCGGTTGCGGTTGATATTGTGTTTTAAACTGTACGTCCAAATTTACTCTTACTAATATCGAATATTTGAGTTTAATTGTTTAGCAATTACTGCTTGACGGATTTCTACGAAATCAACCAGTTACTAAGAAAACAATAGATGGTTACAAAATTTGGTGTGGAAATCTTGAGTTGCATTTTTGCATTTAAAGAAAAATGTGTTTGCGTTTGCGTTTTGATTTGCGCTTTCGTACGTCATGCAGTGTGATCGTATTATATACGCAAAATAGTAACGAGATGTACATACACACACCCGTGCGTG
The DNA here is from genome assembly GCF_051122295.1 of Plectrocnemia conspersa. NCBI lineage: Eukaryota > Metazoa > Arthropoda > Insecta > Trichoptera > Polycentropodidae > Plectrocnemia > Plectrocnemia conspersa. The sequence goes on along the minus strand of NW_028277177.1, from coordinate 3,045,005 downwards.
CAATAAACATATCGCAAAATCTCGTCACGGAATCATTGATCGTGTATATTCGCAATTAAAATAAATGGTCAATGCGTCTTCTCGAGGTACGACAGGTGGTGGCGCCATAATTTTTGTGGTAATAATTATGCGTTTAAGCTTTGATACTTGTATGTTTAAAAGTGGCAATTCGCTATAAGTAAGTTGGGCAAACTATGTATGTTTTAATTATAATAATTAAAATAAGTATGCTTTTAATTAATCAATTGGACGCATGAGTATAAACCACACCGATGTTTTGAGTTAGATATAATGTACTTTTAATTATTGGTTTTCTGCGATTATCTGTTATATTTTTGTAGATTGTATTAAAAGATAATTATTTAATAATAGCATGATATCACCATAATCTATTTCATTTTTTGTTTGCATTATAATGGCAATAGTGAAGCAAATTCCCTTACAACTTAAATATACACTTCATTGAAAATTTTCATTTAGATATATATTTGCAAATAATGATTCAAAAGAAATCGATAACCTTATCAAATAAACGTGTTTTTGATCTTATTGACAGGTGATAAGAGTTCGTGCTCTGATAAAATATTTTTTTATGTGTGAATTTTTAAGTGACATTCCATATTACTATTTGCTAATGTTAATTTTAAATATACAATTTAGTTTGTACTCCGTTTTAAATGTATAGCCATCAACGTCGCAGGTTTTAGTCGAATGCTACTTTATTTCACGTCGTTCTTGTTGCAGGTTCGATTCCCGTGGGCATTGCGGTTGCGAGACAGCGATTGCCTCACGAACTGGGGTCCAACGGGGGTGGTGGGGGATTGCTAACCACCTCCTTGCCCCCAGTCTCCGGCATGTCGACCAAGGATATGATGCCGAGATTTGCAGACATGGGTCAGTTATTCTTACTTATTACATTTGCACTATCGAAAACCGACAGACAGGTCCACTTTAAATTTGAATCTAATACGAGATATGGGTTTATATTAAAGATTTTTTGTTACTATTTTGTTCCTTTGATCTTATTCAAATTGAACTTATTCGACGCCTATCTATAACAGGGACGTACTTTAGCATTTTAATTTGGCCATAAAAATATGTCATTTAATTAAATACTATGAATCTTAATGAAATATAAATATTCAAAAAAACGTCCCTGATTCTAAATAAAAAATTCTCAAGTTATCCCTCAAAGAAAATATAAAAAAGACACAAAAATATTTTTTTAAATATGTCATATGGGAATACATTTTCACCGATAGATATAATATATATTATTACCAGTGAAAATATAATATATCTGGCACGTGCTAGTAAAATTATATGATTTTAAATTTTCCATACGTACATACATATATACATTTACATATCATTATTTATTTACATGCTTATGTTGCAGTGAATGTATATTTATGGTGAAGTTATATTTTCACCAGTAAATGTATATTTCTACTATCGAAAATATAATTTTACTGATAGACGAAAGTGTAATTATATGATGAAATTAAACTCAATTTGACAGTTGCGAGACGTCCATTTGCTGTTCAAACCGAAACCTAACTTACACGAATTAACCAAACTTAACTTACCTAATGAAAGTTTTGAAACTAATTACAGTTTTAAAACTTGCATTAGGTCAAGTCCAAAATATAAACTATCCCAACTCGTCTCTCAGGGGAAAGTAAGCGTCGCATTTCGCATTACTTCATAGTTTGTCTGCACTATGTTTTATAAAAATAATAACTATTCTTAACGATATTACTACGGCCTTCTAACATAAGAATATTGATCAAAGTATATTCAAACCGAATTTTGGTCAATAGGAGGGCGCAAAAACAATTATCACTTCTCAGAAGTCAAAAATTCACGTCAAAAGCAATAAAATCGTGTTGACGCCGTCGATTTATTTTATAAAGTGCGAAATTTTAATTCAAATTTTTAATGTTCGAAATTTTCGGATCCGCAGTTTTCGTTTCCGTAATAATCGCCAAACCAAATCGACTAGTCGAAAATTATGTCAGTGGACTTATAGTTTTTTGTTCCGCACCGCCTCAATTATAATTAATTATTATTTCGCCCCGCTCGGATAAAGGCCTACTGAATATTTGAAGGTGCATTATAACCCTCGTTCGCTGTAGGCATTAACTTAGATTAGTGTCCCACGCGACGACATCTTTTTACGACACTACAACTTCTAAACGACGAAATGTTTTAATGAAAAAGTTATGTATGCACGTCGGACCTTGTCCATGTTTGGACCCGGCTCTGTTTGAAATTCAACAGGGCCAAAGAAATTAATTTGAAATTTAAAAACGCGGCCAACAGTCCGCTCCTTTGATTTATCGCCATTATCGCACTCCGCGTGTTATTCGTGCACTGTAAAAAGTTTTAAATTTCAGTCGTATTTGTGCAAATACGTATCCAAACACCCCACGCGATGTGACGTTTTCGTGCGCTAATAACTGAATGCGTGGCGTGGGGGTGTGACGTGTGAGCGCCCCAACTAATTAAGCTCGGATTATAATTAATTATATTCCGTTCCGTCATTACGTACCGGTAAATCCAGAAGTATCTGAACCAAGTGTTATAACGTTTTAGTAAGTATCAGTATCGTATTCGCTTTCATATTCATGTACTCATATATTAAAATCAACTAAATGTTTTTATAATGGTCTTACAAATAATAGATGAGGCCAAATGAGAGCAATCGAAGATTGAACTAATTAAGATTCAATCTCATTAGGGTCTAACTCTACCTCTAAAAATCACCTCATTGGCGATAGTTGTTTTTAATGCCTAGCGTAGGTGACCGTCCGATAATTACAAATAATAATTCAAACAATGCAATTAAACGATTATTAATAAGAGGACTTAGGAAGTGGTAATTGATGGCTTTCGAAAGTGCGTGGCTATTGTGCAATTCCGTGTGTCCTACACACGGAATTCAATGTTCACAGTTTTTTATGTATAATATGTATAATATATAAATTATTTTAAAATCACATAACAGTTTAAAATATAGCCAAAAAAATTGTGCAAATATGAATATATATTTGTTTCATAATACTGCGTGACGTTTTCTCCAGTTCGAATCGAAGATCTGATTGATCTGATTGATAAAGTGTCTGTGTTTCGGCATATATATCGATGATTTGGGGTGGAACCAAACTATAGTCTAATTAGATCGGTAATATTATCAATCTCGCCATTTTACAAAATACATAATCCGGGGTTGCCGTGATGTAGTTACTTGATCAGTACCGCATTATTTTTTATTTATAGCACACGATTTTTACGAAAGATTTTTAGTATTCATACGCTTTGAAACGCAATTTAGTTTGTTTACGTTGACTAGAAAAAAATCTTAGGGAATATAAAGGACACGAATCTATTATCAGCAGGATTGAAAGACCTGGGTTCTTGAATCCCATATGGATTCTAGAGATTTTCAATTTATATTGTGCTTGGAAGATATAATTATAATTCTGATCGATCATCACAGATTATGTTTTACTTGATTTTCCTAATTTTTCGGATGCATATCGTGATGGTTATTAAAGTCGAGTTATGTCGTTCATATTAGGTATTTAATTATAAGATATTTCAGCTTATAGAAAATATCAAATATCTATATTAAAAAATAGTATTATGAGATCCTTTTAGCTATTAATTTCGCCGCAACAATTATGTGTATATCACTCTTACTTTAATTATTTTAGTAATACTATTTTTTTTCTGCAAAATCGATTGGTGCGGACTCGCCGAAAACAATATAAATATCTTCGCTTTTATGAGTTGCGTCTAATACGCATACACTTAAATAAATTGGAAGGCTTGGAAGACTCTTTTGTTGCTTTTATTTATATAAATAAAACGCGCAGTTTCATTTAATCATCAAAAATTATATTATTATGTATTCACAGTTAACTTATATATTAATTTATAATAATACAGTAGTTCGTAGTTGCTACCTAAACATGCTATTCGTACCGTAAAGTGTTAATAATTAATGGCAAACTATCCGAAAACTTTTCCGTTAATGGACTACGTTCCGCTGCTTATCGATTAGCTAAAACATACATTACTTTAAATTATGGAATAAATAAAATCGATTAAAACGCTAGCACGCCCCGCGGGAAACAGCGATTCGGTGCAATTCACTCTAGCAAAAAAAGTTTGAAACCACAGAAATGGTGTAATAAAATCGCGGTGGTCGAATGTAGCCTCCGGGGACGTAAGCGACACATATAATTATTATTTAGATTGAGTTTTCTTCGATATATTTTCGTTTTATTGTGACGTATCAGGTTATCCCATTAGTCTGGGTATTTTTCTTACGTTTGCAAAAAGGTGTTTGTCAACAGTAGTCGTATCAATGATGCTATTTAGTAACGGGATATTTTTTGTCTGGATATTTTCAACCCTAAATCAACAATGGCAGTGGAGATAAAATAATCTCAGTGAAGCTATATTATGCTTTATGAGTTTCAACTCGTTCATAATGCGACAATAGCATTTAAACACATCTGTAATGTAATGAGATGGGATGTTATTAAATTTAAAAAGTGTCAGATGTGGTTCTAATAATATTTACATTGAATGTTTATGTAAGAGTGGGTTGTTAGTGAGTATATTAGGGCTGCCATCAGGTTCGAGATTAACATACAGGAGCTAGCACAAAAGCTCAACGTGTCGCATTGTTCGGAGATTTAAAAAATTAAAAAAAATGTTAATTTACCGAATATAAGTATCTAATAAATTATTTGTGGATAACCGTGCGCAGCGAATCTCAATATGTAAATATTCAATGATTCTAGAACAAATATTTTCGAGTCGAATTGTTACCGAAGATGTGAATCCTTTATTTTAGCACGCACCGTAAAATGCAGTGGTTGAATGCCAATCAACTACCAAATCCAATCACGGGAACAGAATTACACCCCAATAATTTAATGTTATGCATTTAATGGGATATGAAGGGTATAATTCATTATGAGTAATTGGATTATAGGCAGACAATTACGAGAGACACATAGTGTGCTCAGATAATTCGTTTAAAAGCTACTTAGATCATAAAAAACCTTCCCTTATAAATTAAAGAAAGGTATTTTACAACAAGACAGCGCTTGCCCTTATGTATCCAAGAAGATGATAGAAAAATCAATGGATTTTCTTGTATATTCATTTCTTACTGACTTTGCTTCAAGCGACTATTATCTATTTAGATCCCTGCAATAGTTTTTGGTAGAGAACAAGTTAACGAATTACTTACAAATGATTTTTTTTAAATATCGAAGATTATTGTACTAGCTTCATTTATCAGTAAACCAAGTATTTTATATTTATTTTTAGATAGAGATACTGACGCGTGAAGACAAATAACATGTGACTCATTAAAAAGTCGTTGGCGTTTAAAGGGTTAAAGAATTTATTACTTCCAAAAATATATTATTTTTCGAATCAGATAAAATTGATTAACATAGTTGTAGAAAAATATTTTAATTTTTAACTAATTTAACCCGCACTTTAAAAAATAAATTATGGAACAACCTGATATAATACTGAATTGAATAGATTAAAAAATCAGTCTCTGGTTATTGATAACTATCTAAAACTTTCTTATTTAATTTAACCTATTGAACAACAAAAATCAGACCATGCGAAGCTTTACATCCTCGTATTGCGTATAAGAAGACGTAAATGCTATAAATAACTGACGTTACTCTCTCAGTGGCGCATCTTCGCGGGTGATATTTTCTTATTTTTAGCTCACAGAGACACTTTTCTGATTCAGCAGTTCAGTTTGAATTTGAATAGAGTCAAAGTTGACTTCCTCCAACCGCGCGTCTTGAGCTTTCCCACAACAAGCTCGATTTTGTTAATGCTCATGCCGAACAGGACGAAGGTAAAATTTAATTTTTATTGGGGGGAGGGGGGCAAATGTTGGTCAGTTAGTGGTCGTTTTTTAATATTTCGATTTCATTAAATGACATGCATTTTTGGCCATTTTAAAGAGGGTCCCTGATTAGAATCCACGCCAAAAGCAATAAAATCGTGCCGTTGCCGTCGCAGTGGGAACGCTCGGTAAACTGGCGTTCACACAACGACTTTTATAATAGTATTAAAAAATTAATAAGGAACATATTAACCGAATTTTGACCAATAGGAGAGCGCAAAAACAATTATCACTTCTCAGAAGTCAAAAATTCACGTCAAAAGCAATAAAATCGTGTCGGCGCTGTTGCAATGGGAACGAGTGTTCTCACTGCATCGCGCCGACACGATTTTACTGCTTTTGACGTAAATTTTCAACTTCTGAGAAGTGATAATTATTTTTGTGCCCTCCTATTGAACAAAATTCGGTTTGAATGTAATTTACATATGTAAAAGTTGAAATCATATAATTTTACTAGCACCTGCCAGATAAATTATATTTTCACTGGTATTAATATATATTATATCTATCGGTGAAAATGTATTCCGATATAATTACACTGAAATGATATTCTTAAAAAAATATTTACGGGGTAGATTCAGTACTGTTTTTTTATGATATTGCTTTTGGATAACCTGAGACTTTCTGGTAGAGAATCAAGGTTTTTAATTATTCTATTTCATTAAGATTCATAGTATTTAATTAAATGACATGCATATTTCTGACTAAATTTAGGGGGGAGAGGGTGCAAATATCCCGACCTCTTCTCCCCCCCCCCCCAATGACCTGTTATTTTATTACTTACGGCCTTCGAACGTATTCATTAATCCCTAATATGAGGTTTGCCGCTAATACTTGTTGAGATTCACCGAAGTAGGTTATTGTTATTGATATGTTATATGAAAAACTAGGATCAAAACATGTAACGACGTATCGACATCTTTTTGCTGGCAACAGTATCAAAGTTGAACGGTCGTGCGATGCGAATATCGCCGCGTAAATCAACCGTAAAGTGTTAAAATTAAAGAAATTATTGTAGATATCAGAATTTGATATTTGTTGTTTTAAAAATAAGTAAAAGTACTTCATTTTATTATAATTTGTATTGTTTTTATTTTTAAAATATGTAATTTAGCGATCCACAGTTTAACGTTTACTGATTTTAACATTGTGAATATGAAAAAAACGAAAGTGTATTTTAAATTTGAAATTAAAACGTTAATTAATTAAGAAGGTATGATGGTTTTAAAAATAAGTTTAGGTTCTATTTTTCGCAAATAAGCCCGGCTGTACGGCTGCATTTTTAAGAATTAAAAAGCTAATGTGCTGCTTATAAATTAATTGGTTCTAATTTACAAGCAGTTTTAAAATTATTAATAATCCTCAACCCTATGACGTTATTAAAAATCCTAACGAGAAATGCACCATTTATTAATTTAATCATTTTGAAGAAAATTCATTATTTTTTATCATACCTCATTGTGCGCTTATGCAGGTGTACGTTTTCTTTTTTTCTCTTGCTAGCAAGATGCAAACATATCACAATTATATTCCTCAAACCTCAAAGAGTTATTATAGCTTATAGAATAATACATAATCTTGCATAGTAGTTACACTACAAAAATTGATTTTTTTGTGAATATGAAAGGTAAATTTCATACAGTTCTCCCATACTCCCACCATCCAATAACACGACGGTGACTAGGCCCAAGCGTTTAATGTTCCTTTATCAACTTCAAAAGTTTAATTTCACACAATTTACTATCATGTCTTCGCTGTGTGTCCAAAACACCACAAGTTCATCAAAATTTAAGCGCATTTTCCATAGTTCTCAGGGCATATAATGAGCGAACGGGCTCGCGGTGGGAGCCAAAGTGTGGCAACGCTAGCAGCGCAACTGATGTTTTATCACAACGGCAATTTATAACGCGACTCTCCATCCCTCTCGCTCCCGCAGTCAGAGTCCAGTTTTGCCTCCTTCTCTCGCGACGCGGCGCATCGGCAGCGTGTTTTGTACATTATGATTAATGTTGTCATGCTAGGCAGGCTATATTGCCTACAATACATAGGCAGTTTCCAAATTCGAGCACTGTCGCAGTCGTGACTCGAAGCCGTACTAACGCGTCCGGCTTACGCCGGCAAATCTTTTTGGCAGCATTCCTAAAGCGATGTTGTTTTTCGAATATGAGGCAGGAAGTTTTCATCGGACAAAACGGAGGTCTTTTGAAAAGTTTCTCGTGAATGAGGCGGCGAAGGAATTCGAGCGCGTAGGAGAGGATACGACCCCCTTGTATTATGAAAAAGTGTGAACAGGTGGTGCGACACAGTCCGTATATAGAGAGATTAAATACACATGAGTGCAATGATGGGGTGAAATATACGGGATAAATTGTATATGTATATATTATATATCACGAGATGTATTTTATATGAAAATGTAAATCAGAAATTGATTATGGTAATGTAAACGCGAGAGTTGGTGATTCATCTTTCAAATCATAAAAAATGCTAAAGCTCGTACATATGTAAGTTCTGAACCGATTAGAAACGTCAAAATGCAACATAAAGAATGGTGTCTGCTATTAGTCGTTGTAGTAGGAACGGTCGGTTAATCCCTTTCCGCACAAATTTACGACTTTCAAAAAGTGATGGACGACACAATATAATATCGATTTTTGTCCAATGGGTGATCACATAAAACACTTATCAGAATAAAATTCACGTCAAAAATTATAAAATCGTACCGACACCATCGTAGTGTGAACGATCGGCGTATTTCTTACATTATATTTAATGTTAACAACAATGCAACATGCAAGTAAAGAAAAATAGCTTTGATGAGCGTGCATTGGGTGTCAATCAATGAAGTAATTAACACTTTTTTCAGCGACAGCAGATTTCTCAGCTCAGTTTGCCATTTCACCATAAATAGACAGCCTGAACAACGCTTGCAAATTGTGCAAATTTATTTCGAAAATCGTGGTTCATTTTACGTCGTCCATTTTGTGGCCCGAGCGTTCCCACTGCACGGTTTTATTGCTTTTGACGTGGATTTTTGACTTCTGAGAAGTGATAATTGTTTTTTGCGTTCTCCTATTGGTATGTGCTTCTTTCGATTTTCACTTATTGTAAGATTGAGTGCCGTGCGTAAAGTGTGTTTTAATAAATTAAATTGTAGTTGTAAATTTTCATGGTACGCGATTCAGTTTTATAATAACTGATTTTATTATTACTAATATAGGATATGTTTATTGAAAAATATCTGTGAACTTTGCCTTGAAAAGAATTTTTTTACCCAATATTTGAGCTTTTGGAATTTCAAGCATTTTAGTTAATATTATATTAGTAACATCTTTGATCACTAAATGAATACGCTACGGTAAATACGCAGTAACATTTAGTGTGATTTTGTCATATGTATTTGAAATAACAAAAAGTTTAAATTTGTGCATACGGCATTCAATATGTTAAATGTAAATTAACGTGTATTTTAAATAGCTACTTTATTTTAATGTGCTTTCTGTTTTTTCACACTACTTGACTTGAATTCTTAACTTCTAAGACATTTTTTGCACTCCCATTGGACCAAATTTGGTTTCATGGTATTTCGCCCAATTCTCATTTCTCGAAAATCATATAATGGAGCGCATTTGACGCCATGACTACGAAGGCAGGATTTTACTACTACAAATAAGTGAAAACTGGACGAAATATATTAATAATATATAAAATTAGATTTTTAAATGCATGACCCATAAAAATACTGTTTACTTGATAACGTTATTAATTCTTAAACTTTTAGGATTAAAAAACATATTGCCGAGTGTCTGCAGCACAAAAAATAAGTTGCTTAAGTGTGTTATTTACAGAGGCGTAGCTATAAAACTATCCAAACGTCCCCACCCCCTACCCCATTTTATATATATTTCACAATTATTAAATACATATTTCAAATGATAATATAAATTATAATAAAATAAAATCATAATATTATTAAATATTTACTTGATTACTTTTTAGCAAATACACAATACATAATATATAATAATTAAATATATATATGTACATCTATGTAATTAAAAATAATATAATAATATAGCTAATATTATTAAGAAAAATTTGGTATATAAACAATTATAATGATTTATATTAATTTGTTTATTTACAAGAACATATTATTAAATAAAAATCAACTTATTTAATAAGAGAAAAATGTAAATAAAAAATAAAAATAAATTATCTATGAAGAAATTTTTATTTTTATTTTGCTGTAGCAAACTGGTCAATTCGTCATATTTAAATGTGAAAAACTAATTTTATATGCGAATTAAATTTTAATTATGTCTTAAAATTTTCACATCCCGTTTTGGCACCACCCCTCCTGGTCTGGCGCCCAGGGACATATGCCCCCTCCCACCAAATAAAACCCTAGCTACGCCTCTGATCATTTAACAAGTTGCTTTTAACAATATCGAGCTGGAAAACTAGTGGTAGCCCTCACGGTCTTATATTTTTATGAGTTCTAAATAAAATGTGTGTCAATAATAACGCAATCTGTACTTTTAAAATAAAACACTTTTTTATTGATGAATTGTTGATATTTTTAAGGCAGATAATTAGTTATAGAATAAATATATTTCAAATTGTTACGATTTTAGTGATGGTTTTTCACTTTTATTCTTATTTGATTTGACTAACATAACAAATCTAAGCAGTATTATTCTTTAGTACTGCTTTATAGCTTGATAATTCATGAAATGGTAAGTTAAAAACGCGCTTGTGTTAAAAGCATTTTTTTCCAAATATCATTTCATGACAAAAACAACAAAATCGTGCCTATACCGTTGTAGTGTGAACGATCGGTTAGGTTTCTTTCGTTTATCGCGGAAATAAAAACTGCGGACCCGAAAATTCCGGACATAGATGATTGCTGACACGAAAATTCCGCACTAAATGAGAACTAATATCAATATAAAAAAGTAAAACATAGATCCTTTGTATTTTTTTTTCGTTCTATTTATATTTTAAGTTGTGAATATGCATTAGCTTACTCTAGTAAAATAGGACAATACACAAACAACCTAACAGTAGTATTTTTTCAAATAAAAGAAATATGTGTTATAAATTATTGTAATGCATGACAAAAAAGATAATATACTACAAAATATAAAAACACAAAAATTGTAAAATTGAACGTAAAATCAGATCGCCCAGAATTGAAAAATATGTAGCATTGCTATTTCTAACAAATCAAAATATTTACGGATTTTAGCTAATATACAATATATTTTTTTACATTTTATTTTTGTACATCCCTGTTTATTATCTGATTCTAAATGCATACGTTGTACCATTTATTTTCCTATTTTTTTGTTATTGTATTATTATATTTAACCGTATCTTATCGTTTATATATTATGTTTCAGTTTTTTTGGATACACATTATATTTTTTTAATACACGCTTATCTCATAAGGTGTAGAATTTTAATTCATAAATTGAATGTGCGTAATTTTCGTGTGGTTTCATTTACTTCAGAATTTTGTAAAAGTATACATTGTCATATATTTCCCTAATGAATTGTTTTTATGATGTGTTTGTGTTAATATATTTTACCACATACTCTATTATCGTTTATGTTGTGTGTTCCAGTTTTTTGTATATATTTTTTTTTAATAAACACGTTATTCTCATAAGGTGTAAAATTTTAATTAAGAAATTCATTGTGTGCAATTTACACTGTCTGAAATTTTCGTTTCCGCAATAATCACCGAATCTACAGACTGTAGTTCGACATCACAGAATCTTTTTGAGAGATATATCTCGTTTGTAATTTACATTCTAAAAACAACACACCACATGTCTTCAAAGCTTATCTTTCTTACAAGTGGGACGGAATAGCGTAGTCCGTAACGTCTGACTAGTAATTCTGAGGTTGCAGTTTCAAGTTCCGGCAGCGACACTCAAATTTTTATTTATAATAAAAATACGCTCTTATTAAATAAACCGGCCTTGTAAATAAATTGTATTAAACATAATTATTTATCATTTTTAAAATGTAGGTGTCACCGATTTTCAGACTTTTAGTCTGATGGTTATATGTACTCATTATATCTGATTGACTGACTTAGTTGGTACAGATTTATCCCGTTGTAACGCATTGGCCTTGCGCCTGTCAGTTTATAACGGAAGATTTAATAAAAATAAATAAATAAATGTAGTAATGGTGTAGTAAAATTCACCTGCAATTCACCGTCAGCAATTAATCGCTAGCAATTTACCGTCGCGTCAATTAGTCGCATAAATAATTTAAATCCTACAAATGATCGCTAGCATATTTTATCGCCAGACAATATATATCATTTATTGCTCATTTTATTTTTAAAATAATGTGTTTTTATTTCAGAATATAGTGCAAACTCTTTTATGCATTGGTTGATTGACGTTATTGCAAGTAAAAAATAGACGTATTTTAAGGGGGTTTAAATTATATGCTATTCTAAAATGTCTATGAAACACAATTTGTCAGTTGCGAAACATCCCAATTGATGTTCAAACCCAAACCAAACAGAAGCTCAAAAACTATAATTAGTTTTAGAAATTTTATTAGGTTAGGTTTAGGTTTGAACAGCAAATAGACGTTTCACAACTGTAACAGTGAAGCTATATTTTCGATAGTATTAATATAATTTGTAATTTCACTTGTCAATATTAGTAAAACTGTATTTATTCACTGCGCAGATGATCCGGTACACGTTTGTTCGGAACATTTATTGCTTAGCTTAAAATATGCTAGCGATCATTTATATGCTATAAATTGTTTATGCGATCAAACTGCTAGCGATCAATTGCTGATGATAAATTTTCCTAGAATCGTAGTGATTTCGCGCAGCCAATGTTTATACATGCCATTTCAAGTGCTTAAAATAAAATGATAAGTAATATTGTCATAAGTACATAAGATATTATTTAAATTATTAATACAACGCTATTACCATTGGACCCAAGTATTTTGGTATTCAAAAATAACTATATAATTTTTTTTTTATATCACTTTTCTGATAGGCATTCTCTTGCGGACATAATAGAACCTCCAAATAATTCCGCACAGTCACTGTGTGTCTTTTTTGTGGACAGATAAATATTGCCTTCAACGCTAAACAGATTATTTTGTTATTTCAGCGCCTGTATTGCTATTGGCAGTTTTCATTGCTTCATCAATACTTCAAACCCAATATGTTGATGCGCTTTTCTAAAACATTCACATATATTTATTTATCTTATATTAAAAAAATATTCCAAACTGTATCAATGTCTCAAAAACATGTTGTCAGTAGAGATGTAGAGAGATAACATATCGAAATAACTAAAAAAAATGTTTACATGGATAAGGGCCTTTGTTTAGCAGTGAATGAATATAGATTAAAATTATCGTCATTGTTAAATATTAATTTATATACGATATAAATTTTCTGCATGTTTTACTTTGAAACTCGCCTTTCAAAGCTGACGCTTGCATCGCATTGTTAAAAAGTGATTACATAGATGTCTTTCTTTATTAACAATCTGCAGCGTCATCGGTCTTAAATGGTTATTAAGGAATGAGTCAATGATAACGGTACACACGTAATACAAAGAAATGAAAAGTTAAAAACTCACTCCCTTTCACGTGTTGCGATGTAACATTGTATGTTGTTTAACTCAATTTAGCAGTGACTGTTTTATATTCTGGTAGTCGCCGAGAATAGCAAGTTTCCTTTTATTGGATTAGATCGTTTCATAAACACCGTCGATCGATCTCCAAAACAACCACTCGAACTCAGTTCGCAACGGCGCCACAATCCCCCGTAGACAGTTTCCATTCCGAATAATTCCTCTTTGGACGTCTAATCCCCTTTGGCCCTTCAAAACGCCCGCGCGCAATAATAAGACTTATCGCTTTTGTGTATTCCACATAATTGGTTTACCATATCACGCTTGTGTACTTTTTTATGGTTGAGAAAGAAAAAAACAAGCCGATAAGTTTATCGCGACTTCGTTATCGGCCACGTCACATTGATCGATCCTGAACTAAAAACTGAGTAAACATTCTGGATATCCGCACTGGTGTTTTCGAACATAACATGTTTTCGGTTGAGGCACTCGGAGAGATGAACAGATGATGTGGGTGAGTAGATAGGTGTGTGTGTGTGTGTCAGTTCTTCGTTTGAGTAAACGAGGGGACTGCTAGCTGGCACCCTCGCTACCAAGCATTATTATCGATCAGTTTTGTGGTAGGTCAGGATCTCATCTAGTCGGCAACTATAGAGCCGTACAAAGTTCAGAAATATTTATATTAATCTGAGCTCTTTATTATATTAATCTGAGCTCTTCTAAGCATCATTGCTTTATATAAACTTTGCTGCTCACTTGTTCCTATTATTGTCATGATTTCTTTACCAGACCCCATTAGCCCGCGGTCCTAAAAGCACAAAACCTCACTACACATGTGCGCAATTAAAAATGCATTTGAAGCGTCTCATGCGGGTGGGCGTTAAATTTACAAAATCGTACTAGGCGTTTCATTTATACATATATTTTTTAATCTTCTTTTACTGCGTAACGTGTGCATGCGAAATTAATTTAAAAATCTAAACATTTAGAAAGTTACGGAGCGAAAGTCCGTACGATTAAGTTCTCGTATCAGGTTACACAACCGGTGATTTTAACGTCAGTTAAGCCGGAGATTATATAGACATATTGTGCAGTGGTGCACAAACTCACATGTATATGGGATAACCGGTAAAGGTATCATATTTATTTGCAATAAAACTAATGCAATTTTAATTAGCGTCGGCGGTGGGTGGTACTCCTCTGACGGTGTCGCGTTTAGGTATTAATTCAGATGATTTCCGCAGAATGTAACGAAGATGATTGCGCTCGTAGATGTCGAGATGATTGTAGTATCGCATTAGTGGCGTTGTCTGAAGTGCCCCCTCACCCCATATCTATCTATGTTTCTCGGTCTTTCTCTCTCGCTCGGTTTAACCTTTCTCTCTCCCGCCCCCGCACATCTCTCCAGCCCTCCGTTATCAGGCGGATGCAGCAGCGAGCTCTGCTATCTGCTGTGTGCCTGGCAACGTTCTCAAACGTTTTCCGTATAATATACGTATAATTTTGGAGCGCTACTGCTTAAAAATCATGAAAGATACGCTTCTTTTAATATGATTGTATAATAGGTGTAAACCTATCTTATATACAGCTGTGTGTACAGCTTTGGTCAACACTTGAAACTAGGGCTTCCGACCTGGGTACCCGGTTATTTTAATTTCAATATAATATTTGATTTCTCCATATGAAATATATGTATATCTTACACAATTTTCCAGATGCAAAATTCTCTGGCTATTCTTTTATTTCGCAAAATCCATTTAGAGATTGAGTGGGCTTTGAAAGCAGTGTATCGAAAAAGGACAGGAAATCTCCATTTAACAGTCCGAAAGTATTGTTTCACAATGTAAGTTTTATAACAATTTTCGTTTCGGCATCCTTAAACATTTGCAGTTTAACAAAAAATTGCGAGTATTTGCAAAAAATACACACGGCATACTCGGGGGACGGTTGTACACAAAAAACGGCATTTAGGTCTGTTGTTATTATAATATTTACCGTCAATTATTTATGGGATCTTGATAGATGTGAATAGATTTTTTTAATATTTGATACTAATTAAACAGAATAAATTATCTGATAATATAATTAATATGTATCATCGATTTACAGTAACAAAAAATATTTATTCTTCACTTTTGCAAATAGGAAAAGAGCAAATTCAGCACGTGATTCATAAAAAGCGAAACAAGAGTGGTTCTTAAATATTTTTTTGCCATCTTACTTTGATTTTATGACAAACTTTAATTTTGACTGTGAACTCGTAAATTTATATACAATTTTATAAAAATTACATTAGTTTATTCTGCGGTGTAATATAAGTCATCAGATTTTCATGTAGCTCTAATCCGACCAAATCTCCGATTCTCACGTTTGCTTGTATAAAGTATTTTTTTAATTTATATATATTTTTTTAATATTTATAAAAACATCAATACACCGCCTAATTTTGTTTAGCACTAAAAGAGTTAAACAGGACCGGAATAGCGTAGTCCGTAAAGCCATAGACATTTTTTAAAAAAATGTACATTTATTAAAAATCGGTCTCAGCTGTAAATGGTCATCTGTTGATTGTAAATTATAATACATAACAGTTTATAATTAATTACATAGATGTCACTGATTTCCAGACTTTTATACTAGTGCTTTTAATACTTGTAGGCAGTGACGTAGCTAGGGGGAAGAGGACTACCCCAGGCGGCACTTACTTGGGGGCTTCCACAAATAGCTATATAATGCCCCCCCTCCCAACGGATAAAAATATTTTTGGCAGCCCGAAAATTTGACCAGTTTCTTAGAATCGGTAAAAGTCAAGTTGTTGTGAAATTGTTCAATTTGAGCAGATGCTTAAATATAACTGTTTTTTTATAAAAAAAAAAATTTCTTTATAAGCATATAATTAGTGAAGGGTATGCAGCGTAGCTGGAAGGGGGGGGGGGGAAGATAAAAAGGGCTGCTTTCCCTGGAAAATTTTGCCATATTGAAGACATGCGTTAGGTTACAGATTTTTAAGAAGGTCAGATTTTGTATTAGATGATTGTATGGGGGAGGAGGAGGGGGAGAGGCAAAGTTAAGAATCTCCCCGGGCGGCACAAAGCTAGGCCTTTGCTTGTAGGTATTGTTTGTGTCTGATTGACACAGTTGGTACTGATTTACCCCGTTGTAACGCATTGGGCTTACGCCTGTAAGTTATAATAGAAGATTTACTTTTTCAAAATTAATAATGGTTCTCTGATTGGTAAAAATTTTGTTTTAATGTGTTTCATATTTTTTTACTTCTCGGAAGCAGTCAAACTGAATTATCAGTTTAAATCAATCGTCGCTGCTAGTTTTGTGAGTTTTCGCATAACGCAAGATATGATATATGTATTTTTTCATATTGTTTTTACAAAAACAGCACAATAAGCTTTAGTTTTTGCGAGTCGATACTGCAGAATCAGAGATCAAAAAGGGTAGATTTTACCTGTCTCGTGGATTACTTTCAGCGAATATAATGCGTAGGAACTACCTAACCCGTCGGTTAAGTATTAAATATGAACTTACATTATGCAATGAGACATCCTTCTGCATTTCCTTTGAAATGTGATTTCCAACACTTTAAATAAAGCACCCAAAGTATTTATATATTTTTATAACAATATCCAGAAAGCCTGCAGGTTGTCGCCTAAATGCGAAGTGACCAGACGTTCTCCTTTTGGAAACACTGTCCTTCTCAAAAAGTGTATCCTTCTTATCTTCCTCGAACAAAAATATCTGAAGTAACATTTTTTTTAGAGCCCCTAAGCGCTGAATATGCTAATAAAAATATCTGAGATGACATTTTTTTAGTGTCTTATCTGGTCACATTACTAAATAATAATATTTCTTCATACGTTTCAGTACCTCTTCATTGAAGATTTTATCCTCACAAAATATTGAATGATCAATGATTTAACGGCATAGCCTCATAGACTGTATACTGGTATATTATCAGTGATTATTATTTTTAGTCACTTTTTCAATTCGATAATGGATTTCCCCACCGGTTTGAGGGTTTCAGTTCGCGTTCTGTCATCGGGCTAGTGTTTGTGCGAGCACCCCACACACGCGTGACTCGCGGCCTAGACGGGAGAATCCCCAAAAATACAGCTGCGAAGAGCCAGCCCAGGGGGCTTTCGCAGGGGGTTGTGCCCTGTGTCGTAGCGAGGGGGTAGACGCCTGACAAAAAAACCCAAGGTTTTCCGGGTCAGCTTCGGGCCAGACGCTGCAACACTTGCCTCGCAATGTTTGAGCGGAAACATGTGTTTGGGTCTCTGACACAAAATCAATTATTTTGAAACATCAAAGACTACATTTGATTCAGATAAGGACACCGTCAATTACAATGATATGTTACCGAGGGGTAATAAACGTGGAGTGCATTTCGAATAAGCAATAACATCCATAGAGCGATCTATGCAATCAGCTTAACTCATTACTCAAAGTTTGGTGACTTGAAACGCTAAAAAATTAGAGCTATCTATATAAAATAATTAGGTGTAGTTGTTTTATATTGATCTGAAAAACCGTTTGTTTTAGAACGTTCGGTAATGAATTTTATTGCTTTTGACGTGGTTTTTTGACTTCAGAGAAGTGATAATTGTTTTTTGCGCTCTTCTATTGCTCAAAATTCTGTTTAGATGTACGTAATATTGTTATAACAAGTCTTAATATGAACGCTAGATAACAGCGTTTCCACTGCGACGACACGATTGTGTTGCTTTTGACGTGGATTCTAAACAATAACGCCTTCTTCAATTTGGCCAGAAAAATGCATGGCATTTAATGAAATACTATGAAAATATTAAAAAAACGACCAACTTTTGCCTCCCTGGAAAAAGCTGAAATGACATCCCTGAAGCGGTCATTTGTAAACTTCACTTCAGATGCGTAAACATATTTCGTGGGTGCGTTCAAGCGATGCAATTGGCCCGCCAACATCCTCATCTCCGTTTTGAAAAACCCATCGTCTTTTAGTTCCAAGAGTTCTCACATTTCTGCAAGGTGTGCAGCCAAGTTTAATTTTGTGTATGTTCAATCATTCATTTTTTTATTTAATGACCAGCAATTTGGCCAATCATTTTGAGTTCGGCCTTGTTCCTCAAGAACAGCTTGAGATGATTCAGAATCAAACTTGCTTCAATACTTCCATATTTTTTGTCGTCTTTTGTTTCAGACTTTTTTTGTGGGACCGGCAGTTGAGAAATAACTGGAATTGTCTTTCATTTTTAAAGTTGGGGTTAAACTTTTACACGTAAAAATAATGAAAATGAGGAAAATTTACGTGAAAATAAAGAAGTAAAATGTTCTGCATATGGTCAATCGCTACGCACGTGTATTCAGTTACATTATTGCGTTTAAAACAGTAAAATACTGGAACGCCCGTTCCACCGCGTTACATGACAAAAAAGCCCTGTCTATATGTAAGAAAAAATATCAGTTTAAAACCAATTTTAGAACATGTATATTTATTCACTCTTGATAAAACAATGTTCGTGCACTTTGCTCGTAAGTCTGTGTGATGTAATGGCTTTCGTACAAATTGGATCAATTTAATTTGAATAGATGAAATAGTACATCATTTAAACGAGTTACTGGAAGATTAAAGCCAGTAACGCGTTTCAAATACAATGTTATTGTTTAGAGGTCGCCCACTATCTCGTCAATAATGGTAGGTGTTTGTTTGAATAGTTATCAGCAGCGGACACGCCCTCAGCCTCGCGAGGTCGCATGCTTATACTGTTTAATAATAAAACTAGAATATAATATCAACATGCGAAATAACTATAAAACCAACAGGACAATCAATCTTACGAGTGGTGTGTATGTATGTGTGTGGCGTTACTACCATTTTTCCATTATGAACAGCGTAAAAAACGAATTATGTAGGTCGTGTGAATCGGCGGCGTTCGCGGTGTTAAAATTCAGAAGTGTAATTAAAAAAATGTTAATTTAATCTAATATAATAAAATAATATTAGTGAGGAAATATTTAGCTGCGTATGTTATTAAATATGATAGTGTTGATGTATGATGTTTAGTAAGCTAAACAAAAACGATGTTATATAATTTAGAATGTATGTGTTCGTTTTATGCTGATTAAAATATATTATGTCCAGAATGGCGCGGTGATGTTAACACTAACAAAAGTATTATATTGTTCCTCTTATAAATAAATAAATATTTCCTGATTAATGATTTAGTAGTATTTATAGTGAAACATGTTAGAGTAGTATGTGAGAGCCGTTTACTGGTAGTTTTTTTTTAGAAAGAATAGACAAACCTTAGTACTAAAAGATGTTCGAATTACATTTCCTTTAGATCTCTTGCTTCTGGGTGTATGCAATGTTTGGTTTAGGCAGGTTTGTAGATTACAGCTGAACAATTTTTAGAACGGAGGTGAGGTTTCAACTATTTAAAAATCGATTTATTAGTCAATGGGTCAATTCATATAAGATTGAATAAAACTAGGGTGGGCAGTTTTTAATCTTGAGCTGCATCTAACTTTTAGTGTGACTTTCAATCGGCGGATGGTATGTGTAATTAGTATGTTATACTAAAAATACCATTTTGTCTCTAACAGAAAAATATAGAATACGAATCATTTGCGATTTATGTTTTATTTTGCGAATGTAGTTTTAATTAGATATTCAGATAGATTTTTTGGGGTTATTTATTCATAAACGTTTGGCTCGTGTTGCACGAAATTTTCAAAAATGTCATTTTACTCGAAAAAATATATTTTGGGCTCGTCATCATTAGCTCTAATATGATTGGAAATCCAAATTTAATATTAAATCCCTGTAATTTTTTTCATAACAAGTAGTGATAAATAAAAAAAAATAACGATTTAAACACGTTACGTCGTTGTGGGCATTATTCCAAGTCAATTTTAATATAGAATGGGGACACAATAATTCCAAATACAAAAATTAGTATACTTTAATTTGTTCAAAATATTATTATTTGTGAAGGACCTAAATATATGTATTAAAATAACTATACGTATCACAATTTAAACCCACTTTGTATTGTACAGAATTATTTTACAGCTCTTGCAACACCGGTACTATAAAATGAAATACCGGTAGTACTGTAAATATTATTTGAAATCCGTACATTTTATTTGTTCAAAACGATATCTTAATGACTTAGAACTATGAAAACGACGATGCCCATATTGCTTGAAAGTAGAAGTATAAAATTAAATGATGCTAATTAAAAGGGATTAACCTAAGTAGTTTTATCGGGAGATCACGAGAGCCGAAATATCGGTCCACTCTAGCTATGCGAAAAATTCCATCGACTGATATTTCATATATCATAATTTAATTCAACATGTTCAATATTATTGTATTTTTGTATTATATATGCGCGACGTGTCAACATAAAACAAATACATTAGCTTTATTAAGGCAAATCTAACGGTACCTAGCAATTTTCAGTAGTTCTGCTATGTAATATGACTACTCCCTTTTTTATGATATGGATGGCTGGCGAAGTAAATCAAAAGCAGATAATGCATACACGAAATTGTTTCTACTATTTGTATATTTTTATCTCTATTCTGACATATTTTACCCAAATAGTCCACGAATTTGCTTCACTAAACAGTGCTAAATATTAGGAATACGTAAATTTAAAAAAAAAAAAAAAAAAATTAATTGCAAAATAATGCAATGTTATTTTTTTCTGTTATCAACTAAAGATAGGTTATAATTAAAATAAGTAATTAAATATTGATAAGTGGTTGGTTTTTTTTTTAAATTAAACTTGATAAATATTTTATTTTTTCATATAAATAAATATGATTTTTTATTGTTGTAGTGTAACAACTAAATATTATTGCTTTTTATTTATATCACATAGTTGAGAGCACACAAAAATTGTTTCAATTTTTAAAACACGTGTGTAACATAATTTATTCAAAAATTCAAATCAATTATTTTTTCAAAAAAACAAATTCGAGTATGTAAAGTTAATGTGTCTGGGATTAAAAGGGTTATGCATTATTTACATATTTTTTATTCTATAATATTTACATAAACATTTGTAACTCAAATTTTAATATTATTACTTTTATCATGAGTAGAAATAAATAAGTATACGAGAGATAAATCTTACGAAAACAAATATTATTGAGTAATTAATGTGCAATAATTAAAATAAAATAATATAAATAAATCACATTTCAATCACAAAAATATCACCATCATATAAATATGTTTTTTTTTTGCTGTAATCGTAATTGATAAAAAATAATGAGTGATATATTTTATTGTAATAAATTGAAGAGAGGTGCTCTGGCCCCTGGTATAAAAATTTAGTAGGCACCCAGAAGCGTTCGATCAAAAACGATGTCGTCTTAGATTTATTATTCCAAAATAAGTATTACATAATAAACAACATATATTTACTTATACATTTGCTCTTATGAGAAAAAAATAATTTGCTGAATTTTTGTATCCGCAATAAAATCTGGTCACTATTTATATCATATCATATGTTGTCAATTTGCTTACAAATTATAAAATATTTATATTCTTACACCTACACCTATAAATTACACCATTTGCCTGAAAACTTTAGAATAGAAAAAATCTAAACTCTACAGATTTAAACCCATGATAGTGTCACCATTGAGCCATAGTGTCAATCTCATTACTCATTCAAGACAAAAATATGTTTATAGAAGCATTTCTGTCCACGTAAAATAATAAAACTCGTCATATCGTCGTAAACGTGACTTTGCTCAAACGTACGTCCTCCCCCAACCGACTCCTTTTCGAAAATGAGTATCTCTCGGGCGAAGGAGAAAAGTACGGTATGCAGAACGCGTCCACCCGGAGAGGGCCTTTGTGCGGTGTCCTCTTCGGTCCGAGCCGTTCTCTCCTCTCCGTCGCATTCCTCTCTCACTCTCTCCTCTCCGTTCTCCGTCTATCTCCCTCTCTTCAGGCGGGCACTCCCAGCTCCTCGGTCTCCCTCCGTCTCGGATTTCCTACGAGCGCTGCGCTCCTCGCCGCCTAGACCGGCCGGTTACGTGTTTCGCTCTTTTTTGTTCGTTTCGTGTGTGTATATATATACATACGGTGCCCTTGAATCGGTAACTCTAGGGCAGGGGAAAGCAAACGACGACCCACGAGCTGACATTTTTTAAAACGTGTCACGGTTGAAGATACTAATAGATACGTAATTCGACATTAAACTTATCTAATCGATCATTTACTGTTTCACATGTTACGTATAACGTCATAAAAGCACATAATTACAGCGAAATCCGATTCATTTGTGCATCCTGTGCCGTTCCACTTCACAGAGGTACGTGTTTTCAAAAGTACCATACATTAGCGAACTATTAAAAACCATATTTATGTAAAATATAATAACCATATACGTCTCGTTTTATAAAATAGGACAATTTAAATGAGCAATATATAAAACAATTGTTCCATAAAACGAGTTGCATGTGCATTACAAAAATGCACATTAAATAAATATATGTGTAATAAAAAAATATTAGATTGAGCAACATTTTATTTGTAGTGTGCACTAAAACGAATAATATGTGCATTAGCGTCAGTGTATCCAACGACTGAAGTTGTACAGCGTTGGGCCTGGTCAGTACTTGGATTGGTGCCCGCTTGGTAACACACCGGGTGCCCGTTGCTCATAATGCGACAAGTTATTAGTTAACAATAACCAGATTTTTATTTAACTATCAGATAGATTAGGTACGAGTGAGCAAGCATTGCTCAGAACGACACCCGGTCACCCAGGACCAATGCTGCTTAACTATACCAAACCTAATGCACAAATCATTTGTTTTAGTGCCCATTACAAACAACATGTTACTCAATCTACTATTTTTTTATTGAACATTATATTTATTAAATGCTCATTTTTTAATATTGTAATGCACAAACAATTCAATTTATGGAACAGCGTATTTATTTAAATCCATATATCTCTTAAAAAAGTTCCCTGATAAATCGCACATAAAAGACCGTAATAATATATAGTTTTAGAGCAGATCTTTACATTTGCAAATTCCACAGTTAATAGAGAATACAGATAAAAATTAACAGCTTTAATCCGATGTAAATTGAAAGCGCTATTTATATTTTAGTGAAACACTATTAAACAAATAAATACGCAAAATATCGCCAGCTTTTATGTAACAGTGCTCGCGTGCAATATATCCACAGATTAAGCGTTTAAATATATGTACAGAAACACTACCTGGCCCTGCTCGGGCTTTGGATTTTATTTGATTCCATTTTATGCTATATTACACAAACATTTTTGATAGTTAAATAAATATTTTAAAGCTTTATAGTTTACGATAGAAGTTACGCTGCTTGGGCTTGAAAATTTTCAACATTTATCTCAATCTTTCGACTCCGTTGATGAGTCACTCCTTATCTTGCCGTGGAAGCCATTGGCTTAACGTTATTTTATAAGATTATAGGGTTCATGTATGAATGAAATTTTTATAACAAGTAATAACTATCATGTTTTGTAGACACTGTGGAATAGTTAATTTTCATATTACATATTTAGTTCGATTTAGTCCAATGCCTTATTATATAAAGTACAGTAGACCCCACAATAACACGGTACATTGTGAACGTGCTATTTGTTGGACTAAAAAAATACTTATACGTTTTTTTGCAACACGAGATATTCCCCTTTGGGTCGCTCACACATAAAGTAACGGGCACCCAAATGGCACGTCCCTAAGTTACCGTGTTATTGGGGGGTCTACTGTACTATATTTTTATTTTATAGCGTATTTTTCATACTTCGCATACTAACGCATTGCTAGTGGAGTTTCCTTATTATATATGTAAAAATGAACTGGTTATAGATATTTCCACTAAAGAGTTTTAAGATACTCGGCATTGTTTCTCTTTTACTCGTTTCCTTTATGACACAAGTTCGTAACAGTCTTCAAATAAAATCATTTATATGGAATCGCTACGAGGCCAAATATTCTCTTATGATTGAAAAGACCCAGAAATGATTTCTGAGATACCTCTATTTGGAAGTTCACTTTAGAGATTCCAATATACGATAGTTATTTGAAAATTTAGCAAAGTATTCGTTTATATTTGGAGTGGATTTTTTTAGAAATGTTTTTTGTCTTACAGTAACGCAGGTAGTCGTTTTTATCTCGATGTGCCGCTGCATTATTTGCAGCCAATTGTGCCCTATTTTTGTTTTACGAAATATGTCTTGTTTTTGTGTTATTTGAAACAGCCACGGCCATAGCAATTAATAGCCATAATATTCTAATAAACATCACATAAATTAATCATAATAATTTATTATATTGTGATAATCACAATCTTTTTCATAGCACCATTTTTTATTCGATGAAATCAATTATCTTTTGTAGCATACTGATAATTCATCACATTTATTAAATAAATAAAATAAAAATTAATACATTAATTTTATTTTAAACTGAAATCTGCAAATGACAAAGATTTTCCCTAACAAAACATTAGTAAAATCGGCATTTCTAAGTAACTGAGAATTACACAATAACCACGCAGACTTTCTTAGACCATGAATAATCCATTTACTATAACATAAAAACTCTATAAAACATTTTCTTAATAAACTTTAAGACGTCTATAAAAAAAAACTGTTAGCCTCACATAGCTTTGTTTAAACTATTCTTTGTAATTATTAGACGGTCGCTATTATTTAAATTAGAGTACAGCTAAACACTAATGCGATTGGTTCTCAATAAACCTTAGATTCAATTCGTTCAAGCTTTTCCGAAAGACGCTTGGTCACATCAATCACTCGTTCACCAATCGCTTGTCAAACTTACTGATTTTGATCGAATTGAAAATATTTAACCTTTTAACTTCGTTCTCAATATTAGGATTTTTCTTTCCATAGTAAAAAAAAAGTATAATCGTCAAAAGACTCATTTCAGCTCCCATTATTACCACCTATAAATTTATCCTTGCTAAAAAAACTAACGAGGTAATAAAATATCGTTCTTGCTAGTGTTACGTTGATTCGTTTTCAGTCTCGGATACAGCGTGTCATACTAATATTTCACACTGGAACCTCGTTAAGAGTAACCGTGTTAACAGAGGGCTTCCTGTGTGTTATTTCGCTTTCACTTTACCTAAAAAAACTAATCCAATTATCGCTTGCGCGGCGTTTTCACTGCTATGCCAACATTTAGACTCGAATGTTAAACCGTATTAAAATATGTAATTAGGGTTTGATTAAAGTACACACTTATATTATATACATTTTATTATAAAATTTAATTCTGCTGATCTGATTTTAACCTAATAAATAATAGTAGGGGGGACGTAATAAATTTCGTTACACAATATATGGGTTAGAAAAAAATTAAATTAAATTTCATAGATTTTTTTTATATATTATAATACGAAGCAGTTTTGCAATGTAATAAAAAACGCGTCTTTTCGCATCGAATCTCGGATGAAGCGGCTGCTTTCTCAGACTAGGATCGTCTCGGTTGATTCGGCGTAGTTCCGCTTGGTGCGAGTTTGACTTAACTCTGAGAAGTGAAGTGGTTTTACGTTAAATGTTACTAACTTATCTAGTGTTTGATCAATGAATTTAGTTACTTTTGCTTGGATATAATAGGAGGTTCTGTTTCAATATCACTTTTTTTGTTCGATACAATCAACTGTATTAATTCTGCATTTTTCTTTACAATAATCATATTTTTACGCATCGAATATTAAGTTCAACTGATTATTCGAACCTTTTAAAAAGTCACGAGACCTATATGAAGTTAAAAAAACTTGCCTCATTTTTTGCTAGATGTTCTTCATCGCTGTACGAAACTAGCTCTCGTACATTTTTGAAGATCAATAAACCGTGATAAGAAAGAACTGGTTAAGGAAGATTAACTATCTCATTTTTTTAACCGCGACGGTCGAACGAAACTCACCGCCGAGCTACGATCTCGTTAATTTTTACAATACAAATTTTGTATAATAAAATATATAGAATAAGTAATGTTCTTTTTAAAGAAAAGATTACATTATTGACCCATGTGTATCATAAACAAAAATAAGGTTCAAGCTCCTAATCATTTATTCTCGCGCTGTTTCTTATACCCGCACTTCACTCTCCGAAAGTTGTCCTAGTGGAAGTTCGACCGAAGTCGGTCAAGGTCGCAGTTTTTCGAAGAGCGTTCGCACAGCCGGGAATTTCATACGCGTGCACGCTTCTCAACCTCGCGTATTATAACTACGTGCGTGTTTTAAACACAAAAAAAATTAAAGCCAAATGGAGAAAAAGGAGATGGTGGATGATTGCAATGCACCGGAATAGATCAATGTTAGTAAATAAGACATTTTATGTTGAATCGAGGCTTCACTGTCACTAATAAATAATAAACAGGAAACGTTCAAGTGTGCAACTAATGAATAATTTCTATTATTTTTTAAGGAAAAGTATGGAAAGTCAATTTGCTGAATTGAGATTTTATATACAATATATAGCTTAGGTCTTTCTCTTTATGATACATGCAAAATTGACTGCGGATTTTTGCGGTTTTTAACACATTGCATACCTTAAAAATGTATTATTCTTAAAAATGGGACGGGGCTTAGTCGCGAAAGTTACGACCTAAAAATTTGTTCAGAATCACCAAATATACACATATTTAAAAAAAAAACGATACCGGGTATGATAAAATGCTAGTCAAATACTTTTTCTTAATATAAAACAGCAAATTTGTGACATATACAATTTTTTTTTTTACGCTACGCGGCTAAATTTTTTTATTACGCTACGCACGGCCGTTAAACACGGAATTCCTCTTCCTCGGGCCTACAATTAAAGAAATGTTAACGTCAAATTTAAAATACAGTTTTGTAATGATTGTAATTTTTTAATAATATGGTTACCGTGGTAAAATCAGTAAACGTCAAATTGTGGATCGCGTACTAATGAAATAAAATAAAAATTTGTTTGGAATGACTAAATATATACATATTTAAAAAAACGATACCGAGTATGATAAAATGCTAGTCAAATACTTTTTCTTAATAAAAAACAGCAAATTTGTGACATATACAATTTTTTTTTTTACGCTACGCGGCGAAATTCGCACGACCGTTCAACACGGAATTCCTATTCCTCGGGCCTACAATTAAAGAAATACTTTAAATAATTGTATTTTTTAGCACTTATAATATTATATATTTGACTAAGAGCACTTATGGAATCAACTAAAGTGGAGAAATAATTTTGGCCGTCCAGATCGGGCAAAAATACCAAACAGTGGCGCGATCGTGAAGACGCCTATATTAAAATTGAATCGTTCTATCTCAGTTTGCGATAAACCATCTCTATCTCTCTCTCTCGTCACGCGAGAGAGCGAAAGGGAAAGTATCTCGCCGCTCGCGCTCGAAGCGTTTTCGGGTATGACTTTCGGAAAGCGAGGGAATTTTCGGAGGCGACGAAGTCGGCCGCCTCGACCCAAATTACCCCCATTTTACCTCCCGTTCGCGGTGACCTCGGAGAACTTGCGAGAGATTTTAGCGCGGGGACAACCGAGCTCGACCGAAGTAAGCCCGAATTTTCACATTATATTTCCCGTCCTTGGCCAACTGTCGCCTACTTTCGGAGAGTGAAGTGGAAGCTTTACGCTGTGCGTTCGTTGCATTTTGATTGCGCAAAATGAATTGCGGCAGGCGTTGCGCAAATAAAACGAAGTGATTACCAGGAGAACATCTTGTGGGTGGAGTGATTTCAGTATTAACGTAACCGTTTGTGAACAGTCAGTGCTGAGTGTATGATGTTATTGAATGGTTTCAGATTTACCGATCATATATAATACATACAATACGTCATGTCTTTAAAAAAATGTTGAGAAATGATCCGAGAATGTCATATGATTCATCAGCCTTCGGTCAATCTTCTTCCTACACTTTTCTTTCCATCAAGCTTAATTCTGGAAACTGTGCGATAGCGTCCGTCTGTGGGTACTATTTTTCTTTGATAAAAATAATAGCTCACTTGTGAGCTGACGCAGATGACGTTATTTATAGAAAACGTCACTAATTTGTTTCCACTCAAGCATCATAGGAAAATTGATTCTTGAAGAAAAATCTTTGAAGCTGTTTACGTCTAGAATATAATTATGTACATGCTAGGAATTGCTTAAAAACATTTATTCCTACATGTAATAAATATGATACACGTGCTCTCACTATCATCAAATCTATTCAACCGCTTAACGATGTTTGGAAAGTGAAAGTGTTTTTTCTTCTCTGTTGCATATTCTATTCAATAGAATAAATTAAATAGATAAGGGATACAAAAAACAACTTAAATTTAAATTTGCATAATGATTATGTGAGATATTTAAATACTAAAATATTCTAATTCGAACCCTTGACTATAATCTAGGTTTTAAATATAGTTTACTATTGCCACAAATTAAATATTCAGTTATTTAATCAGTGCTAAGTAGATGTTTGATAAATAAAAATCCATATTTTTTGCTACTTATGCGAGCTTTTTTTAGAACTCCTATTTAACTCACATTGAACTACCAGAGGGAACGGGTTAAGACAATAATAAAATAGTAATACCAATACTGCTATTCTTATTTTTTTTACACCGTTTTCGACTATAAAGTCGTGCTATAATATATCAAATACTTTTTCAAAATCGGGCATCAACAATCCTGCGCTGTTTCATATCAAAAACTGCAGAGATTATTATTTTATAATTTTACTACGAAATTATTACTATGTTTAACGCAATACGTTTATTTTGATAAGCAGGCTAAGTGTGCTTCTAAAAAAATCTCGTTAACCTTTAGCACTCCAAACATATGTGTGACATCTATGTCATGCCCAAAATATATTTTCTATGTTTTGAAGCCATTTTAAATGATTTGATTATAAAATTTACTGTATTTTATTTCATTAGTTACTCAGAAATTCGCCGTAAAATCCATCAATGGATTTTCGAAACAATTTTTTGAACAGAAAACGATTTTAAAAAAGCTAATTGATTAGTCATTTTTTTTTCAAGTTAATCAAGGCAAATCAGAATTTAGTATATTTACAATATATAAACCAATCTTTTTTTATTTTATTTATTTTTTATGATCTAAAGTAGCTCATTATTAGAGTTTTTATACATATGATTTGAATCCGCGAGGAAGTTATGTACCAATTAATCGAAGGATTTTGCATAAATATATCGGGACCACCCATAATCGTTGTGATGAAAATCTTAGTAATTTTAAGTAATTTTTAAACATATTTTTAAAGCCAAAAAAGCTTATTAATAACTTTTTCATATGTACTACCTAACTTGATTTTAATTAATCATCACGATATTCATCCGTGAGTAAAATTTAGGAAAATATAATATATGATAATCAGCTGTCAAATTAGCTATCGCTGGAAAAAGTGTTGCCTATTCGAAAAACAAACCTCAGCCTTTAGATATCTTTTAATTTACGGATCTTAGAGATTCTAATACGCACTGGCAGACATTTATTGAAAGTATTTTCATAGAAAGATACTTCTTAAAGCTCGTATTTAGCATAGTCCTATATTTGCCATCATGTCACTTCGTTTCCGGCTGTGCTTCGTATCTCGAAACCTATTTTCCATTACATCTTATTGATTACATAAATACCGAAATAGATGCATAAAAATGCAAATAAAAAAAATGCACTAGGATAAATAGATTCGTGTGTAGAGTGAAAATGAGATATGAAAAAGTTCGTATGTAGAGCGGTTCGTAAGTCGAGGTACCACTGTATAGTCCATCCAAGATGTTAGCGCTCATCATTGTTGTGTTGGAAATAAGGGTGCGTGTACGCATGCATGCATACATACACAGTTTTACGAACTTTACCAATACTAAATCAGGGCTGTTTTAAGGGTAGGGTGACCTACGTTGGAAATTGAATTAAAAATTATAAAGTGCTATATTTTTATTATAAATTATTGTCATGTTGTGGTATTTTGTAATCAATAAAACAATTCCTGTAATATTCTATTGGTATTTCAAAAAATATTTTATTGAACAGATATTCAATCTGGATAGTGTTACCAAAACTGCTCTCATTTTTTTGAGTTAAATATGTATATAAATAAACAAAATAAGTAAGAAAGTGATATTTTACACTTTCCTCAACAAATTAAATTAAAGAAGTAAAAATTAATTGCACTATTATATTTTCTCAACAATACTGTGACGATGAGCGTTCATATCTTGGACGGACTGTATATGAAGCTGAAGATTATTCTTCAATACCGCATTTCAAATATGAATTTTATAGTTTAGGCCTCGCACAACTCGAATAAAAAAATCGTTTCTTTTGCAATATCGTTATCGACATTGTGGGTAAAAAAATTAGCTTACTCCATAATTTACATCTTTATATGAAGTACAAAAAACTGTTTACTTGTAATACAAATATATTCTCTTATACTATCTGGAGTTATCTTTCAAGTTTTTTATGAGACGCCTTGTTATGATTACTTACCATCGATATTTGTCAAAAAATAGAGAATGATCAAATAAGATTAATGAGCTTGTTTCCCAAATAAGTAACATTTTTTTGGTATATGTTATATAACTGTCTCAATTGCGTTTTCGTAAGCATAATATGGTTTCATAAAAAAACATGACGTTTCTACACAAGCAAAAAACAGCTCCAACACGTGTTAATAAAACAACGCAATTAATAATAATTATGTCAACTATCAGTATCATTCAATTTTGTCTACCACTTAGTACCAATTCTGCGCTCGTACGCTTCGATCAATTCACGTTTACGATCGAATTTTCCCACGCTGTTTGATGAGCCACCTCCTACCGCGTATGTTGCCCTAACACCGTCTGACATTCTGATTGACGCACTCCTCCGCTTTGGGCTTCTTTGGTCAGTCTCGCTACTCGCTCATCGGTCAAGTCCGCCACCAGCTTGAGTACCGCCAACCAGCTCTGAAGACTGACTATCGGGGAACGTCGAGTCGCCGAAGTGACTCAACCGACAACGACGTTCAGTTAGTTGCGCAAGCGAGTCTTGTCGCGGTGCGCCGACCGTTTCTTCGCCCTCGGCAGCGGCCACCGACTACCAGGAGCGCACGAATGCACAGTAGATAGTGCAATACTCCAATGCGGCGTTGCATCGTAGCAGTTACATATATATATCGAGTTATTTTCGAAATTCGAAGAGTTGGATTATGATATAAAATAAATCCTCTGCCTCCACTTTGCAGCCCTGCTTGTTTGGCTCTTTTTCGTCTACGTTCTCTGCATGTCGTCCTATTACGTAGCAACCGGCGCGGTCTTCGATCTTTGGTCGTCTCGTTCAGCACAGTTTCTACTACTTTTGTAATTTGCTTTGCTAGAGACGCGACTCGCGGTACCAGGAGCTCATGAGTTCGATCGCAATAGACGGGTCGCGCGAGAGCTATTCGCGTCGGCTGTGTGTATGCATGGATGTGTGCGTGCGACGACGCGGCAGGTGCTTTCAATTTGTTTTTGAATAGAGTTCAATCACAATTGCGTATAAAATTTAATAAAACATTTGACATTGATGATGATTTGTGCATGTTCAGCTCCTATTCGTCTAGCAATACATCCATTAAGTAAAATATATCGGTCAGTCATGGTATGCCGACGCTATCAGTAGTCATTACATTAACTGTCATTACGTAAACTGCATGTAACTTTACGTCTCAAAAATAAATTATGTGAAGTGTTGAGGGTATTAAGGGCGAACTAACATGAACCCTCAACATACGTAATAGTTGAATTTAATATATAACAAACATGACATTTAAGATAATTAAATTATGTATTTTTATTTAATTTATCTTATGTTTTTAATACTATTAGTCTTATTTTGTCTTTTAACTTTGTTGTAAACTAAAAATGATTATAATAAATCAGAGACTTGTACATACATTTTAATGTATTTTAATAATTGTAATAAACGTTTATCTTAAAAAACACGAATAGTCTTACTTGTCCGTCTTTAATATTCTAGCTTAGTGCAATTGATTGTATTTTTTAAGAATATTATTATAAATTAAACTTTATTTAGTTCGCCTCTAATATACGTGCTTAAAATATACATTTAATTATTTAAACAAGTACGATTGACTAATGGTCTGTGATTAATAATGTGAATTTTAGTGTTACAAAGTGTAGCTCGTTACCGAGCGTTCCCACTGCGACGACGCCGACACGATTTTATTGCTTTTGACGTAAATTTTTTGACTTCTGAGAAGTGATAATCGTTTTTGCGCCCTCCTATTGACCACAATTCGATTTAAATACACTTTGACCAATATTCTTATGTTAGAAGTCCGTAGTAATATCGGTAAGAATAGTTATTATTTTTATAAAACATAGTGTATTATCGAAGTGCAGACAAACTATGAAGTAATATGCGAAACGCGACGCTTATTTTCCCCTGAGAGATGAGTTGGGTTAGTTTATATTTTGGACTTGACCTAATGAAAGTTCTAAAACTGTAATTAGTTTCAAAACTTTCATTAGGTAAGTAGTTTGGTTAATTCGTGCTAGTTAGGTTTAGGTTTGAACAGCAAATGTACGTCTCGCAACTGTCAAATTAAGTTTAATTTCATCATATCATCAGTAAAATTATATTTTCGATAGTAGAAATATATATTTACTGGTGAAAATATACATTCACTGCAACATAAGCATGTAAATAGATGATTATATGAAAATATACGTATGGAAAAGTTGAAATCATATAATTTTACTAGCCGTGCCAGATAAATTATATTTTCACTGGTAAAAATATATATCTACCGGTGAAAATGTATTCCGATATGATTTCTCATCGATGCCGGCGGATTATTCCTACCATTTCGGCGGATATATTTTCGACAGGTATTTAGGTGTGACTTTCGAAGAACATTGAAAATTTAACCACTAAATTGCAGACTCACAGCAGATCGTTAAAAATACTCGGTTTTATCTTTTGAAATGCGTGCTACTTCAGGAATACTTTAATATTGCGCACTCTAATCCGCAGCATACTAGAAACTAGCTTTATTATATGAATTCCGGGCGTAATGAGTCAATGTAATGAATTGAAGCTGGAAAAAGTGTATTCCTTCGATATTTATACTTGAATGACTCGCTGGAGCGCTGGGATACGTTTGGTTGTCAACTCGCAGTAGTGTTTATATAATTAAATTGCTCAAAGGCATCGTAGACTACCCTTCGGTGCTCGAGCAGCTCCGGAAGGTGATTATACTTCTCGATCGCGTCCACTGTTCTTGCCTATAAAGTCTAGGACTGGAGCACTTGCCAATTCTTCTCTGGCAAAGTCTGCTCAATACTGTACATCGAGATATTGTGTGGGACAATGCACACCTGTTGAGGTGATTTCTGTCTATTATTTTATCTTGTTTTCGTGTTTTTAGTTACATGTGTATGTGTGTATATGGATTTGTATGTATTTTAAAATTGTAATATATTTTATACTTACTGTCAAGTCACGACGGTCATCATTTTAATAAATAAATAAATTTCATTGAAATAACACATTTCAAAAAAATATTATATAATTTCTAAGGAACGTCATTTCAGGAGGTGGGGGGAAGTTGGCCAGTCAGTGATAATTTTTTTTTAATATTTCGATTTCATTAAAAATCATAGCAATTTATTAAATGACATGCATTTTTCTTACGTAATTTAGAGGGGGGGGGGGTAAAAATGCTACTACTTTTTTTAGCTAATTGATAATCACTATAGTTTTCTTTTTTATGCTCGCGGTCTTCAATAACTTGTTATTTTTTGACTACAGTAATAATAATGAGTCGCGAGACATTTAAAAAAATTAAGGTAAAAAAATTGTCACTTGCGATAATCAGAGGTCCACTTGGTAACCTCTGCCGCACCGACTTGGCAGGTGGGCCGCGAGAGGCGCGGCGGTGAGGCGGTGGGGGTGGGGGGAGTCGGAGGGCCTCAGAGGTCCGACGGCGCATCAGCCCCTGCTGCAGGCGAGCCGTACTTGCGTTCATGCGGCACAGGACAGACGAGGAGGACACTCTCGAAAGCCTCCGTCGAGGAAATCGGCCCGCCTAGCGTAAAGTGGAAATGAAACTGCGATATATCGCGACCGAATCCATTTCCTCTCGCTTGCCGCGTACCAGGGGGCCATCGGGCGAGAGAGGTCGCTCGAACTGGCCGGAGTAGGTGTCGTCGCCGCGGGCCGCCCGCTCGCTGCTGCTGCACTCTCTTTGCTGACGCGCGAGTAGCGCGCTGTCAAAGCGTGGCGCGCGTTCGAAGAAAACCAACGCTCGCTCGTTGCGTACGAAGCGCGCGCTCGAGGCTATGCGTGCGCTCTAATACTAATTTCCTAATACTAGTTTTTCGTTTTTTTTTTTCATTTTGCTGCTAGTGCTTTTTTTTTTATTCATAGCACATGTTTTATTGCCGCGGTGAACGATTTTAACAATGACCTAAAGAGATTGTAATCGCGAAGGACGCATTGAAAAACAAGTTATTTCATGGATAATTAAACTAGATTTTTTATATGTAAAACGGCAATTTATTTATTTACAATATTATTTTTTTATAATAAATTTCAAAATTGTATATAATATGTCTGAATTACTCCATCCATACAATTGTACATATTTTTTAAACATACTATTTATTATATATAATACATGTTACTAGTTTATAACCATTTTCATGTTTACAATTGTGCTATTTGCCAAAATAAAACTTCAGTGATTATAATTGAGGAGGAAAAAGCTATTTCAATATTAAGTATATTTAGCTGAATATCTATAACCGTTCTTCTGCCTCTGAAGCAATATGTACTTTAGTAGTTTGTGCTTATATTTTAATTCATGTGATTTTTATCATAGTCTTCGATATATGAGATTAGTAGCTTATTGTGTTTACGCGAAATATTTTTATACTATTTTCTAATATGAAAATGGCCATGTTCTTTAATTGTTAGTATAAAAAGGTACATTAAACATTATTTTGGACGATTTACAATTAAGAAAAAATGGATGTGCTACTCTAAACCGACCAAGCACATGTTAAAATGGATCTTATTTTTTTTTTGTAAGCGCGTTTTTATTTTATTAACCCTCTTTTACAATACTTTTTGAGAAATATCAGTAATCCATGAAAAAAAGTGCTGATCCATCAATATATTTTTTATTGTATGTTTAGTAACCGGTTTATAATTTTTAGTCAATAATTGTTTTCTTCATATTATAATTATTGTAATATTGATGTTTTTATTTTTGTAGTTCCCAGTGACTTATATTCCCAAACTTTACAAATAGGATTCGTGGTTTATAATTAGTTAATCCCTTTTAAAAACGAAACATTTCAGAAATCGATGCACAGATGTCACTCTAAACATCGAGTATTTTCAAAGATATACAGTATCAGAATGTTAAAAATATATTGATTAGCAAAAAAAAAAATTAAATTTTTTTTTTTCTTTCTATTTTAGAAGAATAAGTAAGAAATTATTTGTAATAAATTAATTTCTTTTACGTTATATTATATACATATGTTTCAATATACAGCTGTATCCAATTGAAAGTTGACATGGCGGTTTTTATACATTTTTGATTGATGCATTTTTTAAACGTTTTTGAATTTATAATAGATAATTATAATTATTAACTTAATTTTTCCGTTAATAATGTTGAAAAAATGCGGGTATTGTAAAATTAGGAAGGTATAATTGGGTCAATTCTGGGAAAAATGCATTTTTTTCGTCATCCCAGCAAGTGCATAATGGCGAACCTCCAACTCAACACGTGCGCGCGACCCTTTTTTTGCTTCTATTCATAGAAAGCAATATCGAGGACATTTAAAAATTAGAAGCTTGTAGATAAAACAACAAAATTATTTTGACGTAATTTCATCTTTTTTTTTTATTCGTAATATCATTTGTAAGATCGATCTCTTCTTTTTACACTATGTTTTTTTCTTAATTGTTGTTTTATGATTGCCCATAAATTTTTAATTAGGTTCAGGTCGGGGCTGTTTCCTGGCCATGTTAATGATGTGATTCCCATTAACTCTTTGAATTGTATAACCTATAGATAGAGGATTAATTTAGTGAGAGTTTGAATGTAAAAACTATAATTGGACTCATAGTACGAGCCTGATGGCATTGCGCAGAATCGTCTTGGTTCAGTAGTATGTTGGGAAAGTTCTTCAACGGTTGGAATAAAGTCGTTTTATACAATAAATTTATATATTTTTGCATTCATGGTGCCCTGGACGAAATTAAGTAAGCTGTCATACACTCCCAAATCACATAGGGTGAGTGCTTGTTGAATCGATTAATGCATAAAGGATGTGAAATCTTTCGCTTTTTCTACGGCGCACAGTCGCTTACCATCTGCTCCAAACAGATTAAATTTGGATTTGTTGGAGAAAGCCACTCTTTTCCAAACATCGACGGTTCAATGGCGATGAGCTTTTGCCCATTCAAGGCGATTCTTTTTCATTTTCTCAGTAAATAGTTTTTTTTGCTGGGTTTTGCGCTTTAAATCCAGCTTCAAACAAACGTCTATTCACTGTCCGTCTCGAAATATTCGAGTTTGTAGTAGATTGCAATTATGTTTGTATTTCAGCAGCAGTTTTGAATTGATATTTTTTATGATATCCTTTATTCTGCGTCTTTTCGAGCAGACGTCATAAGCTTCCGACCACACCCTTGCACCCACTCTCGAATTACCTAGTGAAATATATAACTACTAAAAACTACACATTTTCTTTATACATCGCATCTAAATAAATACTTGGTATGTAAATGTATATATATTAATACATATGAAAATATTGTAATCATAAGATTTTACTAGCACCTGCCAGAAAAATTATATT